>NW_016107337.1:8679263-8697359 GCF_001604975.1 Cebus imitator
AAAAAAAAAAAAAAAAAGGTCATGTGCTTGTCGAGAGTGATGGCTCATGACTGTAATCCCAGCTCATTGGGAGGCTGAAGCAGGTGGATCACCTGAGGTTAGGAGTTCGAGAACAGCCTGGCCAATATGGTGAGACTCGTCTCTACTAAAAATACAAAACGTAGCTAGACATGGTGGCAGGCACGTGTAATCCCAGCTAATCGGGAGGCTCAGGCAGGAGAATTGCTTGAACTTGGGAGGCAGAGGTTGCAGTGAGCTGAGATTGCCGCCACTGCACTCCAGCCTGGGCAACAAGATCGAGACTCAGTCTCAAAAAACAAAAAAGAAAAGAAAAGAAAAGAAAAAATATACATGCACACATGCATATATGTTATGAAAACACAAACCCAAATACTACATGTTCTCATCTATAAGCGGGAGCTAAATATTAGGAACACATAGAGGAGAACAACATACTAGTGTTTTTCAGAGGGCTAAGGGTGAGAGGAGGGAGAGGATCAGGAATAATAATTAATGGGCACTAGGCGTAATACCTGAGTTATGAAATAAGCTGTACAACAAACCCCATGACACAAGTTTACCTACGTAACACTATACTTCTTCCTCTGAACTTAAAGTAAGAGTTAATAAAGAAGATACAGCATAGAAAGATGAAAGTAGTTAAATTAAATAAAAGTATTTTGTATATTTTTATAATAAAAAGCCTATGGCCTTACATTTTTATAACTCTCCAATGACACAAGAAAATCACATTGATTCTTGTGAATAGTGGGAGACTTTAGCACTCCACTGTCAATACTAGACACATTAATGAGGCAGAAAATTAACAAAGATATCCAGGACTTGAACTCACATCTGGACCAAGCCGACCTAATAGACATCCACAGAACTGTCCACCAAAAAAAACACAAAATATACATTCTTCTCAGCACCACATCACACCTACTCTAAAATTGACCACATAATTAGAAGTAAGTCACTCCTCAGCAAATGCAAAAGAACGGAAATCATAACAAAAAGTCTCTCAGACCACAGTGCAATCAAATTAGAACTCAGGATTAAGAAACTTTCTCAAAATCGTACAACTACATGGGAACTAAACAACCTGCTCCTGAAAGACTACTGGAAAAATTAAAAAATGAAGGCAGAAATAAAGATGTTCTCCAAAACCAATGAGAATGAAGATATAATGTACCAGAATCTCTGGGACACATTTAAAGCAGTCTCTAGAGGGAAATTTATAGCACTATATGCCACATGAGAAGCGAGGAAAAATATAAAATCGGCACCCTAACGTCATGATTAAAAGAACTAAAGAAGCAAGATCAAACAAATTCAAAAGCTTGCAGAAGGCAAGAAATAACTAAGATCAAGGTAGAACTGAAGGAGATAGAGACACAAAAGAAACCCTTCAAAAAAAATCAATAAATCCAATAGCTGTTTTTTTAAAAAACATAAACAAAAGATATAGACCACTAGCCAAACTAATAAAAAAGAGAGAAGATTTAAGTAGATAAAATAAAAAATGATAAAGGGGATATCACCACCAATCCTACAGAAATACAAACTACCATCAGAGATTACTACAAATACCTCTATGCAAATAAACCAGTAAATCTAGAAGAAATGGATAAATTCCTGGACACTTACACCCTCCCAAGAGTAAACCAGGAAGAATTTGAATACCTGAATAGACCAATAACAAGGTCTAAAGTTGAGGCAATAAATAATAGCCTAGCAACCAAAAAAGTTCAGGACCAGAAGGGTTCACAGCTGAATTCTACAAGGGGTACAAAGAGGAGCTAGTACCCCTCCTTCTGAAACTATTCCAAACAATACAAAAAGAGGGAATCCTCCCTAATTCATTTTATGAGACCAACATCATCCTGATACCAAAACCTGGCAGAGACACAACTAAAAAATAAAATTTCAGGCCAATATCCATGATGAACATTGATGCAAAAATCTTCAATAAAATACTGGCAAACAGAATCCAAGAGCACAACAAAATGCTTATCCATCATGATCAAGTTGGCTTCAGCCCGGAGACGCAAGGCTGGTTCAGCATTCACAAATGTATAAACATAATCCATTACATAAACAGAAACAAAGACAAAAACCACATGATTATCTTAATAGATGCAGAGAAGGCCTTCAGCAAAATTCAAGAGCCCTTTACACTAAAAATTCTCAATAAACTAGATATCGATGGATCACATCTCAAAATAATAATAACTATTTATGACAAAGCCACAGCCAATATCATACTGAATGAGCAAAAACTAGAAGCATTCCTTTTGAAAACTGGCACAAGACAAGGATGCCCTCTCTCACCACTCCTATGTAAGTTCTGGCTAGGGCTATCTGGCAAGATAAAGAAATAAAGCATATTTGAATAGGAAGAGAGGACATCAAAATGTCCCTGTTTGCAGATGACATAATTGTATATTTAGAAAACCCCATTTTTTCAGCCCAAAATCTACTTAAGCTGATAAACAAATTCAGCAAAGATTCAGGATACAAAAATCAATGTGCAGAATCATAAGCATTCCTATACACAAATAACAGAGAGCCAAACAATTGCTAAGAAGAGAATAAAATGCCTAGGAATACAGCTAACAAGGGATGTGAAGGACCTTTTCAAGGAGAACTACAAACCACTGCTCAAGGAAATAAAAGAGGACACAAACAGACAGAAAAACATCCCATGCCCATGGTTAGGAAGAATCAATATCATGAAAATGGCCTTACTGCTCTAAGTAATTTATAGAGTCAATGCTATCCCCATCAAGCTACCAATGACCTTCTTCACAGAGCTGGGAAAAAAAAAAACACCTTAAACTTCATATGGAACCAAAAAAGACCCTGCATAGCCAAGACAGTCCTAAGAAACAAACAAACAAAAAGGCTGGAGGCATCATGCTACCTGACTTCAAACTATACTACAAGGCTACAGTAATCAAAACAACATGGTACTGGTACCAAAACAGAGATATAGACCAATGGAACAGAATAATGGCTTTATCTACAACCATCCGATCTTTGACAAAACTGACAAAAACAAGAAATGGGGAAAGGATTCCCTGTTTAACAAATGGATTTGGGAAAACTGGCTAGCCAGTGCAGAAGCTGTAACTAGACCCCTTCCTTACATCTTATACAGAAATTAACTCCAGATGGACTAAATATTTAAACACAAGACCTAACACCATAAAAACTGTAGAAGAAAACCTAGGCAATACCATTCAGGACATAGGCATAGGCAAGAACTTCATGGCTAAAACACTAAAAGTAATGGCAACAAAACCCAAAACAGACAAATGAGATCTAATTAAACTTAAGAGCTTATGCATAGCAAAAGAAACAATCAATAGATTGAACCACAACCAATAGAATGGGAAAAAATTTTTGCAATCTACCCGTCTGACAAAGGGTTAATATCCAGAATCTACAAGGAACTTTAACAAGTTTACAAGAAAAAAACAAACAACCCCATCAAAAATTGGGCAAATGATATGAACAGACACTTTTCAAAAGAAGACATTTAGAAGGCCAACAAACATATGAAAAAAAGCTCGTCATCACTGGTCATTAGAGAAATGCAAGTCAAAACCATATTGAGATAACACCTCACACCAGTTAGAATATTGATCATTAAAAATTCTGGAGACAACAGATGCTGGAGAGGATGTGAAGAAATAGGAACACTTTTGCACTGTTGGTGGGACTGTAAATTAGTTCTACCATTGTGGAAGACAGTGTGGATATTCCTCAAGGATCTAGAAACAGAAACACCATTTGACCCAGCAATCCCATTACTGGGTATATACCCAAAGGGTTATAAATTGTTCTATTATAAAGATACATGCACATGTATGTTTATTGTGGCACTGTTTACAATAGGAAAAACTTGGAACCAACCCAAATGCCCACCAGTGATAGACTGGACAGGGAAAATGTGGCACATATACACCATGGAATACTATGCAGCCAAAAGAAGGATGAGTTAATGTCCTTTGCAGGGACGTGGATGAAGCTGGAAACCATCATTCTCAGCAAACTGACGCAAGAACAGAAAACCAAACACCACATGTTCTCACTCATTAAGTGGGTGTTGAAAAATAATAATATATGGACATGGGGAGGGGAACATTACACACTAGAATAGCAAAGTCTAATGTTATGGTGATAGGAAGCAAAATTTTGCTATCGGATTAATAAGAGTGATATTGAAAAATGTTGTTCCCATTAATGCCCCTTTTTGATTTCTGAACCCAAGTAGAAAACACAAAATAACATAAACACCAAATACAATAAATTGAGAGAAATTACCCAGGTTCTATAAGATATGACTTTAGGAGATTTGATTTCTTTATAAAAGTTGTGAGAGAGGTAGCTAGTACATATTATTCTTGCTTTGATTAAAGAGTAGTACAGTTTGAAAAGTACACCCTCCAGATTTATTTACCTACTTGAGCTATTGTGTTTTATTTTCAATTTTGTAATGTGTACTATTTGTGTTTTATTTTAAATTTTGTAATTTTTATCCTGACAATATTCCACTGAAGCATGAATATTTATTTCCCAAGTAATGCTTCTGTTGAGAAATGAGATATAGGGTGCTGAAATGAAACAGTATGGGTTGTACAGATAGACAGCCTGGGTTTACATCTTGGCCTTCTTGTGAACTAGGAATAATCTTCAGAGAGTTAACTAATGTCTATGACTATAAGCTTTCTCATTGTTAAACAAGTATAATAGTAATCTCACAGTGTTTTGTCAGAATTAAAGAAAATATATAAATCATTTAAATAATAATAGGCACATAATAAAATTATTTTAATTGTATTTTAAATAGTAAAATGCATAATTTTTATAAATTAAGAAAGTTAAATATTATGAAATAATGTGAAATCATAAATCAATAATTTTATTCAAAAATTCATCCTAGAAGTTGCATTCTGCTATTTATCCTGCATAACAAACACTAAAACAATGCATTTACTTTTGTCTTTACATATCTTGGTTGACCTTTGAAAGAATCCAATTGCATTTATTTAAGTACACATTTTAAAAGGTGTATCTTTTATCCAATACATAACACACATATGCATGTTATTGCTTAGGCTTATTTTATTTTTTCATAATATTTATATTTGCAAATCTCACAGAAATGTGTGTACTTCATTTTGTGTTCAGTAGTTTATTTTTCACCACAGTTTATTCTGAATTTACACTGTTTACTCAAGTCCCTATGCTATCTTAAAAGTTATTAAATGAATTTACACAGAAGTTTTATTATAGTAGTTCCACCTTGCCTGACGTTTCTCCAGCCTAGGTTTCAGTAACCTACAAATAACTGCAGTCTGAAAATATCAAAAGGAAAATAACAGAAATAAACTGTTCATAAGTTTAAATTGTGCACCTTTCTGAGTAGCATAATGAAATCTCATGTCCTCTCATTCTGTGTACCCTGGACATAAATCCTCTTTTTTTCCAGCATCTTTACCTTCTCTGTGATAGCCTCTCACACATTAGTCACTTAGTACCTAGCCATCTCAGTTATCAGATCTTCTGTCTGGATATAAGTAGTGCTTGTGTTCAAGTAACCCTTATTTTACTTAATAATGACCCGAAAGCACAAGAGCGGTGATGCTGGCATATTGATGTAATTGTTCTAATTTTTATCGTTGTTAATCTCTTATGGTGCCTAATTTATAAATTAAACTTTATCAAACATATGTATGTATAGAAAAAAAAACACAGAATGTACAGGTTTCAGTATCAGCTGGAGGTCTTGGAACATAGATCCGGAAGAAAAGGGGAGACCACTGTGTGAAGTAAAACATTTCCTATCCAATCTTTGACTAGACTGGCCATCTCATTGTGCTCAAAGCATGAATTTTTTTAAAGGATAGGGAAGTCAATGTATCAGCATTTGGTCAAGGTTAACAATGAGTGTTTTGAATATTTCATTCACTCTTCGTTTTAATTTTAAAGCATCTTAAATCACTCATAAACACGTAGCTGAAACTATCTCCTTTGATTCAATTTCATGTTCCTTAATCTTATTTATATTCAAAAAGAGTTAAAATGTGTCATTACGAGTTTCTAAAATAAATTTTCATCTTTATACTAAGTGTTCAAATTATTTCCCTATTTACTCTGAATGTTCATATTATGAGAAGACACCTGTTTGTTTTATTTTAGGTTAATATTTATAAGGATGAGGCTTGGAATCATAAATACTTTCAATAGTTCTTTAGAAACAATACAAAAAACAATATTTGCATAGAAATACTCTAAGCATTTAGTTGTAAATTGACAGAAAAAAGAAAACAAGTTATGATGGTAATTATGTAAATGAAAGTAGAAAATTAGCTTGCCACTGTACTTGTTTCAGGAATAATTTTACAAGTAAGAAGCAAACAAAGGAATTAGAGATAAACTAGCTCAAAACACAACTGTCATTGGCAAAAGTGGTCTCCATTCATTTGAGCATTGAATAGAAAATATTAGTCTTTATTTTTGAAAATTGCTATTGATTTATATATTTTTCTTCTGTATTATATCCTTATTGAGTTAAAATTTAAGCTACTGAAGAGTTTCTGAGTTGAGATACAAACATTTGAAGAGATGAACTATTTAATATATAATGAGAAATTAATGCAACCACCATACAAAAATGAAATAGTTAAAAAATACAAAGATTTCAGCAAATGAAACAAAAACCTGATATAGAGTCTACATTTCCTATTAAATTATTTTGTAATTTTGTTCAATATGTCACTCTCCATTTTGAACAAATTGTTATTAAAATTTTAATTTATTTAAATGTCATTCATTCAAAACTCAAAAATTCTAAAAGTAAACTGCACATGACATGCATGAGAAACATAAGTGCTTGCATATTTGAGTATAATGTGCAAGAGAAAGTATGAGTACAAATGCAAACTCTTTTTGAAGATAACAAGTCTATGAAAAGTAAGTTGAACTGTTCCCCATTCCTCTCTCAATATCCTCACCATCAGCAATAAATGTTCATTTAGATCTACTTTGAATATGACAGTACACTATAGATTTTGTATTCTATGGGGGAATGAAAAAGACTCCTACAATCTAGAGCAAGATTTGCCAATATCCATGGTGTAAATACTCCTACTCTGGTCAATTGAAAGCTATCATCTTAGTATCACTGAACAAGGAATTGGGAAGACATGTTAACAGTCTTATCTCATAATCTAGTGGGAACCAGCTTCAGAATACCTTTGCTCTTGCTCGTCCTCCCTCTACCATGAGATGTTCTTTGCAAGCATAAATTGAATTTCCTGTTTTTGGTATGTATATGTAATCTACAAGACAATGAACATAACATGTTTAAACAGAATAAGCCTGAGCTGCCAAGGCAATATTTACTTAACTAGTATTCTGGTGCCCAAATATCAGTTCCATGAGGAACCATATTCAGCTTTGGCCCCAGAATACTGCTCTTTCCAAAGGCAGTAAAATAAAATGCCCTTTCCTGACTGTGTGAATACAATACAGATGGTTGAAAGACATGATTACAGCACACAGCCTAAGGAGTAGACCCAAACAGAAAACTAATATCAAAATTTCTTATACAGGAAAGTGATATAGTTACATTCCAATGTAGCACAGCATGGTTGAAAGAACTATATAGGATGCACATTAAAGTGCTAGAAGAAGATGGGAAAGACAAAAGCAATGCAATTTAAACCCCAGAACAACTTATTTATTATTATTCACTAATAATAAATAATATAAAAGTTTTACTGAATGTCACTTATTTTCTGTTCTATGTAAGTTATGGTGGCAAAGTCTATGGCTCTCATTTTATAATATACATCTTTCTTAAAATATTATATGTTAAAGCCTCAGATAAGCAAATCTAGCCTATTTTAATCAACATTCTTGAACAGGGATGGACAAAACCAGTCTCAGCAGCATTCCCTTACAGACTTTGCTTTAATGGCATTTGTTTTTGCTTGGATGAACTAAATGGATCTATGCCTGTATGTGAGTCATTTGATTTCAAGATTGAGAGTATTTGTTCATTTCAGCAAGAAAATGTTTACTTAGGAATAGCAAGAATTAACCATCAGCTAGGTAACCAAGGATGAGAACTAGTTTCCCAGACAGAGGATGTAAGGCATTCAAAACAAGGAAAAGATGTATGCAGAGGAAGCTGTTAGGATTCTTTTACTGCAAGATACTAAGCTAGAGCAGTGAGCATCCTGAAATAAACTGAAAGGTATATAAGAAGTCATGAAGGTTTTGATTCTTCTCTTGAGGTTTTCTATTTACTTGGCAGATCAACTGTTTTAAAACTTTTATTTAGAACGAAGCTTTATGGAGCAGATAGTATTATTTACTCATGATCTCCTATGACCTCTGTGCCCTTGCCATGGTTTCACTATCGGTTTAGCATGCTTCTTGACTGTGACATCATAGGTCAATGTTATTTGAACAGATAGGAGATGAGCAAACTTTGACATGTACTTGTATTTTATCTCTCTTTAGGGCATCTGCAGGCTTCATGGGAAGAGCAAGTCACAAAACGCCACTCGTGCCAAAAAACATGTGAAGAAAACCTGAATTACCTTTCACAAAACCACTCAGCAAATCCAAAAGCCTATGAACAAAGAAAATGTTTGTCTCTGTAAGATACTGACATTGAAAGATGCTTGTTACATACATAGCATTATTACTTCAATTGTTGACAAATGCTTTTTCTTTAACTGTAATTTTAGCTGAGCCTAATTTATAAAATATGCAAAGCCAAATTGTTAGAGTTGATTGGCAGTGAGAGGCTCAAAACACTCTTTGGTTAGCTTCTCTTTTACCTCTTCCTGATGCCCCTGGTTTAAAGGAAATTTGATTGTTAGTTGGGAATATAAAAGAATTCTAAGAGGAGGAGTAACAATCAAATGTCTGACTGTGCATATTGTACATGTTGAGGGCCACTTTAGTAGCAGGAGGATGAATGGAAAATGATACCAATGGGCAGAGAGAATGCTGAAGTACAAGAGACAGATGCTAAAGACCTGAACTAAGTGACAAGAGAATAAGAAAAAAGGGGAATTTAAGACATTTTAGCAGGGTAGCCAATCTGACTAGAATATCAATGGGAAAAGTAACCAGAAAATGGTCCCCTCCTGCACTGTGGTATTAATTAATACCCTTAAACAACAAAGATTTAATATTTCCACCTTATCACATGTCTGTCTTATCACCTGTGGCAGAATAATAAAGTGACTTATTGAACATCTATGTATCAGACGGTAGCAGATGAGCACTATAGCTGAGGAAAGATTTCTTTTCTCATTCTTTGCAAGATTCATGGCTGAGGCCCTATAATAAAAGAAAGATTAACAAGAGAAAAGCATAAAAATTTATTTAATATAAGTTTTAAGTGGCACAGGAACCTTCGTAAGTAAATGAGAACCTAAAGAAGTAGATAAACGTGTATTTTCTACGTTACTTTTGATTTTAAAAAGTAAATGGTCATGAAGAAATATGATAAGAAATTAACAAACAGATTGGGGGCAGGGGTTAGCAAGTCCTTTTTGCGATTCTTCTCCATGTACCTATGTCTTCAAAGATAAAAATATTCCTTTCCTTGGGTATAGGAATGGCACTTCTCAAATGTAGGTCTTATGAATTGCTTCAAGGAAGAAAGGAAAGAGGAAAGTGAAAGAGCCTTCCTGATTCTGCTGTTTTCTCAAATGCCAAGGTGCCATATTTTGGGGTAGCATGGTCTGAACCTCATCAGTACAGGGAAAAAATACATGATACATGAGGAAAATGGAATAAAATAATGAAAACTTGATAACCAGGCGATATTAATAAGTTATATATCATTAAATTTTTCTCTTGTTTAAATATCAATTAGATAAGATTAAGAAAGATGATGATGAAAACGATGATTCTTTTAAAATCATGATTTCTCTAAGAGAAGAAACTACAAAAACATTAGCCTGATAGACTTAAATTAGAAAGTATCATATAATATTTTTGAAATAAGGAAATTATTTTAGTGATCAGTAAACACATGGGCTCTGGCATTAAAATAGCAGCTAAAAAGAAGAAAATATGCAGTTGGATAGACTTTTTGGTTTACATGAACTCTCAACAACTACTCTCTCAAGCAGTCAGGCTCTACACACGTCAATCTCTCAGGAATGGTGTTAGTCAAGCGAGAATCCTGAGCAGTGGCCGCCATATGGAAACAATAAAGGGTCAAAGAGGAATTGGAGACAAGTGCTCCTGCTCAGGAAAATCTCAGTGGAGGCCAAAGGGTGTAATCGTCTGGTTCCCTAATTTATCTTCTTGTAACAGCACCCTTAGATCTCAATGCTGAATCAGAGCACTAAGCATCACTTCAAGAAAGTAAGTGCTTAGCCGTGGATCACAGGGCAGGCCTGCTTTGATGCTCAGGGTTTGCAGACTGGTGAATTGGAAGCTTGAAGTTTTCACATTGAAGGAAACAACTTTGATATAAGCCTTGGGGCTGAAATATCAAGAAAGGACTTCTGAGAATCAATTGATGATAAAAGCTCTATCCTGTTTTAACTTACTTTTGTGTGTGTGAAAAGAATGATACCAATTATTCTGTTTGCTAAGCTGGTTGGTTGTTCCTGTGGGAGGATACCCATACTCTATAGTAAAGGGATGCTAACCCAAAGAGCGATGTCTAATGAAACCTTTAACATAAGGAAATATCACCAAGAACCTTAGAACCTTCAGAATTGTTTCCACGTAAGTGATATTAGATAGAATAGAAAGCATAAATATTCAGCTGCTTTATGTAATGCACAAATAATGGAGTAAGAGATCCTCTCATATTGAATAGTATGAACTAATGCAATTGGTTGCCAGCAATGAGAGTCTCCAGAAAAAAATCTCACTGATCTTAAAACTCAGAGGAAATGTATTTGAGAGTATTAGAATAAATTTTCTAAGACTAGAAAAAAAGATGCTAGTTTGTTCAAATTTCAATGGTTATACTAAAATATTTGTTCAAGTACATATTACTCAGTGTCTTCCTGAAAGCCTAAAAACTTTAAAATTATATATTATTATATTTATATACGACATAAATTCAATATTTTTGGAGAAATTGTATGCCCAAGCCATATGCACTTTAATATAGTGATGTTATATTAATCAACACACTTAAAGATGTCTAGGTACAGGAGGGCTTGTTCACATCTGACCTCATTTTGCTAGTTTATAAAATATAAAGATTAGATTAAACAAATTTTAAGGTCCCCTCCCACATTAGAACTATAGGATATTGAATACCAAATGGCTAAATTGTATCATTAAGTTATGTAAACATTTCAAAAACTTTTGCTATTTTGATATATTATATTGTTACTTTACATGTTTACAGCAGAATTCTCATACAAATCCATACAGTATATTAGAACTCTATGAAAATGTATGTCTGGACAAATACTCATTTTTAAAATGGAGAAAACTTAGACATTTTACAAATGGGTGTAGTAAATGTTTTCTGATTAGATGAAATATTAAAATTATCAGGTGATATTTGATAGACTATCACCAGATTAAAAAACATGAGAGATTGTAAATTCTAAGTTTACTCCACGTTTAAAATTATAGTTATAGGTTTGCCTAAGATTATTATAGTAATATGCTGTCCTCTGACTTGAAAATAACAATAGTTACCATATCACCTTAATTAAAAATTGTAAACAATTATTTCATCACTTTAATTACAAATCCTACATAATTATTTTAGGCAGTAAAATAGTAAAAAAAATCTTAACTTTTAAAGTAAGCAAGCATGAAAGATGGAAAAAACAGTACATTCCCAAAGACTACAGTTTCAGGCAAATTTAAATAGAATTCAAGACTCTTGTCAGACACTTTAGATACATATTTAAAAAGTCAATTCCAAATCCATGAAGGTTTCTAAGATCATTTATTATTCTATACTGATCATTACAATCATTATAAACATGAACCCATTAATACACTAAAACTGCTTTTGTCAAGATTGCCAATGTCTTCTACATAGCTAAGTTTAATGGTGAATCTTAGTTCTTATCTTAGTATCGGCAGCATTTTTAGCACAGGTGATCACTCCTCTCTCCTTGCAACACTTTTGACACTTGGTTTCCAAGATTTTCTACTCTCCTGGATTTCTTTTGACCTCACTATTCCATTCATTTCTTGTTTTTCACCTCCTTGATCTCTTAAAATTGGAGTGCCAACAAGCTTTTTCCTTGTTTCTCTTCTTTGCTCTCAACATTCACTTCTTGCTCTCTCTTCCCTTCTTTTGCCTTTAATACAATCTATATGGTGACAATTTTTAAATTCATATTTTTGATTCAAAACTTTCCCCTGAACACTTCAACTGAATGTGTAAACACACACACACACACACACACACACACACACACACACACACAGGTTCATCTGTAACATCTCCACTTTGGTGTCCAATAGATAGCTAACAAAAAAGAAAATTAAAAGTGATCTTCAGATAGTCAGATAGTCTTCCTAAAACATATATATTTTACCACTATCTACTTTACCATGTAAACTTACATTTGTTTTTCAAGGAACAGTAGTCATTAGATATTTTCAAAGGACATTCCAAGACATTTGCGTATCCCTTAATTCACAAATTCTGTGATAGCATATAACTTCTCTCTTAAAATTCAGAATAATATGGCTGAAAGTTTAACTAGGCCAGTCAAACCCTCAATGAGAATTACTGCAAATATTAAAATGTGTGGAAAACAATGTTGTCTCCTTGAGAATGGCTGCTAAATTACTCTACCAACACTAGGATATGTGCTCAGGGTATGTGACTCAGATTTGTGGATGTACCATTACTATAACTATTAGTAGGCTTTCAGAGTCATTCACAATTGATGATAATTCTAATTCTTATATGCCTACAAGCTCCTAAAGTATTAATTAAATTATGCATGAAATTTGAGCATGGATTAGCAACTATAATGTTACTTACCCATGTATGTCTTTAGGAGCAATTAAATCTCTAATCCATCCCTGACGAATCCAGTTCACAAAAATATTTCTCTCTTCTGAACTTCCAAAACAAATAATATTTATACAACATATATAAGAGAGTTGTCAAATACCTCAGTAGAGTCTTGAATCGAAGTCCCTTTATTAACTACATTCTCAGATGAAAGCATGAGATTAAGAAAGATGAAACAATTTACCAAAGCAAAGTGATAAACGCTCTTTATATTTTACTTTCATACTTAAACTGACCCCATTTTAATAACTCTCAATAATAAACAGTTCAAAATAATTAGAATACCTAAAATCAGACTACTAGTGCCTGATGAAGTATTACAATGTTAAGACACTGATAACATAAGAATGATTTGATAAACATCTTTTGATTTGTGGATTACAATAGCTATGTAGTAGACAACATAGTAAGTCTAACAACCAACATAAAATCAGTATTAAAAGTTCAAAATTTAAAAGACAAATCTTCTTTGAATGTATTGTCATATACGTTAATCTTACCACAAAAAAATTGGAAGTGACAATTAGTACTATTATCTATGTAAAAAAAAAAATAGGGGTAAGTTTCTAGAGAAAAATTTCAAAAACCTAAACATTTACCTAAGAACTTTCTTCACTGAGATCACTTCACACACAAAAAAATACTCTAACAGTAATTTAGGTAAAAATTAATTTCCAAAGTTTAGTTAAAACAAGATATTTCTTGAAATGAATTTATGAGATCATTTGAAATGACCATTTAATAGTATCACAACACTAACAAGAATTAATCTGAATATTATTTCACCTAGAAACCATATTGTATGTAACAATGAGAAAAAGTTGCTCACAGAATTTGAAGAATTACTGGCAAAAAAAACGTAACTGCTTGAAAAAAAGTTTTAAATATAAGCCCACATGCATAAAATACACTATAAGACATAGATGTAAATTGACTTTTTTTCCCCAGAACTATCACAGGCAAGAGAAGAACTAATTGAAAACCAATAAATTAAGTACAGTGCAGCAAGCAGTCTCTAGCTAACTCAGCCTATACATCAATAGGTCATTGTCAGTTAATTAAGTGAAGGCATAATCAGCTTAATTTATGTAGTTTACGGAAGTTAATGATATCATAGTATAGTACCTGACGTCTGACTCGTCCATATAACTTGTTTTATCCATTCAGTTCATTCTGTTGTTCCTCAGAATACTTTGTTTCTGTAGCCCACTGTCTATGCTTGTCTTCCTACAGATGATAGAAAATTTTACACTTAAACAACGAAAACAAAAGAACACTTAAACAAGTTATTTAAAAAAACAACCAGATATTATAGCCAATTATTGTGTATTGCATAAAGTAAAAAACTGTAAAAGTAAGAAGTTTTTTAAGAAATAAAAGTGAATATTGAATTAGTATTTGTGTAAATGCACATCATATGCACATAGAGTTACTGAAAAGATAAACTACTAAGGAATTACAAAACATTGCGCAGTCATAAAATGTGCATAAGCATGAACTTGAGAAATGTTAAGAATTTACTGGCATATTTGTTAGCTGTGTTGCATTTCAACATTAGATTTTATACCTGCTGGTGGACGATCTTCTTTCTCAGGCACAGAGTTCTTTTCCAATGTCTCTGAAGCTCATCTCTTTTCTGAAGCTGCAAGTTTACACACAAAGACAAACCACAATGTCAACCAATTGGACCTAACTTAAGGAACCTAGGAGATCGATTTGTAAAGCAAAGAATGAACAGGACCCTATTTCTGAAGTACGTTGCTCAAACTGCTCTTTCATTAAAAGATGCTCTTTCTTATTGATTTTGGCTTAAGTAATGAGAAAGCTTATCCAAAAATCTTTAGCATTGGGCTCAAGTTAAGGAAATCAATACAGTCATTTCCCATTTGAACTGCATATGTGAGTTTTATGTACGAGAGACAAGACAAAGCCAAATTCAGATAAATCAATAGCATTGTCAATAGAACATGAAGCTGACAAATGGCGTTTTTCAGCAATTAAAGCAAGCTGTAAACACACAAAGACTAATCAATTACAATGTTTTGCCATTAACAGTTTTTAATTGGTATAAGAGTTATATGTGAATGTGACTCTTCAGAAATGAAGATAACTTATTTCAGTATTCTATAGGATCATTTCACTAATTTTTTTTGTGTATGTGAACACACGGATAGTTTTATAGCTTTCAAATTTAAGACCTTAATTAGGCAGAATGTATTTTAATATTAAGTAGTCTATGTAAGTTATTGAAATATTTTATAAATAGACTAAGTGTGTACATAGTGCATCTTTTTTTAGAATATGCTACTTTAAACACTTTTAACTTTTCAAAGCATTTTAACACATTTTTGTATCTATTAATTTAAGAAATTAAAACAACTTGTAATTAAGTCAAATGACAGCACTATTCCTAAACTTCAGGAATTAAAGCATAAGTTAACACATATTTTTTTACAGAGTATGTTCTTCAAAATCTTTTAAAAGTTATTTTGGTTATACATAAAGAAATCTAGCATTCATTCAAATGTATTTTTTAAATTCTTTGTATCAATGATAACTTGTAATAAAAATACTGAGCCATTATAGATGCCATTACTCTAAAGTATTCATGAAAACTGCTGTACAGATAGCCAAATATAATTCATAATCCACTAAGATAGGCATATCATTAAAACGTAGATAAAACCTTTGTTTTTAATAAAAAATGGTATAACAAAAGTAAAAGGTTAATTGAAAAGCAAAATAAACTACCGAGTTTAGTAAGGCACATTACCTAGATTAACAGAAATCAATGAAATCATTAAAACAATTAATAACTTAGAGCTCCATTCAGACTAAGATAAACTCTGTGGCTATTAGAATGCGGATACAAGGCTACAGAGACATATCTATTCTGACTGGGTAATTTCCTCTTCTCTGTAACAGTTTAGTAATATATGCAACTGGCATTATATAGCCACCCATTTCTTCCTGTGAGACAAGAGATCTTCCATACTTTTTACTCTCTATGCTATGTGCAATATAAGAATTACAGACTTTACAGAAAGGCATATATTTCCCCTCAGTGTTCAAGATCTAAAATGGCCCATTATAGCATCAGTAGTGTTAATCAAAGTCTCACAATTGTTCAGCCTGGATAGAAAAAGTCCAGAATTCTATTCATCCTCCAATCTTAAACAGAGATGTATATACAATGAAAGTAGGCACAGGAGCCTTCTAAATGACCTTCAGGTATTTAGAAGATATCCAAAGCCATAAGGCGCTTCTCTGAATATCATATTTGGGGAAGAACTGAAAAATAAGCAAACTCTTATATCTTCAGGAGTTATCTGAAAATAACAATTATAATTACAGATGTTCTCCTTTTGACTGATATATAAATAAAAAGTGACACTCTAGAAACAGAACAGAAATGTAAGCTAGTGTGGTAAAATAGAAAAATATTGCTTGCATTTTAACCCTTATTCCAAAACTTTTGCTTTGACCTAAAGGAGGTGTTTGTCTTAGTTCTACGAAACAAAAAACACAGATGACATTTTCAAATGATTTAAGAATCATTGCCTCTCTCAATGCTAAGACACATGTTTATATACTGTTTGACGTTTTTCATTCAGATTAACATAAAAAAATAAGCGTGTTCATTGATAGCAATATAACCATGGAATAAGTCATTATTTCAGATTAAAAATGTTATATTTAATAGGGGATAAGGTGACCTTATTAAAGAAAAGCAAATATTAGTATTTTAATCTCTAACTAAATAAATGCAAATTATTAGTATTTGAGAAACTAAATGTAAGCAACCAAAAACTGAAATCTTTTTTTTGAAATGAATTCTGATGAATGATGCCACCGAAGAATGTTTTATACAGACATCTAAGAAAACACGTGAACAGTTTCTAAAATATCAAAAAACTGAAGAGAACAGAGTACACTAAAATGAAAAATGTTTGTACTTAATACCATTTTTTAGGAAATGAAATATCTCAGTCTAATTACTTAGCAGAATTCACATGGAAAATGTGTATAACTTAGGCAAAATCTTACAAAATCGACAGATGCAAATTTAATGAATTGCTATAATACACAAAAACTGAATTGCACCTGGGCTCTGGAGGCAGACAGATATTGGGTTAACATCCCAGTTCTCCCATTTGTTAGTTCTGGTGACCTTTTTTACTGTTCTCTGACAGTTTCCTTTTCTAAAAAAGAGCAGGAAATAGTAGAACATTCCTATAGGGTTATTGTGAGAATTAGTTCAGATAACACATGTTATACCTGGTAGAGTGCCTAGTACATAGTAAGTGTATGCTAAATACTTCTTGGCCAAATAAAAAAAATAATAAAAATATCTCGTGATAATGCAAAACTAATAAAATACTGAAATTTCAAAGTATGCTGTCAATCAACTCATTATGTGAATGTAATTAAGAAAACATTTTTTATTGTATCTGCAAAAATGTATCTGGAATAACCCTACTAACAAGTATTCAAATAGCTATGGATTCATTTGATCACTCATTCACTCAACAAACTCAGGATGAATACCATACATCAGACACAAGATGCTTAACCTGCTATAAGACAGAATTTTTAAAGTGGCACTCATTAACAGAATCATTTTAAAAATAACTGAGAATGATGAAGCATGTCTTGTAGTTAATGCCAAAATAATACATATGAAATAATAATTTGTTAAGCACCATTACTCAGAGAGCAAAATCAGGTGACAGTTACCTCTCCTAACTTTCTGTTTCTGCCCTGGCTCAGAGTTCACTGGAACGTAAACACAAGAAGAACCGAGACTCAATCTTCTCTTCCAGCAATGGGTATATGACCAGAAGCCTGTCTCTAAAGTCAGATATTGTGTCCTCAAATACAAAATACAGAAAATAATACCAGCTTTTGTTTTATAGTTGGGTTGAGAATTCAAAAAACATATAAAGATAACCCTATAACCTCTAAAGAGCTAAAGAGTTATGCAATTATTATTGTTTTCATTTTTTTCTTTTTATTTTCTTTCTTTTTTTTTTTTT
>NW_016107337.1:8697540-8738924 GCF_001604975.1 Cebus imitator
AGTACAGACAGGATTTCACCATAATGGCTAAGTTGGTCTTGAACTCCTGATCTCAGGTGATCCACCTGCCTTGGCCTCCCAAAGTGCTGGGATTAGAAGCATGAGCCACCACATCCAATCTATTATTCTTAATAGAAAATGTAAGCAGAATTTCATATTTTTATTCTCCCAGCTATACTGAGTACCATACAGATTGCAGAAGGACTATTTATGCATTCCCTCTTCTCCATGATGTGAACTGCTATAGCTTTCTCCATCTGCATCTAAACCAACTCTTACTTCAAGACTAAGCTCAGACAGATCTTCTTTTAGGAATCCTTTCATGATCTTCTCTCCCTACTCACTATTGACTCAAGTTCCATATCTGTGTGCTCCTAAAATTCCCTGTTATCCCTCTATAAGACTACTTCCACTATTTTGTAATTGCCTTTTTACTTGTTTTCCAACATTACTAAACTGGAAGTTCCTGAAAACAGGAACCCAATCTTACTTGTTTTTGTATATCTGATATGATAATTATTCCAATAAAAATTTGTTGGTTGCATTAATAAATGAATTAATACTATGCCAGTGAACCAATTTTTTAGGGATTACTATATACTACACACACTTCCAAGCATTTAACATAAATTATCTCATTTTATTTTCAAAAAGAACTCTCTAAGATAATAAGTATGGATACTATTGAGAGATTAGGTATAAGAGAGTAAGTAATGGCCAAAATCACACAGATGTTAAATGGTGAATCTGAGATTCCAAGTTCTCTTAGTCATTATACTAACTGCCTCCATCCAGACAACTCTTAATTATACAGGTTCAGAAACTGTGTTTTATCATTTTTGCACGAAACAATAGGTCCTGATTTACTAACAGGTATGACAGAATTTCATACAAAATTAATAAATTTTATTAATTTCTAATAATGTATAGAAATGGTAAGTAGGCCAGCCAGGATAGTATTTTCTGCACTTCATGTTCTCATTTTTAAAAGGCTATTTAAGACATTAAACTTGTTCACTTATTTAACAGATATTATTAAGCACCTATTATGTAATAGGTGTTTGAGATAAAACAGTAAACTAGATGAGAGAAAAAAAAATATTTTTCCACTTCTCAGTAATGGAAATTACTCAGAAATTCCATTTCTGGACCACCACTACCAAGGCAGTCTGCCATAACTAAGAAAATATATATATATATATATATTATGACGTTTATAGTCTAGCTAACTCTTATTTGGCACTTACTAGGTGCCAGGAACTGTTCTCAGTACTTTATATTCATTTATGTAATATTGAATATATATAAAGTACTAAGTACTTCTACTAAGTACTTTATACATATTCATTTATGTAATATTTATAAAAACTCTATGACATTTGTATAATTATTACCCTAATTTTATAAATATGGACACTGAGGTAAAAGGGGTTTTAGTAACTTGCCCAAGATTGCAGCTTTGAGATCTGGACTCAATGTTTGAGTCACAATGAACTTGAAATTAGGCAAGGGAACAGTATGTTAGTGGATCACATCATGCAGTCCCATGGCTGGATGGTAGGGACTCTGCTATAGAACAATGATTTCCAGGAGTACCAAATCACTGGCTCCTTCACTCACTGCATCTTGTTCCCTGTGTTGTGCTGCACACTTGCCAGCCAACTTTCATATTCATCCATCAAAATTACCTCATGCCTTGAAAGGTGTAATACAATCAAGTTGGCTACGGTTTCTTTATGTGAATTACTGGTTAAAATAAGACGGAGTCCGTTGTACACATTTCCCAGGGTGGAAGAGATAGTTTATGCTTCATTATTTTAAATCTAGAACAGTCTCAATTTTATAGTTTCAGAGTGTAGAGGCTCCCAGCCTTTAACTACAACTATTGCATAAACTGGAACCAGAAATAAGCTTTTATATTAGTAAATCACTGATAGCACTGAATTTTGTCTTTTGAGATCATTGCTAGCACATGGTGTCAGCAAAGGCACAGGAAAGTTTTAATTACGGGCTTTTTGTTTAGTGATATTTAAATATAATTTATATAATATAAATATATAAATTATTAATATATTATCTTATATGTATGTAAATACTATTTCATCAATTACACGCTTGCTACATTCTACAGTGAAATAGCACCATTACCCAGAGCTATTTTGTTTTTCAGCCCTCCTCAAAATTATATCTTCTTAATGGTTGCAGTAACATTGTATCTGAATTGAAAATTTGAAATCTAAAATTTGAGTAGCACTTTACATTAAATACAAACAAAAACTGATTAAAGATGTCTCCTTGGAAAATTATTTAAATATGTACTTATACTTCTTTTCTGTTCAGGTTGTTCTCTGTGACTCTCTTTTCTTTTTTTCTTAAGGTATGTTAGTCCCATTCAATTTCCTTCTCAGTCCTCCACTAACACTTCCTCTCAATTCCAACTTAATCTCCTATCTGCTTTCCCATTAACCTTTAATATACACACTTGCTATCTCCTCTTTACTTCCTATCTGTCCCATTCATCTCTCATTTCTTTCCTAATATAATAGATGTGAGAGAGGAAACTCAATTCTCTAGAAAACAAATACAAAAATTAAGGTCTCAGAGATTAGAAAACAGTACAACTCAATTGTACTACTTGAACACTAACATATTTACGTATCATTTTTTCTCACATTTTTTTCACCTTCCTTTCCTAAACAAATATTTTAAGAAATAAAAGTCTTGTGCTAATTTTTAATTCCTCTTTGCTCCGTCAGCTGCAATTTCTCTAAACTGCTCTTGAAATCACCTGTTCAAAGGATTTAAGTACCTCTGGAATTTATCATTGTACCTCTAGTACCTACTAGAGTGATTGCCACAAAGTAGTCCTTCAATGAGTGATGAACAGAACTGAAATAAGTAAGTTTAATACTTGATAGGAAAATAAATAGTTAAATTAAAGGAGAAACTGCTGTTCATACTAGCTGGCATGAGAAGGACAGAGTTGGATGAGAGCAGTCAGTACTCACAACTTTATCCTGCTATCCAACCTCTCCTCTCTCATTATCTTTTCCATATCGCCTAGGCTATCTATAGTTACAGGCTCAAAGACTCAAGCAGCTGAGGGTATAATGAGTTGCTTGGTTTTGATCCTAAGTAAATGGTGACTCAAATCTAACATTTACCTAAAATAAAAATCTAAATTTAAAGCTCTCTTTAATGATTTTGCTTTTCTATTATTCCTAGCTCCTTGTAACAGATTTTAATGCACACTGTTTGAATGAAATCCTCACATACTTCCCATACAATTTGTAAAATTTGTATGTGAAGTTAGAAGTGCAAGTAACGCCACAGATCAGGCAGAACAGTGGTTTTCAAATTGGACTTTTTTCAGGGGCTCCTTTCAGGGGTTTTGAGTTTCCCACTCCCTTCTCCACAGTTTAATCAGAGAAGATCCGGTTTACTTTATACCTTTGACTTCAGTGTGCATTTTTATTTGCAGAGAGAAATCTGTTATCATAAATTGTGAAATCAACCAAGTTAATTCAACCTTACCATCTAAAAATGAATAAAATCAGAACTAGGAACAGCAATAATTGACACTTCAAAAACAAACTGGTAGCAGAACCAAAATTTGAACAACTAAAATAACAATGAAGGTCCTTAATTCACCAGGAATCTTTCTCTTTCTGGTTTACTACTGGAGAGTATAGAATAGTTGATTTAAAAAAATGCATATTGGACAATATAGTAAAAAAAAAATTATTCTACTATAAATGTTTGCATTACTCAGAGTAAATCTCCTTCCAAAAGTTAATTAAATCAAGTTTTGGATTAATATATAGTAAAAAAAATGAAAGACATGTAAGACAATATGTTTAACTTACTTAATAAATGAACTAATTTCATATCAGAGAATAGAAATCCATATATGATGCAGTGGGGCCATGTGGTCAGAGCAGAGAATACAGTCCTGTGTCACTTTAGATGTGGATTCATTCTGAGTAATGCATCATTAGGTGATTTTGTCATTGCACAAACATCTTAGAATAAACTTACACAAAACTAGATGTCATAGCCTATTGCTCGTAGGCTACAAACTTATATAGAATGTTATGGTACTGAATACTGCACGCAATTGCAACACAGCAGTAAGCATTTGTGTATCTAAATATACCTAAACAGAGAAAAGGTACAGTAAAACTATAATACCAGAGATAAAATATGCTGCACCTGTAAAGGGCATTTACCATGAATGAAGTTTGCAGGACTGAAAGTTGATTTGAGTGAGTCAGTGAGTGGGTGGTGAGTGAATATGGAGGCCTAGAACATTACTATACCTTACTGTAGACTGTATAAACCCTGTACACTTAGGTTGAATTAAATTTACTTTTTAATTAATTGCCCTATAATGTTACAATGGCTATGATGTCACTAAGTGATACCTATTTTTCAGCCCCCTTATAATCTTATGGGTGCACCATAATATATGCTGTTCATTGTTGACCAAAATATTCTTGTGTGGTGGAAGACAGTACTTCTACAAGTTAAATTATATTAATGTTGGCAACTGATAAATACTGTGTAGTAACAGTCAGATATAAGTACAGGTTGAGATAGACAGCTTAATTCTTAGAGTTCACTATGGTCAAGTCTAAAGTAGAATGCAGCATTCCAACAGGAAAAGCTTAAAGCAAAGAGACAGTTTTGCATTTGTTCACCAACAAAAATAAGGCCCTGAGTCAAAGACAATTGGTAGCATGGATAGGTATTCCAATGTTATGGATTTGTGGGCATTCTAAGGGACATATATTTTCAGGACCTACCAAACTGTCCTTACCCCTAAGCCATTACACCTGACCATTTAAAAGGGGCCTTTTTTTATTAGTCACTATAAAACGAATCATCTTCATTCCTTTTGAATCCACTATACAATAAAAAGACTTTATCCCCTAAGTATAGCAATTTGTTTGCTTGCCAACATAGTCCCAATATTTACTATAATTCGATGAGAAATGTGAAAATTTAATCAATCAGATATAAAAACACTCTCTATGTGCTTATATGTGTTGTTCCTATTTTTCTTTGTTTTGTTTTTTGCTATTATGTTCCTTTTACCTGATAAATTTCCATTCTCTTCAGGATCAACACCTTCACGTATTCATTATATTAAATTTCCATTCTCTTCAGGATCAAGACCTTCACATATTCATTATATTAAATTTCCATTCTCTTCAGGAACAAGACCTTCACATATTCATTATATTAAAGAAAAAAAGCTCAAAATTCAGATTAAGGAGGATTTGTTTTACCCACAGTAAAATTCACACTATATGACATTTTCCAAAACATGTGTGGAATAAAGCAATCTGGGCTGTAGCACACAGTTTAGCCACATTGTTAAGCCATCATCAGTACCTTAATAAGGAATTTATACAGTATCATCCATCCTATATAAATATTATAGCAAACTCTTAAGAAATTCTCACTACAAAATTCAGATTCAATTAATCTTAATATATATTTACATGTATAAAAGTTAAAGATAAAAAATGTACTTCAAATATTGTTAAAGATAGCTGCATGCACTAGCCCAATTTTGTTGCTCAGAAGGAGAATCAAGAGGAAAAATATAAAATAGCATGTCATAAGGAACTGTTGAATACTCCAGTTATAGCACATCATTAAATGAATGGTGAGGAAACAAAAAAAATAATCCTTTGATTTTAAATTTCAATGGACTAGATCACCAAAATTTATTTCAATTTCCAATTTTGCCAATATTGTGTTCTTTTCTTAAAAAAATATTTTCTGAAAATTTTTACATTTCCTGCAAATGGACTTAGAATGACATCCTCCAGGTCACCTGATTTGTTTTGCAAGTTTTCTTTTGTTTTGTTTTTCCTAACCTTTATTTTAGGTTCAGGGGGTACATGTGCAGGTTTGTTACCCATGTAAATTGCATGTGCAGGAATTTGTTGTACAGATGACGTCGCTGACCAGGTAATGAACCTGGTGCCATATAGACAGCTTTTCAATACCCACTCTCCTGCCCTCCATCCTCATGTAGGCCCTGTTGTCTGTCTGTTGTTACCTTCATAGTGTCCATATGTGCTCAGCGTTTAGCTCCCACTTATAAGTGACAACATGCAGTATTTGGTTTTCTGTTCCTGTGTTAACTTACTTAGGATAATGGCCTTCCGCTGCACCCATGTTACTGCAAAAGATATGGTTTCACTCTTTTTTAATGGCTGTGTAGTATTTCATAGTATATATGTACCACATTTTCTTTATTCGGTCCACCATTGATGGGCACTAGACTGACTCCATGTTTTTGCTATTGTGAATAGTGTTGCAATGAACCTATGTGCCTATGTGTCTTTATTGTAGAATGATTTATTTTACTTTGGTTATATATCCAGTAATAGGATTGTTGTGTCTAATGGTAGATCTGTTTTAAGTTCATTGAGAAATTTCCAAACTGAATTCCACAGCAGCTTAACTAATGTACATTCCCACCAGCAGTATATAAGCTTTCCCTTTTCTCCACAACCTCACTAGCATCTGTTATTTTTGACTTTCTAATAATGGCCATTCTGACTGATGTGGGATGGTATCACATTGTGGTTTGATTTGCATTTCTCTAATGATTAATGATGTTGAGCATTTTTACATGCTTGTTGGCCATGTGTATATCTTCTTTTGAGAAATATCTGTTCATGGTTTTTGCCCATTTTTTAATAGGGTTGTTTGAGTTTTGTCTGTTAATTTGTATAAATTCCTTATAAATTTTGATATCAGACTTTTGTCTAATGTCTAGTTTGTAAATATTTTCTCCCATTCTCTAAGTTGTTTACTCTGTTGATAGATACGTTTGCTGTGCAGAAGACCTTTAGTTTAAGTCCCACTTGTCAATTTTTGTTTTTGTTTTGTTTACAATTGCTTGTGGAGTCTTTGTCATGAAATGTTTGCCAAGGCCTATGTCCATAATGGTATTTCCTAGATGTTCTTCTTGAGTTTGTAAAGTTTTACTTTTTACATTTAAGTCTTTAATCGCCATCTTTTTGTGTATGGTGAAAGGTAGGGGTCCAGATTTAGTCTTCTGACTATGGCTAGCCAGTTATCCCAGCACCATTTATTGAGCAGGGAGTTACTTACACATTGCTTGTTATTGCTGACTTTGTTGAAGATCAGATAGTTGCAGGTGCACACAGATTTATTTCTGAGTTCTCTAACCTATTCTATTGGTCTAGGTGTCTGGTTTTGTAAGAGTACCAAGCTGTTTTGGTTACTGTAGCCATATAGCATACTTTGAAGTTGGGTAGTGTAATACTTCCAGTTTTGTTCTTTTTATTTAGTATTGCTCTTGTTATTCTAGATCTTTTTTGCTTCCATATGAATTTTAGAATAGCTTTTTCTAGCTCTGAGAGGAATTGTGTTGGTGGCTTGATAGGAATAACATTAAATATGTAGATTGCTTTAGGCAGTATGGACATTTTAACAATATTTATTCTTCCTATCCATGAGCATGGAATATTTTCCCATTTGTTTGTGTTATTTCTCATTTATTTCCACAGTGTTTTGTAATTCTGTTTGCAGAGATCCAGCATCTCCCTGATTAGTTATATCCCTAGGTATTTCATTCTTTTTATGGCTATTGTTCATGAGACTACACTCTTGATTTGGCTGTCAGCTTCAATCTTATTGGTGTATAAGAATACTATTGATTTTTGTACATTGATTTTGTATACTAACACTTTGCTGAAGTTATCAGATCCAGCAGACATTGAACAGAGACTATGGGGTTTTCTAGATACAAAATCATATTATCTGTGAAGTGAGATATTTGGGCATCCTCTCTTTCAGTTTGGGTGCCTTATATTTCTTTTTCTTGCCTGATTGCTTTGGCTAGGGCTTCCACCACTAAATTGAAAATAAATGGTAAGGGTGAGCATCCTTATTATGCTCCATTTCTGAAGGAGAATGTTTCCAGCTTTTGCCCATTCAATATGATAAAAGGTGCAGGTTTGTCACAGATGGTTCTTACTATTTTCAGATTTGTTCCTGTGACTCTTAGCTTGTTGAGAATTTTTAACATTAAAAAACGTTGAATTTTATTGAAAGCCTTTTCTGCATGTGTTGAGAAGATCATATGGGTTTTGTCTGCATTTGTGTTTATGTGATGAATCACATTTATTGAATTTTACAGATTAAGCTAACCTAGCATCCCAAAAATAAAGCCTACTTGATAATTTTGGACTGATGTTTGATGTGCTGCTGGATTCAGGTTGCTAGCATTTTGTTGAGGATATTTTCCATTTAAGTTCATCATGGATATTGGCCTGAAGTCCTCTTTTTCCTTTGTATCTTTGCTGGTTTCAGCATCAGAATGATGCTGGCATCATAGAATGAGTTAGGAGGAGTCCCTCCTACTCAATTTTCTAAAATAATTTCAGAAGGATTGCTACCAGCTCTTCTTTGTGCCACTGGTAAAATTGGGCAGTGAATTGACCTGGTCCTGGGATTTTACGGTTGGAAGTTTTTTTATTACTAATTTAATATTACTATTTGTCATTTGGTATGTTCAAGGTTTTAATTTCTTCCTTGTTCAATCTTGGAAGGTTGTCTATTTCCAGAAATTTATCCATTTCTTCTAGGTTTTTTAATTTGTGTGCATAGTGCTGTTAGTAATAGTCTCCGAGGGTTGTTTGTATTTCTAGAGGGTCAATGGCAATATCTGCTTTGTCATTTCTGATTGTGTTTACTTGGATCTTCTCTCTTTTTTTCTGTATTAATCTAGCTAGTGCTCCGTCATCATCTTTAGTCTTTAAAAGAACAAACTTTTGATTCCGTTGATCTTTTATGTGGTTTCCACCTCTCAATTTTGTTCAGTTCAGCTCCGATTTTAGTTATGTCTTTTTTTCTGCTAGTTTTGGGGTTGGTTTGCTCTTGTTTTTCTAGTTCCTCTAAGAGTGATGTTAGGTTGTTAATTTGAGATTGTTGTAACTTTGTGATGTGGGTGTTTAGCACTATAAACTTTCCTCTTAACATTCCTTCACTTGTGTCCCAGAGAGTCTCATATTTTGTATCTTTGTTTTCATTCATTTCAAAGAATTTCTTGATTATGTCTTAATTTGTTAACTCAAAAGTCATTCAGTAGTAGACTGTTTAATTTTCAGGTAACAGTATGGTTTTTTGAGATCTTGATAATGATTTCTATTTTTATTGTCCTGTGGTTTGAACATGGTTGGCATGATTTCTGTTTTTCTGAATTTGTTGAACTCTTTGTTGTTAAGATCTCTACTCATCCCAAGAAAATACTTTACCTCATCAAATTATTTCTTTTGTGCCCTCTTTGCCCAATGAAAGCTACAGCACACATTTAAAATTTTCTGTCCTGAACTATCTTAACTCTTTTCTCATAACACCAACATAAATCTATAAAACAGGTTAATAAAATCTACCTTCTAAAAAGAAATCCCAATTAAAACTAAAGATCAGTTACTACCAAAACCATTCTGATTAAACATGAAATTCATATAACTTCCATTCCATACTTCTTCTAGTATATTGAAAGGGAAGAATGTATTCCAGAAATATTAAGGAAGACATAAATTGATCAGATGTGGGTCTGAAAATGAATTATTTTGATGATTCTCAAATATCTGCCTTGAATAATTGGAGGAATGTAATTTCTGTCATGAATAAAGACCAATGACATTCTGATTCAATTTCCATTCTAGAAAAGTCAAAGCTATAGGGACATAGAACAGATCAGTGGTTGCCAGGGGCTAGAGGTGGGGGGAAAGATTTGATATAAAGGGCAGCATGAGGTAATCCTTAGGAATAATGAAACTATTCTATACATTGATTGCAGTGGTGTTTACATGTTTCTATGTAATGGTCAAAACTCATATAATTGTACATTAAAAAGAGTAAATTGTACTCTATGTAAAAGACAACTGAAATAAAATAAAAATAAAAATAAGCAGTGCTTGGCAATGAATTATTTTAAGTGGAGATATATCTTTAGAATTAAATGAATGTTAGAATTATTACAGAGGAAAATAAATAATTAATAAAGCGCTGGAATAGAAACTTAACTAGAACAAAGAAAATAAGATTGTTGCAGGCTAGAAACAAGAAGGAAGTAAAAATATTGATTTGAAAGTGAAAGACATATAGTAAAGGTGATATCACCTAGCACCACCCCAGGTGTCTTATTTTTGAAAATTACTTCTGCTTTTCTACTTTTATACTGGATCAAAAAGTCATTTCCAGAGAGCGGCTGGTCTCTGTTGGTCCTGCTCTGATTATCTGGTTAGCGGAATTTCACTGTTGAATATAGAAAGAGGTACATGAGAAATGTAATCTAAGGCAGGCAGCTCAGACAAATTTGATAGGTTACACAGTTTAGACAAAGAAGTAACAGTTACTGCATTCTGGTCATCTGCTCTACTGAATGAATAAGTCTTGCTGAATTTGTTTGTTAAAGTATCTAGACCTATCACAACCAAATCAAGGGGGCGACTATGGTCTTGGAGCACATCCCCTGTACATACATGCACCATCAGTGAGAGTTAGAAAACTGACCCTGCCCTTCCTCTGCAGAACTCAAACACTCTGCTTCCCACTCACACTCTCCTCTCCCCTCAGCAGTCACAGCATTGGTATCACTGCCTTTGGAACACCAGAACTAGTGGCATTATATCTTTTTTTCCATGCTAGTCAAGAACTAATTCTAAGTCAGCTCTTGTCTCAGCCTCTTCTGACCAAGCACCTTTCTCTAGGAACCCATTTGTTGCGTCTGGTTTTATGACAAAACTCTTTGAAGGAATCTATGCATAGCAGTTCTCTGTTTGTTTGTTTGTTTGTTTTTCCTGTTCTCTCTTAAATCCACTAAGTTAAGTTCTATTTCATTCATACAGCTGTAGTTACCAAATTCCATATCTCTCATTCTCTCTTTCTCTCTATATATATGTGTGTGTGTGTGTGTGTGTGTGTGTGTGTGTGTATGTCTATATATATACATGTATACTTAATAAACTCTCCTTATACATATATATACATGTATATGCTTAATAAACTCTCCTTTATACATATATATGTATACATATGTATACACACGTATATATGATATATATGTATACATATGTATACATATATATGTGCAAAGGAGCATTTATTAAGTATAACTCTCCTTTATACATATATGTATATACTTTATATATATATATATATGCTTTTATGTATATATGTATAAAAGAGAGTTTATTAAGTATTAACTTACATGATCACAAGGTCCCACAATAGGCTGTCTGCAGGCTGAGGACCTAGGAGAGCCAGTCCAACTCTAAAACTGAAAAACTTACTCCAAAACTGAAGAACTTGAAGTCCTATGTTTGAGGGCAGGAAGCATCCAGCACAGGAGGAAAGTGTAGGCTGAGACGTTAGGCTAGTCTCTTTTTTTACATTTTTCTTCCTGCTTATATTCTAGCCACACTGGCAGCTAATTAGACTGTGCCCACCCAGCTTAAGTAAGGGTGGGTCTACCTTTCCCAGCCCATTGACTCAAATGTCAATCTCTTTTGGCAACACTCTCCCAGCCACCCAGGATCAATACTTTATATCCTTTAATCCAATCAGGTTAACACTATTAACCATCACAAGCAATGACCTTCATTTTACTAAATACTATAGTCATTCCTCAGATTTCTTCCTATTTTATCAGTTAACAATATTTGACATAATTATTCTCTCCTCAAATTTGGTTTTTAAATGTATCTTCCAAAAAATCACACCCATGTAGATTTTCTACTACTTTTTTTTCCACTCCCCCTCAAAGTCTCCATCTCTGATTTTTAAATTTTAGAATGTTCTGAGGCTCAGTTCTTGAACCCATCTTCTATTCAGTCATTACACTGACAGTGCCATCTAGTTTACAGTTTCAAATACCATATATTTATACTGCCAACATGTAAATGTATATATTTTACCTAGACTCCCCAGGAACGATGAACCCATATTCTCAAGAATTTTGACATCTTTAGTTGTTAAATTTTACCTCAAGCTTAACATATTTAAAATGCATCCATGATATTATCCTAAAACTGTTCCTCCTACTGTCTTCCCATCTTAGTTATTGGCAACTGCACTCTTCCAGTTAAAACTCTTGTTGTCTCTCTTGACTGAGCTTTCTCTCAACTCCCTTTCTAGTCTAATAACAAATCCTATGGTGTTGAATTCCAAAATATATTCAGAATTTTATTATATCTCACCTTCATCACCCTTAACTTATTTCAAACCACCAGTATCTCTTGCCAGTATTATGTCAATTAGACGTCTATAAGTCTTCCTGTTTCAGTGATATCATCCTTCAGTAGATTCCCATTTAGCAACATGGTGATCCTTTTAAAAGCTAATCCATATTATGTCACTCCCCTGCCAAAACTCTCCAATGAACTTTCATCTCAGAATAAAAGCCGGTCCTTAAAATGTTTTTCAGGCCCTAAATAATCTGGGAGCCATTACCTGTCTGAATGTGTCAGCTCCTACACTTTCACTCATTCACACTATTACAGTCACCAAATTCCTTGCTGCTTCCTTTATAGAATAGACCTGCTTTAAATATGCTGCTAAGTTTATACATTTTGCTTTCTCACTGGAGTTTTTCCCACAGTCTGATGGTTAGTTTCTTTTTTCTTCATTTGGATCTTCATTTAAAAGTCACTTTTGCAATGAGGTCTTCTTTGGCCGCTCACTCTAAAATTTAAGTAAGCAATATTGTTTTGCCACTTTTCTTGTCTTTGTGTTTTCTCTTTAGCATATATATTTGACATCATTATAAGGTTTATTGTCTCTCTCTCAGGAGAATTTAAAATTCATGGAAATAGATTTATTTTTAGCCTTTTTTTATTCATTGCTGTACTACCAGGGCCCAAACAGACAGCTCTTGGCACATAATAACACTCAACAAACATTCATTGAATGAGTGAATAAATGTGTCAATAAACTTGGTATCCAGTTTACAAATTAAACAAATAAGTATGATATTTTATTCTAATAGTGATTTTATACTAAAGTTTTAAAAAATGATTCATTATAATTGAAACCTTTTAAGCAGTTACTATGCATGGCAGATAGAAAACTGAGACTTTAGAAAGTCAGAAACTAGGGTTCTACACATGTGTATGTGGGTTCCATGAAGAAAAAAAAAAAACCAAATCTCAACTTCTGATGGTGTAACACATCAGAAGTTTATTTCTCAATCATGGAAATCCAGTGTGGATCAGTGGGGGTCCTCAAATATTCATTGACTCAGCAATCCAGGCCCCCTTCACTCCAGGAAGTAATCATCTCAACATGAGGCTTTTATGATTTCCATCACTCTTAGACCCTGAGAAGAGACAACATGAAGTTTCCTAACCAATTCTTAAATTCCTCAACCTGTAAGTGACAGATATCACATTTCACTGGCTAGACTAGTCTTAGAGCTTTGCCTTGCAACAAGGATAAGGAGAGTTCATGAGTTAAAAAATATTCATGAAAAAAATAATATGTAAACATGAAATGATATATGTTCAGGAAAAAAACTATAAGAAAAAATTTCAAACTATACCAGGGAGCATAAGGAAGTGCACATTGAATTTAAAAGAACATAATTACTGCAGTAAATTAGTGAGGAGTAAAATTTTCAACTGGACCTTTGAGATGAGAGTAAAAACTTACCAAGTGAAAAGACACTTTAAAAATTATTCCAAACAGAATTACTTTAATGTTCTACTTTATTTGGCTTTTATGCTAGCCAACTTACATTTTAATGTTTCTGACAATTGGTTAGAGATGCATAGCATGACTGAAAATGTAATATTCTTATTTGTATGTTGCCCTTTGATTAACACAACTGTTAATAGATTATGAGGTTTTTTAAAAATATATGAGTGTAGCTTAGTAACCCTTGCAATGTAGATATACACAAGTTTCTCTAAATTTTAAAAACTCTTATTAAGTGATTCTTTAAAAATAATTCATAAGCCTAGACAACATAACAAGCCCCCATTAAAAAATATTAAAAGTTAGCCAGACACGCTAATGTGCACTTGTAGTCCTAGCTACTCAGAAGACTGAGGTGAGAAAATTACTTGAGCCCAGGAATTCAAGGTTGCAGTGAGCTGTGATCATACCACTGCACTCCAGCCTGGACAAGAGGACAGGCCTTGTCTAAAAAAATCGAATTAAATTAAATTAAATATATGTATAAAATCTGTACTTATCGGCAATAATATCTTAAAAATAGTTGGAGATTTTTATGATTAAAATAACTGTTATAATAACAATAACAGCTAGTGTTATGTGAAATTTAGCTAGTGCATAATAATTTTATTCCCTATAAAAAGTTTATTGCCAAACTGGCATACCAAGTTGTTAAAGTTATTCAAATTGGATACAAATGGTAAATCTGAATCTAAATTTCCCATTGTATCATGTGAAGCTAAATTATCAATATGTCATGCTATAATGAATAAGGATCCATCCCAGAGCACATCCAGAGTCAGTTTGACTTCTAATGTATTTTTATGGCAGATCAAAATAGACTTATAGAAAGTATTCTATAGAGTTGAAAAATGCAGAGAAAAAATGCATATCCATCCATTTCATTTCATTTTTAACTGTTTCTCGTAATATTTAAAACTTCTCAAGTATTAAAAATATTTGTCCTCCTGATTGCAAATTATCAAGCAAAGATTTTGATATAATTCTTTTAGTGTAGGATAGGCAATCATTGTCCTACTCTACACATTTCCATAGAACTGAAGAATTTTTGCTTTACTTCCCAGGATAAAATACAAATTATTACAGAAACATTTTCAGTTCCTCTGTCCTGCCCATCAATGTATCTTTTATATCTATAATTAGGGTTAGAGCAGAAATTGGAGTTAAGAGAAGGATCTCTGTCAGTCTTTCATTTCTAAACACTGATTTTAGATTGGCTTTAAATCTTAATCATTTACACAAACTTGAGGCCAGAAATTTATATACAAATCATCAATGTAAAAGTATATTGTTATTGTTAATTACTAGTATGTGAATAAAGCAAGGTCTTACTTTTAATGAATATGGAAGAAGAAAATGTTTTAGCAGTTTAAATTTTGTTTTTAGGCCTGGTGCAGTGGCTCACACCTGTAATCCCAGCACTTTGGGAGGCCAAGTAGGTGGATCAAATGAGGGCTGGGATTTGAGACCAGCCAGACCAACATGGTGAAGCCACGTCTCTACTAAAAATACAAAAGTTAGCCTGACGAGGTGACACATCTGCAATCCCAGCTATTCAGGAGGCTGAGGCAGGAGAATCACTTGGACCCAGAAGTGGAAGTTGCAGTGAGCTGAGATTGCACCACTGCACTCTAGCCTGGGCCACAAGAGAAAAAAAGTTGTTTTTAGTAATCTTACATCGTACCAATAAAACATATTACATATGTCTTAAACTGATTTTGGTTGCAAAGAACATGTATATTTGCTATAAAATTATTTTCCTGCCAAAGATCACCACCCTCAAATTGCCCCTTTGAAAATGAATCATTCATTATACATGTAAAAAGTAGATTAGATTTTCATTTCTCTGATAATTAGTGATGCTGAGCACTTTTTCATATGTTTGTTGGTGATTTGTGTATCTTCTTTTGAGAATTGTTTATTTATGTCTTTAGCCCACTGTTTGATGGTACTGTTTGTTTGTTTTTCTTGCTAATTTGTTTGAGTTCCTTGTAGATTCTGGATATTAATCCTTGATTAGATGTATAGATTGTCAAGATTTTCTCCCACTCTGAGGGTTGTCTTTTTACTATGTTGGCTGCTCCTTTTGCCATGCAAAAGCTCTAATTAAGTCCCAGCTATTTATCTTTGTTTTTATAGCATTTGCTTTTGGACTCTTGGTCATGATATCCTTGCCTAAGCAAATGTCTAGAAGGCTTTTTTCTGAAGTTATCTTCTAAAACTTTTATAGTTTCAGGTCTTAGATTTAAGTCCTTGATCCACGTTGAGTTGATTTTTGTATAAGGTGAGAGATAAAGATCCAGTTTTATTCTCCTATATGTGGCTTATCAATTATACCCACATCATTTGTTGCATAGGGTGTTCTTTCCCCACTTTGTATTGAGGTGCCATATCACCTTACTCCTGCAATAACGTCCATAATAACAAAAATTTAAAAATAGTAGATGTTGGCATGGATGCGGTGAACAGGGAACACTTCTGCATTGCTGGTGGGATTGTAAACTGGTAAAACCACTAAGGAAAACATTGCGGAGATTCCTTAAAGAACTAAAAATAGAACTACCATTTGTTCCAGTAATCCCATTACTGGGTATCTACCCAGAGGAAAATAAGTTATTATACAAAAAAGACCCTTGCACATGCATGTTTATAGCAGCACAATTCACAATTGCAAAAACATGCAGCCAATTCAAATGCCTACCAATCAATGAGTAGATAAACTGTGATGTGATATATATATATATATACACATATACATATATACACATATAATATATATACACATATACATAAGAAGGAATACTACTCAGCCATAAAAAGGAGGGAATTAATGGTATTCACAGAGACCTGGATGAGACTGGAGACTATTTTACTGAGTGAAGATAGAAAATCAAACATTATATGCTCTCTTTTATAAGTAGAAGCTAGGCTATGAGGATGCAAAGGCATAAGAATTACACAATGGACTTTGGGGACTCAGGAGAAAGGGTAGAAAGGGGGTGAGGAATAAAAGACTACAAATAGGGTGCAGAGTATACTGCTCAGGTGATGGGTGCAACAAAATCTCACAAATCAAATCACCACTAAAGCCTTTATTCATGCAACCAAACACTACCTGTTCCTCAATAACCTATGGAAATAAAAAATTCTAAAAAAAAAAAAAAAAATGTTAGACAGTATTTTAACCTGTTTAGTCAAGAAGTTACAATAAATGCCTCTGAATATAATGTTTAAACATCTAGATTTCAGATAAAACATACAGTAGACATTCCAACTTACCTTTCTGCTAACTAATCCATACTATAGTTCTCCAACTGATTATCAGGCATTTGTATTGTTTAGAAGAAAATATGTGTTCAGTATAATAGATACTATTTCAGTAAATTTAAAATAAAAAATAAATAATATTTTTGTGTTGGTTACTCAAGATTAAACCTGCCTCTTTGTCTTTCAATGGCATTATATAATCATTCCAAAAATTAGATTTTAAATATCCGACCATTGGAATCATGCATTCATATAACTTATCTTCTAGTGCTATCTTTTTCCTCCAAATGAATTTAGTAACAAAGTTCTCTTGCTCCTTTTTTAATAATATCTCTTTGAAGTTGAGTGCCATACTGACGCCTGTAATCCCAGCATTTGGGGAGGCTGAGGCAGGTGGATTGTTTGAGCCCAGGAGTTTAAGACCATCTTGGGCAACATAGTAAGACCCTGTTACTACAAAAAACATTTTTTTTAATTAGCTGAGTGTGGTGGTATACAACTGTAACCCAGCCACTTGGGAGACTGAGGCTGGAGAATCACCTGAGCCTAGGAGGTCAAGCTGCTGTGACCCATGATCATGCCACTGTACTTCAGCCTGAGTGATAGAGCAAGACCTTGTCTCAAACAACAAAAATAATAATAATAGCAACAATATCTGTTTGGTTTGATTCACCCTTTTCTATTATTTTTGAGTTTCAGCACTGATCTTTTCTTACTGGAACACTCTATTACCTGCAAAATGGACCTTGGATATTCTAAGTGTAATAATCATGTTGAAACATACTATTACTCTTCTTTTTAGTATTTTTATTGGCTCTCATGGCCTTCATTTCTGAAAGCAGGAAGGTTCTCAGTTTTTGAGATTGGTTTTGAAACTCTCATAACCTTCTAGTGAGCTAAGAGGACTCATAGTGAGTTCTCTTACAAAGGAATATGTGTGACTAGTTAGTACTTACTCTAAACTCCAGACTCCAGAGTCAAGGAATGAAGAAAAACAAAACTTATATTTCTGGGTTATATTATATACTTTAACTCACCTTAGTAGAAAATAGACAAATGAAGGAAAAATATCTGGAGGTAAAAATGCCTATATTTTGTTTTTATTATTCATCTGTGTTTCCTCCAGGAATATTCTGTATCATTTTAGGGAAAGAGATCCCAACATCTCTAACTTTTCTTCCGAATCTTACATTCTATAATGTAGTAATTATATGAATGTTATGTCCTTATATTTTAGTTAGTTAGACTTCAAAATTGTGTATTTTAAATGATATCTAAAATATGGAAAAAGTAATATAAAAGCATTTTAAATTGATTATCCTCAAGAAGTTTGCAATCTTTCTAAGGTAGATGTCCCAATAAACAATTCAGAATAGAAGAGAATCAAGTCTTTGACTGAGGAAGACTACTCTTGGAGCTAAGACAGAATTGCATGGAAGGCCTCCAGGCAGAAACACTACCTTGGTATTGGAAAGATGCTTAGGATACAGATAATTGAAGATAATGATACCAGGGTTGTGGCAGGTGGAAAGAAGCAAAGGCACAATGTTGTAATGGTCATTAGAAGACCCGATTAATCAGAGAGGAGTTAGGCTTCTGTGTAGTAGGTAATAAATTTGAGTGATGTGATGGTTAATTTTATGTCAATTTAACTGGGGAATAGGATGCTTAGCTATTTTGTTAAACATTTCAAAATGTGTGTCTTTGAAGGAGTTTCTGGATGAGATCAGCATTTGAATCAGTAGGCTGAGTAAAGAAGATCTGCTCTTATTAATATGAGTGATATGATCCCATTTAGTGAGGTCCAAATTAACACAAAGACATAAAGGAAGAGAGAATTCACACCTTCTTTGTGCCTGATTGTTGAACTGGGACATCAGTTTTCTCCCATTCTTTGAGACTGCCACCAGCTCTCCTGGCTCTCAGGACTTTGAACTCAGACTGGAATTTCTATCTCTTTCTCTCACATCTCCAGTTTGCTGTCTGCAGATCCTAGCAACTTCTCAACCTCCATAATTGTGTAAGCTATAATAAATAAATGGGATATGTGTAGAATGTGTGTGTGTGTGTGTGTTTGTGTGTGTGTGTGTGTGTGTGTGTGTGTGTGTGTGTTCATCGGTTTTCTTTCTCTGAAAAATCCTCTGAAAAGCATAGAGGTGGAGCTAAGATTGATACAAATGCTACTATTGATATTAATAGCATGAGTACATGTATAATCAAGCCTAAATGAGAAAGATTATGCTGAGAAGCCTTTCAGAGAAAAATCAAGAGTTGAATTAGAAGCACATTAGTGGTGGCAAGAATTGTATTAAAAAATTAGAAAAAAAAAATTAGAAATAAATGAAACCCTCCAAAGAGCACAGCTATCCAAATGAAAAGGTTTGTTTATTAGTAGAAGATCAACTGTGTGATGTTTCAATGTGTTCTCCAGGTCCACAGTTCTTTCAATGTATACCTGTAATTAATTTATGTGTTTTGTACAACCTATTCTTGCTAATGTTTATTTTAGACTGTAAACCTAAAATAGAATAGGGTTTACAGTATTTAACCTGTTTTACATATCAAATGAATACTCAGAACATTTTTATGTGAGTATGTGAAATTCTGAAACATGAGATTTTGAAATATTTCAGGAATGTTTCTCATATTCAGAATATATATCTGTTTATTCGTTCAGTAATATTTACCAGACCCAATTTCCCTGTTGCCATTTTTTTTGTTCCCACAGTCAAAATAACAGCAGGGAAGCAGCAAAGCAGTGAGGCTCTATAAATAAATTATTTCTGAGTCAAGATCTGGGTGCTGGGTGAACAATTAGGCACTTAAGTGGCATATGCCGAATGAAACTGAGAGACCTCATGTTTCAACTTTTCATGGGTCAAACAATTTCACCTGTGAAGTCATCAGAAAGGTAGTTAAGGTAGTTATAAACTGTTTCAATTCATCTTACATATTATAATAATGTGACAACAAATTAATAAGATCTTTGTAAAATAATAAAGTAAATAAATAGCAATCAAAATTGCAGGAGTTTGACTAGGCTATCTGGAAGTTGCTTCTCCTAAGGTTTCTCTGCCTGTGCTTCCGATTTTATTTCAAAGTTATCCAACAGGCATAAGAATCAAAGGAGAGTAACCATCTGTCTGGATCATAGGAGATCCTATCCTGTATTTGAACTCTAGAGAAGTACACATGTATTTATATGTTGTGTATTCTATGGAGATATCTTCTGCAGACACTCTGTAATAAGCAATTAATATGTCTCTCATTAGGACATAAGCATAACTGTATATATAATTACCATATTGATCATTTTAAGTTGGATATGTTTGAATTTAGGGAGCATGAACCTATATAACACCAATTAAATATTAGATATAAAGTATAATTGAAAAATTAAACAATTTTTAAAACAACATACTTCACATTTAAAAGGATAAAATTATGCATATGCTTATGAAACAAATCATATATTAAAATGGACTTTCCCCACTTAAGCTGCAAATATTTATTGCAACTCTTAATCAATAAACAAGATTCTTTGCAATTGGGTGTTTTACTTTCATCTTTAGTAGTTTCATTTATTAAACATGCATGCAATGACAACTACATGCCCTATTAAAAAATTTTTTTTATTATGTCTCCCTAACTTCCATCTTCACCTTTTCTGGTAACAGGAAACCTAATGTCTTTAGGAATCATCTCTCTCCTATTTTTGACCTATTGTTAATAACTGTTTTCTCAAACTCTCTTTTTAAATTGTAGCTATTAATCTGTGTTAGTAATTTCTTTATTTGCTTTATTTTGCCTCTATATTTTCTTCACACCATTATTATCAAAAAGTGTTATAGTTCATCTCTCTCCATTTAAAAATAATGGGGGCTGGGCACGGTGGCTCATGCCTGTAATCCCAGCACTTTGGAGGTCCAAGGAGTATGGAGAACCTGAGATCAGGAGTTCGAGACCAGCCAGTCAACATGAAGAAACCCCATCTGTACTAAAAATACAAAATTAGCTGGACATGGTGGTGCATGTCTATAATCCCAGCTACTCAGGAGGCTGAGACAAAAAAATTGCTTGAACCCAGGAGGTGGAGGTTGCAGTGAACTGAGATCACGCCACTGCCTTCCAGCTTAGGTGACAGAGTGAGACTCCATCTCAAAAAGAATAAAAATAAAAATAATGGGGAACACTTATGTCAGTGATTTTTGGAAATCGAAGGATTAAAAAATTCTTGTAATCTTAATTTTAATAATGAAAAAGAACACACACACAGCACAGCAGAGAGTAAGTATATTCATTAGAGAAAAAATGAAGGAAAATATAACCTAGACATTGCCTATTTAGTGTGTGAAGCTAAGTTTAACCCACTAATTCTCATTCAACTCAGGGGAGTTTAAATGTTTACAATAATGGTTGGAATGAAAGAAAATGGGAGATTTGGTGAAGTGGAAAAAAAATTGCCAGCTACCACTCAAGCTACAAATAGTTGTCCTCATTCCTTTTACTCTTTTTAAGAAACATTTTGAAAAGTCCAAATTACTTAAAATCATTCTATCCACCTTGGAAATGATCAAGTAGAGGTCAATTTGCCCAGACCATGTAACAATCTAAAGAAAGTTTGGAAGCTGTTTTTGAGCACAGTAAAAAGGAATCAGAGAGAAATCAGGACTAGAATAGCTTTAATACCAGCCACCTGTAATGGAGGGAGAGCTGTTTCAGAAAAGTCTGAAAAAGTATTACAATTTCCTTGTATTTAATGTTTTTCTGTGTGATCTCTGACCTCTACTTTACCCAACATACCTTCCTGGAGGGCCTAATAAATAAATAAATAAATAAAGTCTGCCAAATGCTGGAAGAAGCAGACAAAAAATACAGATATCCTTTCTAAAAGAGCTGAAAATTGAAAAATGGGGCTTCTGTCCATTTATTCATTGATTCAACAATTAAATAACTAATTGCTAAAGATTCAGAAATAAAGGAAGATGTATTTTAAGGTTTCTACAATGAGAAAATTCAATTAGTAGGAGCTTTCCAGGGGTAAAACAGACATACAAAACAAAGTTTTAGAGATAAGAAAATATGCCAGAGAATGATAGTAGATAGAACAAAAATTTCTGTCCAGTGGGAGGAGAATGATCAATTAAGGTGGCAAATTTAGTAAGGCAGTTATAAAATAACATGGATGCTTAAGCAGCAGCAGCAGTAGCTTGAGGCTTTGTAAAAATAAAGCAATTGTCAGCTGTCTTCAAACCAGAATCTGTGTGAAAATATAGATGAACCTCATTACCATCTATTTTGAGGAAAAGGGAAAAAAGTCTATTGTAAATTTCAAATCTATAATTGCCACAAAATTTTCATTTTTGAACTAGAAAATTTTTTTTAAAAATAGACTTCTACAGTTTCCAGTTAACCATGTGTTTATTTACACATCCTCTTAGAGACTGTATTGGTTTTATAGCTCTCTTCTCCTTGTGCAACTTGGGGATCCTTTAGAGGTGACCTGATCACAGCTTCTCATTACCAAGCTTGTGGTTTCTCTAGTAATCTAATTGCGTCAAAAACACAATAGGAATTCAGTCCCCTTGCTTTTTATCACTTGTACATTTAAGTAAGCACAGGCCATATTCTCTCAAGATATAATTTATAAACTGGGCAAGTCAGATCTTTTAACTTTTTGGCCTCTGATCTGTGCCATCTGCCTCTCTTGTGAAACAATAGGCTTGAGTGAGAATTCAACACCACTCATATGATCTTTGGGCTATGTCTATCACAGGCTGAGAAATCTGCTTCCTTCAGTTGGTAAAAAAGAATCAGTAGGCTTTGTTTCCTTTTCACATTTGACATCCCAAACTATCCAACTCTCAGTCAACCTACAATGCAAGTTGTAAGCAGAGAGAACTTTGCAAGTAGCGTAATCTATCTTCACTTTCTCTATATAAAATATTAAGAAAATACAACATTATTAATATTTTCTAGATCTCATGTAGCTCATTGTCTGTCTTCCAATGTATGGCAGGCAACAGTTTATTAGATATTATTCGTTGGCATAATCTTATGCCAACTTTCAGCCTCTAACATTTGTGCCCTCACTGCTGTACTATTTCCAATATCCCAAAGCCATATATTTGTAGCTCTATCCCATATGGCATCCACTTCTGATTTTAGAAATACAAAGGAAAATTTACCCAAATACACACATAAAAGAATTTAAAGTTGCTTATCAGAAGCATAACTCAGAAACAGAAAAATCTGTCATTTTTTTACCTCAAATAAAATATTAAATAAAATAATACACCTCTGTATATAAATTCAGCCTAAGTTAACAGGAGCCAACACAGCCCCAAAGATCAGACTTAAATGTATACACAAATATAAATTTTTCCCAATTCATGTAAAACTGATTGTAGTGATGGTAGATAATGGTAGTATTGTCTAGGGGAGTGGTTCTTATTTGGGACCTCCCCCGGCAGCGGTCATTTGGCAATGTCCATAGACACTTTTGTTAGTAATGACCGGGAGTGAGGGTGTGCTACTGGTAGCTACTGAATGAAAGTCAGAAACTCTGCTAAATATTCCATAATGCACCAGAGAGTTGCTGCCCCACCATATCCACAACAAAGTATTATCCAGTCAAAATGTCAATAGTGCTGAGGATGACAAATTCTAGTCTATACCTCTGGATAAATAGGACAAAACTTGTGGGTGGGAGCTATAAAACCTTAAACAAGGTACCCCTAACCTCCATGTTGACCAAACAAATGGCGGGTATCTTGGGACAGCAGAACATACAAATAGAGCCCATAACATGGAAGTAGAAGATGTAAAGACCTTCTATATCCTTTGGAAGGATTCACATGACTGCCTATATGGCTGGCCTTGTAAGTCTTATGGACATCACAAATAATACCGGTCCCAGAATCTGCCAAAGTTTCCTTCAACATTAATATATTAATTGGTTTGATTAGATGAGGGATATTGAATTAACATAAAATCCCATCCGTTCAATGTAGGGAAAAAAAAAGTACTGCAAGCATATGCTCCACTGATGGTAGATCAGTTACTTACTAGAGACTGATAAGTAAAGTAATAAAGGGGAAGAAAAACAATTATTTTGATGGATAGATGAACTCCAGAGTATATATACTAATTTAGTTATTTAATTTTCATTACACTTATGAAAAACTAGAATTTAATAGTATGCATATTTCTTTGGGGAGTTTCATTTTTAATTAGATATGACGAGCTCATACTTTTCCCCCTGCTGAAATGATGTACAAACTCACTGTGTATGTGTACGTGCATGCTCACAGAGAAGTAGGCTTCCGTATAAACAATTTCTGTTTCTTCACACACACCCAAATGAGTCTTCAGTGCAACACAACTACATAAGACAAAACAAAGGGACATAAGAAATTATCGCCTGGTAAGGGAATTCATCTATTAAACATTTTTATCCTCTCTCCTAGAGTTTGGTTTTAATTTTGTTTATATGATTTTATATCTTCTTTTACTTAAAAAATAAACTTTAAGTTAGGATTTAAGAAACAAAGTACAGGTGATAATTCAAGATATAAACTATTGTTCCTAGAGTACTTTTTCAGAGACAAAGGGAAGTCCTTTTTTTAAACTTTTTCCAAGACAGAATAGAGACAAAGGAAAGTCTTTTTAAAAGAGCAATTTGTTTATTTTAATAGAATCCTGGTGGGATGGCAAAATGGCCAATTAATGTCACTTACTAAAATAATATTAACCATGTGAAACTAAATACACTCTCCCAGATTTTAAAATGGAGGGTTTTCTTTAAAGAAAAAGTAAATTAAAATTTTAAAGATATAGAATGTCATCAGTAAATCTCAAAAACAATTTAATAAAACACATTTCACGTTTTATATAATTAAATGTCATTTATATACTTTTTTTTTTCAAAAAAGCAATACTATGTATTCTCTTGGCTACACCCATGTTTAAAGGACTGAAGGGATGATGATCAAAGAGTGATGCAAATGGGGAAGAAAGGAACAGGGAACGAGATGGGAATGGGATGTGACTGGGTAAAATAGAGAATCATCTTTAGTTGTAATGTTTGACTTTATTTATTTAAAATATTTAAATAAAGGATAAAATGTTAATTATGGGTGAAGTGTGCAAAGGTGTTTGCCATATTGTTTTTTGAATACTGTGCTTCTAAATTTCACAAAATAAAAATTATAGTTAAAAATCAAGCAGGAGAGAGAGTGTTTGAGGTATAAATGTAAATATTCAAAGACCAACAAAAAGAGCTCAGAATCATAACATAGTTAAGGATTCACACAACCACACATAGTCCTGGGTGGACTATGTAATGTTAAAGACAGACGGCCAAGAATTGAAGGAAGAGATATAAGCAAGATGGTTTACAAGAAATAGGTCTTGTGAACTACGGTAACAAATTTGGATATTTTCTTAAATACAATCAGAAGGCACAAAAGAAAGGTAGGAGTAAAGTTATCAAAATTATGTATTATGAAGTTGTACAGGGAACAATATGAAAGAAGGCTTGAGGAAAAGTAAGAGCTAAGGTTGGTAAATTTAAATGGCTATTGCCTTAGCTAAGAAGGAATAATAAAGTGCTTAAGTAAGAGAGTGTCAGTCGAATAAGGAAGAAATTGACATCTCTTAACTAAGGGCACAGCAGTGGAATAGAAGGAAAGTAATTTATAAAGTTTAATTGAAAGAAATTGGTGAATATATTGTGACAAAGACAAGAGCATCCAGAATGCCTTCAATTCAAGTTAGGGAAACTTGGTGAACTTTGGAAAAAGACATACAAACGAAAAATATAAAATACTAAATTGGTTTTGTGGGGAAGAGCATGCTGCCTTTTTAAAATTGGGGGGTACTAATATTTTTTCTTCATTGGCTGTTAGTCCATTCTTTTTTTATTCTCATTGTTCCCTTTTATGAGGCTGTTAATTACATTGTCCACATATTTCTAACACTCTTCTAACAGGTTTCCTCACCTCTAATTTTTACAACTCCTGTGCCAATTGACACACTACTGTGAGATTACTTTTCCTAAACTACTCCCTTTTGCTCATTCAAGGCTGAATTCATAGTACATGGGAAGTTCCTAAGGAGAAAGAAGACTAGAATATATTCCATTTGCATAACTACAACAAGTCCAGTGGAGCTTATGTAAACATTTTGAAAGAAGACTGCCAGATGACACAAGAAAAAAATATGTTGAGTTTTGTTCAGAATTTCAGATGTATCCTAAGGATAGTGGTAAGCGATTGGAAACTAATGATTAAGCAACATGGCCTAGGTAGTGGGAAATATTGGCCTAATATAATCAGAGAAACATTTTCCAATATAACTTTTTCCATGCAGCCTTCATTTTAAAAAATTATGAAAACATTACCTAGAAGATGGAAAAAGGAAACCTAACACATGCAAATTGGATATCTCTGAAGAAAACAGATATAATTTAAAATACGTATTTTAAAATGTACCAGAATACGTTTTCCTGATATGAAGAAAAATTTGAATCTGCACATAAAGGGAGTGGATCTAATCAGAAAAAAAAAAAATGATATAGGGCAATCTTGCCAAAGCATGTCTTCTTGAAGTCACTGCACTTCAAGAATATAGACTTACATAGGCATCCAGACAGTAAGGGAAAGTCAGTTATAAGAGGGTGATATAGTTTGGATTTGTGCCCCTGCCCAAATCTCATGTCAAGTTGAAAAAGGGGCCTGGTGGGAGGTGATTGGATCATGGGGGTGGATTTCCGTGAGTTCTCTTTAGATCTACTGGCTTAAAAGTGTGTGGCACTCCCCCTTAGCACTCTCTTTCTGTCTCTGTCTCTGTCTCTGTCTCTGTCTCTATCTCTCTCCCTCTTTCTCTCTCTCTCTCCTGCCTTCTTGTGAAGATATGCTTGCTTCCTCTTTGCCTTCTGCTTTGATTCTAAGTTTCCTGTTGCCTCCCAGTCATGCTTCCTATTAAGCCTGTGGAACTGTGAGTCAATTAAACCTCTTTTCTTCATAAATTACCCCATCTTGGATGTTATTGTTGTTATTATTATTAGTATCATTACTATTGTGGGTTTGGGGGCTTTTTATTGAGATGGAGTCCCATTCTGTCACCCAGGCTGGAGAGCAGTAAATTGAGTAGCCATGAATTTTTTTAAAAAAGAAAAGGCTAATGAATCATAAAAATCTCTTTTAAAGAAAGATATATCAAAAATTTCAAAGCTCTAAAATTGATAAATCATTTTTTTAAATTTTGTAGTAGCGAGCATGGAATCCAGTTAAGTAAGTCTAAGAAACTGAGGATTATGGTTACACAACCAAATGTAAATCTTATAGACCTTGACCTTACAAAAATTAAACTTTTTTCAAGGAGTGATTCTTTTTTCTATCTATTCACTTTCTGCTATTAAAACAATGGGGAAATTAACAAAGATATATATTTTTTTCCTTCATCCTGGCTTTAGTCTAACTTCTAATTACCTTACATTTATTGGGCACACAAACACACACACATACACACACACTTCAAAAAACACACAATGATTTTTAGAGTTGATATAGACCATATTAAGAAAGAGGGACATAGTTCTACATTACCATCCCCCAAATTCCCTTGCCTTAATCACAGGTAGTGCTTTACATTATTGTAAAGACTGGTTTCAGTTCCTTGCAGAAAAGCTAGCTGCTGGTACACAAACAATGAAGCCTATAATACCTTTGCCAAATAATAGAGCCATTTGCCTCGATGGCTTCCTTACACAAAAGAGAAACTAGGCAGGCTTGAAGGTTAAAACTATTTCTTTACTTTTTGCTAAGTCACCCTCTGCTCACTGATCTTTATAATCTGAAGTTAGACATTTGGTTTCCTTCTTTCTACAAACAAAATCAAAGTGGGGCTTCATTTTCCCAAGTACACTTACAATGGTTTTTAATACTTTCGTTGTAACGTTTTAAAGTATTAATTTTCTGCATGTACTGCCCCACAGAGTACAAAAAGTTATTTCCCTAGACTCTGTTCTATAAGCAATAAGGAATTTTGATCAGTGCATTAACCATTTGTGTTCCTTTCACTTCAAGTGCAATTACAGTTGGAGATTCAAATTAGCATGTAAGATATTGAATTTAATTAATTTTGTTGATTTTGAGATAAAGGTCAAAGCTTAAAGAAAATCAGAAAGAAACCTATTAAAGAAAAATTAAAAAACATAAATATATGGGCCTTCATAAACCTTAGAGATTTTCAGGAACAGATCATAATTTTAACACAGAGGGGATACACTAATTTACTTTTTATGAAGTCATTCAGTTACTCAGAACCTATGTTGTATCTCTGTGACATAATGCAAACTGCTTAATATCTATTTCCTTGTTTCTCAGCATAGTAAATTGCTATCACATTGATAAACATTAATGACATTGTTTATCATTTATTTATAAATGACTGTATAATTTTATTATCATTATGCTGTTTTCCTCTCTCCAGTCTGACATTGTGTTCATTTGTACTCTCAAGTAAACATCTAATGAAGAAAATTGCCTGAACATCACCAAAAGTATTTTTAATTTAAGATTTAATATAGACATAAGTTCATCAATTAAAGAAGCCAAATATTCTCAGGAAATATGTAACATATTTGTGGATCATCTTGTGTTTGCTACCTCAACTGAAAAATCAGTTGAAGCTTTTAAAAAGAAATGGGCTTTATGGCATAAAAAGCATTCTTGAAAGACATGCATTAAAAGCATGCTTGAAAGACAGCCCTTAGAAAGTTAAATACTGTCTTGATTTTTCAATATATATCCAACTCAATAAAATGATAGCAGATTATATATTGACTTATCTCTAAAAATTTAATATCAATTATCTTGAGAATAAATTGTTGCTATTTCAGATCTTTTTTATTTATTTTGCATGAAGAGTAGCATGTTGTAATTTAAACACTTAATTGCCAACTTTCTCCTCATACATACCCAGTTCTACTTCCAAAGCAGACATACAAGCAAGAAAAGTACATCCCTTGACTGTGTCATATGGAAAAATAATCTATTCCCAGTATTGAATACGTAAAAAAGGAGCGCAGAATATAAAAAATAGGAAACTGCCTGATGCTTCTTGTACAGGATGGTTTCATTATTTCATTAAAACTAAATTTCCTAAACTCAGTGCCTATATCTTTGCCTACATCAGTTGTTATAAGACTTTCACATTTCATGGAGCAAGAAGTTATTAAAATAAAATAAATTCAGAGCCCGGCATATTCAATATTTAATTTTGTTAGGTAGGAATATTAAAAACTCATTATTTCAGTAACGATAGGACATTTTAACTCCAAAAAGATAGGATGGACGTACTTTAGATTAAATTTAGAAACAGTTTATAATTTTATACTAACATATATAAAACACCATATTCAATTTTCCTCATTTCACTCCAGACTCTTGAACATTCATCACAAGTAAAATCTACTTATGGTATAGTATTAGAAATCACTGTTGTACTCCACACAGTATTTACCCCATACTGTCTTGTATGCATAATTTTTTAAATCCATTTTGTTTTATTTATCAAACTAATTCTGCTTTGTATCATTCACAACAGGTGTCCCTAACCCCCAAGCCACAGACCTGTACCAGTCTGTGTCCTGTTAGGAACTGGGCCACACAGCAGGTGAGCTGCAGGTGAATGAGCATTACAGGCTAAACCCCATCTTCTGTCACATCAGTGGTGACATTAGATTCTCATAGGAGCGAGAACCCTATTGTAAATGGAGCATGTGAAGGATCTAGTTTTCACACACCTTATGAGAACTAACTAATGCCTGATAATCTGAGATCGAAAAATTTCATCTCAAAACCATCGCCTCCCCGATGCCTCACTATCCATGGAAAAACTGTCTTTCACAAAACCAGTCCCTGAGGACAAAGTGTTGGGAACAGCTGATCCACAACAATTTGTCAACTAATTCACTCATTTGTATATACCAGCACAAAATACCAGAATAAAATGACTAGTGGGTTATCAATTAGACTTTTGTATACTTTTCTTTCTTACAAAGATGAATAAATCAAATTTATTCTTAAGTAAGAATTTTCTAAATAATGTTAAAAGATTTTAGTACATTATTACCAAAAAGGAAATTTGGTATAAAGAAATTATATAAAGCAAGAGTGCTCTTTTTTTTTTTTTTTTTTTTAATTGAACTTTGGGCTCTGGGGTATATGTGCACATCCTGCACCCTGCAAGATTGTCGCGTAGGTACATATATGCCATGGTGGTTTACTGTCTCTATCCTCCCCAACCCCACTCTCCATCGCCAACATCAGGCATTTCTCCCGGTGTTATCCCTTCCTGTCCCCACCCCTGCTGCCCCCTTCCCCTACCCTCCACCCCTCTACCTAGCCCAATGACTGTTGTTCCCTTCCCTCTGCCCAAGCGTTCTCATTGTTCATCACCCGCCTGTGAGTGAAAATATTCAGTGTTTGGTTTTCTGTTCTTGTGTCAGTTTTCTGAGAATCATGGTTTCTAGATTCATCCATGTCTCTACAAAGGACAGGAACTCATTATTTTTTATGGCTGCAGTATTCCATGGTGTATATGTGCCACATTTTCTTTGTCCAGTCTATCATTGATGAGCATTTGAGTTGGTTCCAGGTCTTTGCTATCATAAACAGTGCCACATTTTTTAAAAAGTTTTTATCAATTTAATTGCTAACTGAAGACCCTCAATCATGTCTAATAAAGGAATTTCTTAAAGTTACTTAATTATACTCTGTGTGACTGTAAAGCTTCTCTTTTGATTGTTTGTTACATTAAAAAGTAATTAATGACTAGCCCTAACCTGTCATGTAATTCACCTTATTCCTCTACCATCTGTATTTCAGATATTAATCCCTGAAAGTGTGCCAGTTTCTTATAAAATAGGCTTTTAAGTGTAAAGTCATTCAGTTTTATCAAATACATTTATATTAAAATATAATTTTAATGAATACTTTTTTTTTTTTTTTTTTTTAGTATTTTGAGTCCTTGTACTTTTTTCATTTGCACTGCTACAAACTTATTAAGTGTCAAATATTTTATGTAACTCAGGAAAACATTTCCCCAGAGTTGATAACAAGCTTTTATCTCTGACATGATTTGGAAATTAATATTGAAAGTTCAGTTACCTTTTTATGTTATTTTCAGGACAGTTGTGATTTTTCTAATTTTATCTTTGAACTCATATAGAGGTTAGATTCTTAAGTCAAAAATAAGTAAACCCAATGAGTTTTAAGTTTTAGTATTAAACATTTAGCCAACTCAAGTTTTATCCAAAAATTGTAAAAATTTTTCTTAATATTATGGAAAATTCAGTAATTTAGCCAAATGCTGTTGAAAAGTCATTATTCTACTAAATATCTTACTCATGAATTTAACGTTTTCCCCACATTCCAATGTCATCACATGCAATTGGTACACTGTTTACTGTGACTGATAATCGTGTTATGGCTTTGATAGCACATGCTTACATATGAATTATTTTTGTAGCATTTTACCTTTAAAAATCCAGTTTTTTCTTAATACTCTGTTACAGATTTTTTAAAAATCCACTTATTTCCCAATTTTTAATATATATTTCATATTTTTATTATTACACCATTACATGAATTAGCACAAACAAACTTGATATTACCCATATAAGCAATCTCCTCCTACTCACATCATTAGCAGTGTCTAATTTTGTTGAAATGCTGACCCTGTTTGCATGCATGAACTCAAGAAAGTGTGAATACTTTTCCTTAAGAAATGTTTGCTTTAACAAACTATTGATTAACAAATAGTGTGATATATAAAGGTACAGGGAATACAGTAAATTATACAATAAGAAATACATATGCATGATATAAGTTAAACAATGTGAAACCACCATTCTCAGTCAAAAACTTTCAAGTATTAGCAACATTACATGGTTCAGCCTAACAACTTTCTAAACATCCCACAGAGCATAGATATGGTACCACAGAGCATAGATATGTAATCAGTGTACATTAAGCGCTCTTTATTTGATTCTTAAGTTTGCTACCTAAAGTTTAAAATGGAATTTCCTTCATTATTCTGTAAATCACCTTCATTGGCCTTCCTTGAAGAAGAAATCCTAGTTTGTTTAAACTAAATCAAAAACTTCATAAGTATCTCCATCTATGACAATTAAGTCGTAAAACTTTAGGCATCTATAAAACATGTTCACTTCTTTTGTGAATACCTACAGGGCTCAATTAGAAACTGTAGCAAGATTCAGATGGTCAGTTCCATGCATATAATACGACCTGAGTAAACCATTAAAATGTGATAATATAATGAAAGTGAAAAGAAACATACCTTCTATTACAGAGTGCTTCATCATTTTTAGCGAAAGAAATATGAGCAATGTATTCCGAGATATTACAATTTGTTGTCATTTAAAGTAAAGTGACATTTTATAACTTTTTGCATAGTTTTAAGTTAGCCATTTGGGAGTTTATTCAATCCATTCTCCTAAGTATGACCCCTACTAATTTTAAGAAAGAAGCATATAGAACATAAGAGTTGATTGGATTTGCTTTCAATATTATTTTAATTGAAAATATACTACAGTAATTGAAGGAGGAATTTAAGTTTTTTCTAAATTCTTTTGAGTGTGTTCTATTTATTTCCAAAAGTATATTTTCTACAAACTGTACATTGCCAGGTCCTAAAAATCCAAACATTGTTTACTTTCAGAAACTTTAAACACTGCTTTAAATGCATAGAGTTCTCTGCAGAAATGAGATTAGCAGCTTCAGTATTGCAGTGTAGCAATATTATCAAAATTATTACAGAAATCAATAATACTTTCATTTCCAGAACTAATCCGATGCTAAGATCTTGTTTATGTAGATATTAAACAAATGCATTATTCACATTTTGTAAAGATTTTTAGAGGAAAAAAACACTTTTTTAATTATCATATGGAAGTGGTATAATAAATGAGTATAATTTTTATTAACAGAAAGTTAATTTACATAAAACAAATGCTCATTGAATTATTGAATATGATAATATCTATATGTCTGTTCCTGTTTGTAATATTTTGTGCCTTTTGGCGACATCAGAATTATAACAATTTGATTTATGCATTAAATTTAATGCATAATATGACAACATACAGATATGTATGCCTTGCAATGTATAATTTAAACATGATTGCTATATATTTCACCTATTCTCTCATGGCTTTACCGATTTCCTCTTGCAGCCAGAAATCATGATTAAAATGCAGGTTGCTAGATATGAATGTCTGTTTGAATTAATGAATATTTTCATAAAAATACTCCAACTATAAATGTTTTAAATACCTTGTCATAACACTCACCAGACTTACACATGACAGCTAGCATGTGTTACTGCCTTTTCATCTTAAATATTTGATGATTGCCTCTTTAAATCCAAGATTCATAACCCAAAGGTTTTCATTTTCTTACACTATGTGTAATTCAAAAGACATTTATTAGTACAGTCCTCTTTTTATGCATCAACAAAATGTATCTGAAGGAAGCAATATAAGAACTTCCCAGAATTTTGGACATTTTTAAGGTATTAATTATGCATAACAATATTTTATAATATGTATACACTATATACTTGCTCCCTCTCCATCCCAATGAAATAAAGATAGTATTTACAATAAAGATGATTCTGGTTAAACATTAAAAACTACAATACAACTGGAATCTCTTTTAAGTTACATTAAAAATGTGTAAACATATCCTAACCTACCCACACTTTCAGGAAATAATTATATAGTACACAGCTGCAATGTATGAGGTTCTGAGAAACACCAATGGTCTTCTAATAACTCCTTAACAATAATGTCAGTTTTAAATTACAAATTTAAATTTAAAATGGATATTTTTAAAGGCAAATAAGGGTAACAGGTACAGGATCATCATTTTTAGTATCTAAGAAGGAATCCAACTAATGATCGTCAGAACATTCTCTTAGTACGTTTTGAATGAGGATTGCCCGTTGATGGGTCACTCTCACTTGACCTTGGGTGTGCAGAAAGGTAGTTCACCATGGTAACCTTGGTCTTGATGCTTTCCATACAGTAAATCATTTCAGTCTCTTCATGTAATTCTTTTATTGACTGTGCAATTGAAATGTCATGCTTCACGAACAGAGAAGGTAGTAATTTCTTATGGGTGATTAAACCACCTTTCTAATATATGAACATGGATGAAGTTGTATGCAACTATTTTAACATACACTGTGTTCATCATAATTTTCCTGTGTGTGTGTATGTGTATGTGTGTGTGGGTGGGTTTTTTTTGTTGTTGTTTGTTTGTTTTTTTACATATCCTGGTCAACACATTTTACCCTAACATATTTTTTAATCTTTAAATATTTGCAGTATTTCAGTATACTATCAAATAACTGGTATTGTTTGATGAGTTACATAATAGTATTTCTACCTAGAAAAAAATATGTATTTATGTGCTTACATATAAGGCAAAGCTCTTTAAATAATACCAAAATTTTCAAAGGCAGGCAAGTTTTAAAAGGACAGTTTGGGCCTTAAGCCAAAACTGACATTCCACCTCTAATTATAAGAAAATCAAAATAATGTGTTTTAATGACAAATTTTGAGAAAACTATGAAAACCATACTTTCTTTAGAAAGCAAGAGTTACAAAATTGTTTTTTCTTTATGAACTGTTCATGTCATTCTCTGAAGACAATCATTCACTTACACTTTTAAATTAAAATTCTGGGTTTTTTTGAAGCAAAATCCGTTCTATTATATGACTTTCACAATCACATCTGTCAAGATCCTAGCCCCTCAGACCTCACATTTGTTAAAAATCTTGGCATGTCATTCAGTTTCTCTATTCATAACAATTTCTGCCATAATCCTGGAAGATTTTAAAAGCCACATGGACAAGTCATACCAAATTCTGGCCTCCAAATTTCTTCAGCTCCTCATCTCCAGTGACTTCTCTTTGGCCATCCACTCTCCCAAACAAATACTAAATTTTGGCATCCCTAAAACTATCCAAATCTTAATTTTGTTATTTTAAGTGTTCTGCATTCTGATTACTATCAGCTTTTAAATTATTTTTATTATTATTTAACTACACTAACTACAACGTAAAAACTTATTACAACTGAAAACTCCAATTTGTTGATTCTTCTACTATCTTTATATATATATATATATATATATATATATATATATATATATGTTCTGGAGTACATGTGCAGAACATGCAGGATTGTTGCATAGGTACATACATGGCAATGTGGTTTGCTGCCCATCACCTTCCCATCCCCTCATCACCTATACAGTATCTGGCATTTCTCCTCATGTTATACCTCCCCAACCTCTCTACCCCTGCTTTCCCTCTTCTCTTTCCCCTCAACAGACCCCAGTGTGCGATGCTTCCCTCCCTGTGTCCAGGTGTTACTGTTCAGCACCCACCTATGAGTGACAACATGTGGTGTTTGATTTTCTGTTCTTCGTCAGTTTGCTGAGACTGATGGTTTCCAGATTCATCCATGTCCCGACAAAGGACACAAACTCATAGTTTTTTATGGTTGCATAGTATTCCATGGTGTATATCTGCCACATTTTCCTTGTCCAGTCTATCATCAGTGGGCATTTTGGTTGGTTCCAGGTCTTTGCTATTGCAAACAGTGCCTCAATGAACATATGTGTGCCTGTGTCTTTATAATAGAATGATTTATAATCCTTAGGATATATACCCAGTAATGGGATTGCTGGGTCAAAAGGAATTTCTATTTCTAGGTCCTTGAGGAATAGTCACACTGTCTTCCACAATGGTTGAACTATTCTCTAGAACTTCACCTTTGTCCTAACCTGGTCACATTATAAGACCTTATTCTAGCCATTGCATTTATATTATCTAATTCCCATTCCTGTCTGCATTTACACCTCACCCACTTTAGAGACTCCAAATTTAGTTGGTCCCAGTAGTCTTTTTTACCCAGCCCTTACTTTTGGCAACTGAGCCCTGCTAGAAAAAAATATACCACAAGTAATATATTGACACCTTTTCATTAATTAGTTGTCACCAATCTTAATGGGATACTTGAGGCTTCCTGGCAATTTTACCATATTTATTGGTAACTTTTCTGTTCTCCATGACAATTTCTGCCTTCCTACATTGTCTACAAACCACCAGACTTTCACAGATACTTCATTGTCAGTGTATTGCTTCACTTTAATGAGAGGAAAATTTCCTACCATCAAACCTGTGAACACACATGCATTTATTGCAGTCTCATATTATTTCCTTTTTAAAATAAGTGGTTTCCTCCAGAAAATGGAGATCCATTTCCCGCCCACTTTCTCATGTTCCTCAGTATCGGTGACACCTCCTCTATCTCTATTTTTCAATCTCGTTTTCCATCAACTCTATTTCCTTCCTTCCCTGTATTTTTATCAACATGTGTATCACAATTCAGTATTATATTTATTTAAATAATTTTGAATTAATATATGATTCCACCAACACTGTTAACACTGTAAGGTCACCATTATGATATACATAGAAGCTCAATACATCTTTGATAATAAATAACAATAGTAGAAAGCCCTTGTACAGCATGTACAATACGCCAAACACTACACATGTTAACTTATTTAATATGATCTTAACTTCATTTTATAGATGAGAAATCTCAGGCATGGAGAAACAACAGAGAAGTTGACAGACACACTATTGTAAGAGTTTGGTTCCAGAATGTATGATCTAATAACTATATTCAATTGTTTATGAATTAGCCAAGTAAAATTATTACAGTATGGCACCCAAAAAAGACAAAAATAATACAGCTGTAAGATTTAGTCTACACTGTTATAATGTACAGTATAACTCTCAAGAGGCAAAGGTGAAGATTAACAAATGTTCGAGGCCTTTTCCATATCTTGGCAGTTTGAATTTGAAGTGTGGAAAGGTTATTCATGATTTTGTATTCATCTTTGGTTCTTTAATTCATTCTGCTTCTTTTTATTAGATGAGCAACATACTAAGGTCAGGTTAATATTAATGATGAATAAAGAAGGAAGATTCTTTATTCAACAGGACATTGGCTTGTTTGGGAATTACAGAAAATTACCTTGGGTCTAAATGAGTCCTCTGGGCAGGAACAAAGGAACATGGGGAGATGAAGTCTTACCCTGTCTATCGAGATATAAAGAAAATGCTGGAAAGGAAGCGTGTCATAATGGTAGAGGCAGTGGGGGAACATTTATTGAGAAAGAGAAAACTCAGTTAAATAATATCCCTCTTCCAATTCTGGCTAAGCTCCACTAAATTCTTTAGAGCTGAATCTACATAGCCTTCAAAATATAAGGAAGAATCACACTCATTATATTTCATTTTTCACCAACACTCTATGAAGTATTGAAGAACTGAATATAATATCTGATTCAATAATCAAGAGAAGAGGAAGCAATTTTCAACAAAGCCATCCTCCATGGGAAAAGAAACACACTTGAGAGAATATAAGAAGGCTTTCAACTCAGTGGGAAGGGAATGTGAAAGTCCTTCATTGAAGCTCATTGTAGCCTGTGCACAGTTTGCCTGCCAAGAAATGCTCATTCAAAATAGAGAAATAAATTCCCATTCACTAATAAACACAGTAAAATTCAAAGTTCCTTTACAAATCAAAGTCTATAAATATCTCATAAGTGGGTTATGTCTTCATGTAGTTCCTCCAAATTATATTTTATCACAAGGCTTTTTAAGTTATTCTATTCTCTTTGGCTTCAGTTGTTCATGGCATAATCATGTGCCCCTTAAATTATTCAGATTTCCATTGAAGAAGATCATCATTCACCATCCACTGAGATTCTGTAGTGTGGGGGCATTTAATTTTGCAGGTTTTGTACATATGGATAAACAGGATGCAAGAAGATTGATTACACAGAGTGTTAGCCATCAGGACCCAATCCTCCTGTCAGCCAAGGCTTAAGTGTTGTCTCCTGACTTGAACATTGACCCAGGAGTCAGGAAAATAGCCCAGGGCTTTTATTTTCCAATATTGTACCGGAGACCTATGACAAGTTCACAGCCAAGTAGTAAAGCACTTCTTAACTCACAGGGCCATCAAACAGGATTAAGTGCTTTGAAATCCATGGATAACAGGTGCTCCAAGGACTGAAGAGCCCACCAGGTCGCCTCTTTCCCTACCGGTCACGCATCTCCTTGCCCCCACACTAGGAGAATATTGATGAAAGGAATCACAGAAGATGCTCATAGCAACAAAGAGTAATGCAGAGGAAACTATAAATTTCTTATGTACAGATTGTACTGTGATGCTGAAAATTCCACACTGATCTTAAAAAACATTCACCTTTTATTATTTGTTTTAATTTGCAAAATCCTTAGATAATTTGTATTAAATAATAAAATCTCATTTTACCATTACACACGTCTTCACATTAAAATCATTTCTCATAATATGCAGTTAGTCAATTTCAGAAAGTTGTATTAAAATGTTTAATAAAGAAGTAAAATCACCCAGTAAGTTAGTAGTACATCTGAATAAGGACTGGAGAGCATTTTAAAATAACATTTCAACAAGAAAAAGAACAATTTTGAACTTAACCAATGGTACATTAGTTAATAAAAGTTCTCTAATTTATAAAATTCAATTACTTAAAATCCACAAAAGATTATTACAAAATTATTTTTTTAATTTAGAAAAGAATATCAAATATTTCCTTGAAATAAAGCAAGGCAGTAAAATATTATGCAATATGAAAAAATTACTTCACTGATTTTAGAAATTCACACTTGCTTGGCATTGCAAAACAGGGTACACCTGCATTGTACTGTGTTTCCAGTTGTACAGTTTTCTAAATCAGTGGCCTTCAAAATATTTTTTTTTAATCTTTAAAATTCTTTTAAAATAAGTACACATCTCTCTCTTCCTCATGACAGTCCTAAGTGGTTTCTGTAGAGGTCCCAGGAGTCTGTAAACCTCAGTTTCAGAATGTCTATACTAAATGAAGACTCCACTCCAACTGACTTGGGTTTTGGTGAAATAATAGCTCATCAAATACTTGTTTTTCTCAAGTATACAATAAGAGACAGGGGAAAAATAAAAATGTGATTGTTGTGATATGGTAAAATATTTTACTATTAGCTTATTTTTTTAAAGAAAATGTAAAAATATTATAGTATAGTAGAATACATTGTACATAGCCAGATTTTTAAGACATGTCAAAAAGGCATGGCAAGCCCTTGCAAAACAAACAAACAAACAAACAAAAAAACCTATTGACCTTTCCATCTTACTACAAAATTAATTTGTATTGTTTGTAGGAGGAAAAATACAAGAGCAGAAATCACTTAAGAAAAGTATATAAACATAGGAATAAGTGCCTTTAAATTTTAGCAAAACTAATTTGCATATTTTCCCTATATTTAGTTGAAAGGAAATGTAAATAATTCCAGCTTGTCCTTAACGCACAAATGTAATGTTCAATGGTCAGCCAGAGCAGCTGAGAAACTCTGACATACAAGAAGTAGAAAAGCTATGCCATCTAGACAGCATGGTGGAGATGCTGGGTCCAACTCCCAGTACTGACTGCACAGATCCGTATATTGTGGACATTCTTTCTCTTTGGATACTGCCTGGATTCCAGCCCAGCCCCCAGGGTGAGCAATCATTCTTCACTCTTAAAATTTTAGAAAAGTAAGAAGAAAGCTCATGTTCATTTTTTATGTTCACAAACCCCATTAACACTAATGACAATTGAAAACTTCAGAGATAGAGTTTATGAAACAGACTTTTATTACATCAAATAAGTACTTGAAAAAATTTAAGGTGCTCTGGTGAGCTAATATGTAACTATCAAAATTAACTGTTTTTAATGTTACCCAAACTTATTTACATATTTTTCTCAAAATGTACCTGGAAAAAATGTATATTCATTCAACTTGACTATAAAATTCAGATGTTATTTTCCAGGAATATGTATTTAGTATCTTCCTACTCCCTGCAATGTTATGTTATGCATCAGATATAAGATATTAGTTATAAAATTATTTTATATATGTTATTTAAAAGTTAGTCCATCACAGGTTGATCAGATTTCCAGATACAGAAATAAGGTATTGTTTATGCCAAAAATGGTTCATATTAAATGTAAATGTAAACAAATTGTGACCTGGTGTCATATTTGAAAACGTGTCATCATCATCATCATTTGTTGAAGAATTCAAAAGTTTAGGTACAAAAACTTAAACACTGAATGATAAGCCTTTACACATTATTAACAAAATGAATGCAAATGAAAGAACATGGTTGAGTGAGTGCAATCTGAGAAAAGAATGCTCATGATCCATACTTTGAAACTAAGCTATGAATTACCTTAAGATAAGGGTAAGGTGATACCTTGGGATGTTAGCTAACATTTTCTGAGCATTTTTTATGTGCTCAGATTATATGAACTATCTCTTCTTTAATCTCTATAACACCTCTTATGAGAGATGTTGCTGCAACTTTTACTGTATTGCAAAGGTGTAATTGTTATTATCCTTATTTTATAGATGAACTTGCTTAGAAGAGGTTAAATAACTTGCCCAAAATGATAAAACTCCTAAGGGGTAGGATTTAAACCCAGGTATCCTGAATCCGGAGACTATACCCTTCACATAATAATAGAGCACCTACCTTATCCTATACGTTCTTTGAGTTGTAAGGCCAGATATAAAAAACACTTCCAGCAGGCATAACATAATTAGGATCAGTTCTCTGCTCCAATATCTCATTTTGAAGATAAGCAGACCTGTTAAATATCTGCTTTAGTCTCTTACGGTTACTGTAACATATTGCCACACATTTGGTGGCATATAACAAAAGAAATTTACTCTCTCACAGTTCTGGAGGCCAAAGCAGCATCACTGAGGAAAAACCAAGGTTGTTTCCAGGGATATGCTTTCTCCAGAAGGTCTAAGGGAGATTCCACTTCTTGTCTTTTCCAGCTTCTGGTGGCTGCAAGCATTCCTTGATTTGCTGGTGCATCACTCTAATCTCCAAGGTCAGCATCTTCCAATCTCTCTATGTTCCATCTTCACATGACCTGCTCCTCCTTGTGTGTGGCTTCCCTTCTACCTGTGTCAGCTCTCCCTCATTCTCTCTCTTTCAAGGTCACTTGTGATTGCATTTAGGGCACATCTGATAATTCAGGATAATCTTCCCATCTCCTCATTCTTAATTTAATCGCAGCTACAAAGACCCTTTTTCCAAATAAGATTAGAATTTTACGTCTTTGGGAACAATTGTTCAGCACTAAGTTACCAATGTATAAATGTAATACCAAGA
>NW_016107337.1:8739650-8742642 GCF_001604975.1 Cebus imitator
AAAAAAAAAAAAAAAGAAAAAAAGAAAAGAAAAAAAGAAGAAAAAGAAACTGGTAGGTATAAAGAGTTGGAATATATTAAATGTATACCTTGAGCATAACATATTCTCATTGAAGGAGTAATGTGGAAAAAAACAACTGCTTGGAAGCACAGGGATATAACAAGATCCTTGATTCTAATAATACTCATCATAGACTTACACCTTAGGTTATTTTGAGATTCCAATTCATGTGAATGACATGGCATGGGAGCTCCCACACAAGCTATTAATATTTCTGAAACGTATAACATAAACAAAAACCTCTCAGGATAATCACACGCAAAGCCTTGAAGACAAGCAAGCAAAAATAGAAAAACACCATAAGAAACACTCAATATGATGAATAGCTATCAAATGCAAATGATGGCAAGTTAGGGTCTAGAAATTACAGAAAAGTTAATAATATAGGGATTGTACAAAGTGAAAAAGATTTAAAGTGATTAAAGCAAAAAGAGGAAGTGTTACATAAATCCATATTTTAAAAACAAACATTAAAAAGAAGTGAAGTAGTATGGTTCTAATTTTTAAGAACTGAAATACAAAATAATTTTAATAAAAAAATCTTAGCAGATAAAACAGCCTATATAGAAACAACTAAAAAGAAATTTAGTTAACTGAAAAATAAATTAAAAAATTACTTAGAATGCAACAAAGCAGGAAGAGAAATAAAAATTATTTAAAACAGTAGTGAAGCTGAGAGGCAGGGAAAATAAAACTATGAGTTCCAATACACATTTAATAGGACTTTTAATATAAAAGAATAGAGAAAATGGAAAGAGGCATATTAAAAAAAAAAACCTTAACATTTTACGAATACTTGAAAAAAAGCACAGTTTTCCTTGAAGATAAATAAATAAACAAACACACATTGAGACCCACTGCAGTAAAACTATAAAAGAAAGAATAAAAGGAAAACACATCTCAAAGGAAATCATAGAGAAAACACATGTTACCTTTGAAGGAACATGTGAATGTATTTGGTTCTCACTTTTGCATTGTTAAAAATAAGACTGCCAGTAAACAGCAATAAAAACCTGAAATCAACAGAATTACATCTTTGATGTACTAAGATAAAATAAACATCAATGCAAATATCAATATCCAATCTATCATCTAAAAGTGAGAACAAAATACATGTAATTTTAAAAAAGCAAGCGTGAAAATTATACTATTAGCAGTCTTGTTAATACAGGTATTTATGTTAAAATTCCATGTATAGTCACTAATGTCAACAGCATTTAACTTTTACGTGAGTAGACAGGTAGTAAGAAAAAATTAATATTTTCAGTCATCAGAAATCCATTGGCAGTTAAGGACTGTAAAAAGTAGCAAATTCATAACCTTAAAATTGGAATAAATTACAAAATTTATGATAAAAATAGATTAAAAATATGATAAAGGGAAAAATTCACACTCAAAATAGGAAATGTTTAAGAAAATTTGCTCAATAATCAGAAAACAAGAAGATAATAAATGCGTAGAAATACAAAAATTTTGAATAAGATAATTAAGCTCACTCCAATGGGCCAGAGTAGTACTCAATGCCCAACAATTAATCAATATTTTTTCTTGCATTACATATGACACATTTCTAAATATTGGTCATGTACTACATCAAACAGCCTTACCATAAAATTCTATAGAGTCGTGGGCAAACATCACATTTCACATAAATATGACATACATCCTGTTTTTGTATATAATAAAATTAAATTGAAATCAAAAGGATAAAAAGCAAACAAAAACAAACATTTGTAAATTAACAAAGATATTTCTAAATAACACATCATTCTAGAAAAAAATCATAATAAATATTTAAAACTATAAACCTTTGAAATGATAAAAAATACTACTTGTCAAAATATTTGGGTAAGCTCAATTGTCATTTGATGGAAAATATATACCTTTAAACAATAATATTAGAAAAGAAATGCAGAAAAGGAGAAAGACCAAAATTCAATTAACTAACTATCTAAAGTTCAACAGTTAAAAAACAAAAGTCTAAGAAAGTAAAAAATATCAAATCAGGCCAATGCAGTGGCTCATGCCTATTATACCAGCACTTTGAAAGGCCGAGGCTGGTGGATCACCTGAGGTCAGGAGTTCTAGACCAGCCTGGTCAACATGCTGAAACCCCATTTTTACTAAAAATACAAAAGTAGCTGGATGTGGTGGTGGGCACCTACAGTCCCAGCTACTTGGGAGGCTGAGGCAGGAGAATCACTTGAACCTGGGAGGGGGAGGTTGCAGTGAGCCGAGATAGTGCCACTGCAATCCAGCCTGGGTGATAGAGCAAGACTCCATCTCAAGAAAAAGAAAAAAAAGAAAAAAGAAAAAAAAACAAATCAATGAAAGGAACAAACATTAATAAAATGAGGGGAAAAAAAAGAAATAGTGTAATCCAAAAAACCAGTGGCCAGGGAAAGCTCCATACCTACATACCTGAAAGATGGTATTTGAAATTCATACTAATAACAACAAATTCAACTCTGAAATATATTCTACATATAAGGCAAATCAGTAAGAAATTGGAGAAAACATGTATACAGACAATTCACAAAAGAGAAATTCAGAACAAAATACATACTTGCCTGAAGAGGAGGAGGACAGCAGTATCGGTAATTTGTTTGAGCCTCACTTATAATTTAAAATTATGTCCAATTAAAAAGTGAATCAAAAGGCAAAGTTCAGCAGAAAGATCCAGAAAGACGGAGAAGAAAAAGTATTCACTGGATTTAGTCATCTAGAGGTCAAGGGAGATGTCTTCCAGAGCACTCCAGAAGCTAAAAATCACTCTGGTGTACATTGAGAAATGAGTGAGAAAAAAGAAAATAAAGACAGAGTAAGTAATGGCTTTCCTCAATAGTTTAAATAATCCAGGATGAGAAGAGATAACTGAAATTGGATGCATGCTCAACTTAAAATTTGTTTGTTTGTTTGTTTGCTTTTTCAG
>NW_016107337.1:8745461-8873161 GCF_001604975.1 Cebus imitator
CCAAAACCCGGCAGAGACTCAACAAGAAAAGAAAACTTCAGGCCAATATCCATGATGAACATAGATGCAAAAATCTTCAATAAAATACTGACAAGCCGACTGCAACAGCACATCAAAAAGCTTATCCACCATGATCAAGTAGGCTTCATCCCGGGGATGCAAGGCTGGTTCAACATACGCAAGCTGTTTGTTTTATTGTGACTGAACCATGAGCTCATTACTAAGCTAAGAAGTATCCACAAGAGAGGAAAATGTCCTGAAAATAAGAAAGAAAAGAAATGATGGAGCAATCAATTGCTCCAATGCAAAATATAGTGTTAAGCAAAAGAGTAACAAGAATGCCTTAATTTTTAAATTAATTTGTACAGGAGAACACGTGGCATGCATGAATTTGTTAATATTGAGTAAAACAAGACAGCAAAGTAAGAGGCAGGAAGTCTAACATTAGGTGGAGGAGATATTAGATATGGCATTGTGAAGATCTAAGCAAATGTCGGCCCACATCTCTATTTTATTCACATAAAAAATACATAAAGTAAAATTAAACATAGGCCATAATGCCCTAAAGGAACACAGAACCTACGAGGAAACGTGAGATACAACCAAGGTAACTAAAATGCCATTCATCCGTCCTTTCTCAATATGCACATGCTATTTTATTCTTTTCTTCTTTCATTTTCTAAGATTATAGAGCACTTTCTGATCCTCTTTCTTCTCAGTTGTTTAAAGAAGGGATATGTGAAAGTAGCAATATTTGCCAGAGTGCCAACATTAAGCTTAGGCTCCCTCCAATGGCTTAGCACTGAGGTCTCTAAAAGCATGTATCAGGGCTGGGGAATGGTTCAGACTAAATGCATGATAGAGGTGAGGAGGAGAATAAACCATTAAAATCATTCTGCTTCTCTCATACCAAAACACACTTCACCTTTAAGGAATATATTACCCACCAATTCTCTACTATGAAACTGACTTTTTTCACACAGCCAAAATAGTTTATAATGCACAAAATCAGGCTTATTGATCATTTCTCAAAATCTTTGACTTGAATATACAACATCAAAAGTTATGTTTCAGAAAGGTAAAAGTTTTACGTTTCTATTGTTCAAATTTCAAAATTCTTCATGGCAAATTACTTTCATGTTAGCTAATTAAAACTATCATTTTTAAATTTTATTTAAAACTGTTCTAGCAAACAAGAGAAGACAGTCAACATTTATCTAAATATAGCCTTCGGTTTCAGCAGTAATTGTAAAGAACCATTAAATTATTACCAATTATGATAAGAACAATATGTCTTTTTCTAAGGCAGTAATGTTTTTCCATGAATGTTGGTAAAAGAAGCAAATTTATCATTCTTTTATTTTAATGAAATTGTCTTTTATTTTAATGTCTCAATTAAAATCATTTGCCAAAACTCTAAAGAGATTACCATATATATGGTTAATTACAATTTTTTTTCCATATTTAATTATGTTTCCTTCTAAAGAATAAGTATTGTTCATTAAATCAACTTTATTTTACGGTTGGCACATTACATAGACTCACTGAGGCTGAAGAAAATGCAGAAAGAAGGATGGCGGTGGGGAGGCAACCTTGAGTAAACAAACCTCAGCCATTCCAAGTCAGTTACTCCATTTTTACTTATAAAAATATCTTCAGCATTTAATTAATATTCTTCTTTTTAAGCACTGTAGGAAACACAGGGTATATGTCTGATACACTCTTACTACTTCTGGACTATGCAGTAACAAAGTGTATAAATTCACTTGGCTGCTCAGAGTGACAACTTGAATTTCTTTAATATATAGTTACTTTCTCTGAAATTAAACAATTAATAAGCCAGCAGCTATGTGAATCATAAATTATTCATACTTACTATGCCAATGAACATTAATCAATTATAAAGAGATACAGAAATTAAGACCAAGAGAAAGAGTCAACCATAGCCTTTTAATATTGAGACTCTGCTAATGCAGTCTCTTTAAACATATTTGATTTGTATAATAACATCAATATGCGCAGCTATGCTTGTGCCCGAGTTTCCAAGAAAATAACCAATTTATGAGTATACACATGCTGTCAACCAGTAACAAGCAATACTCATCACAATTCTGTAGTCTTTGACTAAAAAGGGCTTATTAGAGTTCTCTCAAATTATTGTACCTTATCAAATATTTAGTATTAACTCTCCTGGCTTCCCAAAGAATTTGAAGCATACTGAAAAACATCATTAGAATTCTTTTTTAGTTTGAATACCAATAACTCTATACCAATATATATAAAATTATAATGATCACAAAAGCAAAAACATCTACCTGGACAATAGCCCAAGTCAGTCAGTTGTAACTCACTGCATCATTAATGGACACAGGTTTAGCAACAAATTCACAACTTGCCATTACCTAATGAGATGCTTTATTTGCTTATCCCTAACACAGAAGGTTTCTAGATTATGCAAGCACTCATTCTGATTAATTTATTTCAAATCAGTCGGGGAAAGAGCTACATCTTCTAGTCTACATTTTTACGAAGAGTAAAGCAACAGAATAATAAAAGTATATGGATGGCAAATAGGGACTTAAATGGGGAGGTGGAGTTAACCAGAGTAAGGAAATTGGAATAAACCTTTGGTTATAGCTATCAATCAAATGTTAGTGTCAAGCATTACCTGGAAATAGAATATAAACTGTTCTTCAGTTGATGCTCTTCAGAAATAATGACCCTGTTTCTCACCCCCCAAGAAGAGGAAAGGGTCATTCACAGGTATCATTACATTTCCTATTTCACTGTTTCTTGAAAACTGGAGAAAATGTAGCAGTGATATTTTTATTGTGGGAAATTGAGGGAAAATGTATTCTACTTTTCTTGCATCTTTAGTTAGAATTATTTTTATTTTCTGTGCCCTTGAGCATTAGTAAACACATAACACCTGTTCCTGGACTAATGTGACGTGTATTTAATACAAGAAAATAGCCAAAGAAGTATTTTTTAAAAATCTTCAGTGGGGATGTAGCGCCTTTTGCTATTTGAGATGGGTGGCGAGCAGAACCAGGACAGCTCCACTGGCACTCAGAAAATTTCATGACTAAAAGCAGTTCTCATTTAGCAAGCATAACAACACAAAACCTGAAAACACACATGCTCAGTTCGAAAAATCAAACTACATGGTAGCCCTTTTTTATAAAATCAATCAACAGGTATCTACAGCGTTCTTAATCCATACTACCACTATGTTAAGTGCTATGTCAAATGTAGAAGAATATCAAACACAATTACTCTAATGTAAAAAAGCCAGAAATTTCATTAGAGGATTAATTTCTAGTAGTACAAAATAATAATACTCTATAAAATGAACAAGTTACATGCAATAAATGATGCTATAGATAAAACCACTGCCACTAAAATACAGACAAGGTAGTTCTTCAGTGATCCTCACCAATATGATCATACCTTGTTAGAAGTACAGAATCTCAGACCCCATCCCAGACCTACTGAATCAGAACATGCATTTTAGCAGATGTCCAGGTCTTGTGATTTATTTACATGTGCATTCAAATTAGAGAATCCCTATCTTAGACATTTTCATGGGAAATTTGGTACCTAAATCAGTTGTTAATCTAATTAGTAGGCCAAGAAATTTAGAGAAAAAAACACAGAGAATTTCAGGCAAGTAGTCAGCAGAAAACAAAATCATAGCATGAGAAAATCTGAGACATGTTCCAGGAAGAGTTTAGCTTGCCACATTTTAAATTATTTTTATTTGTATATTGTTGTGAGACAGGGTCTCGCTCTACTGCCCAGGCTGGATACAGCAGCATGATCTTGGTTCACTATGGCCTCAACCTCCCAGGTTCAAGCAGTTCTCCTACGTTAATGTCTCAAGTAGCTGGAAATACAGGTGCACACCACCATACCCAACTGTTTGTTTTTGTTTTTGTTTTTTTGTTTTTTTTTTTTTCTTTCTGTAGACTTGACATTTCACTATATTGCCCAGGCTAGTCTCAAACTTCTGGACTCAAGCAATCCTCCCACCTAGGCTTCCCAAAGTGTTGGGATACAGGTATCAGTCACTGTGCCTGGCCTATAATATAGCTTGCCAGTTTAGCTAAGGCAAAGACTTTTTCCGCAGTGGCAAAAATAATGCCTTGAAATACAGAATGTATTTGGGTAAGAAATTTAGGCTGAGGGGATCCAATGAGTGTACATAAACAGATGAGTGCTTTTGTAACAAATGTCATTCATTCTTCAGGATCTAACATTCAGAACTCATCCACATAGCTGTTGTGAGCATTGCTGCTGGTGCCTTGGTTGAGTACTTCTCTGGAAATTGCCCTCAGCCAAAGAGAGCTGCTTTACCCAAGATCACACCTCCCCCTAGAAGCAGTTCACGTCTAATGGCTTGTTGATACAGGGTTACAAATGCCTGTCCTCCTGGACATCTTCGAATAGTTGTTCCAATTTCAGAGTTCTCTGGATGAAATGAGTTATCTGGTACAGATGCACCTCCTTTAGGTCTCTCTTTCTACCCAGTCTTGCTCTTCACATTCTCTTGCAGGGGTCATTCCAAGACAGCTTCCTAATACATTTCCTGCACACAGTTCTCCATATCAGAGTCTGTTTTCCAAAACCTGATCCAATACAACTTTCTTCAAAAATGTATAGCATCGCTAAAAATTTTATAATTAGTTCATCTCGACAATTTTATTCTGGTATTGTTCATTAATAACTTTATTAATATGCTTTCACTACTCATCTAATATATACATTTCTTCTGTTTTTCATTTTAGGTTTAAGAGTACATGTTCAGGTTTTTTACATAAATTGCGTGTCAGGCGTTTGGTGTAAAAATTATTTTGTCACCAAGATAATAGGCATAGTACTCAATTGGCAGTTTTTTGATTCTCACTCTCAACCCACCCTCTACCCTCAAGTAGGCTCTGGTGGCTTTTGTTCCCAGCTTTGTGTCTATATGTACTCAATGTTTAGCTCACACTTATAAGTGAGAATATACAGTATTTGGTTTTCTGTTTCTGTGTTAGTTTGCTTAGAATAATGGCCTCCAGCTCCATCCATGTTGCTGTAAAGGACCTGAATCTCATTCTTTTTTATGGCTGCATGGTATTCTATAGAGTATATGTACCATATTTTCTTTATCAAACCAGATGAAACATGATATGCACTCATCTCACACTTTATGAATTAACAATCACTGTTGATGAGCATTTAGGATGATGCCATGTCTTTGTTAGTTTGAATAATGCTGCAGTGAATATACACATGCATGTATCTTTATGGTAGATTGATTTAATCCCTTTGGGTATATACACAACAATGGGATTTCTGGGTCAAATGGTAATTCTGTTTCCAGAATTTGAGAACTCTCCAAACTGCTTTCCACGATGGCTGAACTAATTTACATTCTTATCAGCAGTGTGTAAGTGTTGTATTTATAATGATAGCCATTCTGACTGGTGTAAGATGGCATCTCACTGTGGTCTTGATTTGTACTTCTCCGAATCATGATGGTGAGCATATTTTTTATATGCTTGTTGGCCACACAACATATCTTCTTTTGAAAAGTGTCTGTTCATGTATTTACCCATTTTTAATGGGGTTGTTTTTGCTTATAAATTTGTTTAAGTTCTTAATAGATACTGCATATTAGACCTTCATCTAATGCATAGTTTGCTAATATCTTCTCCAAATCTGTAAGTTGTCTGTTGATAGTTCTGTAAGTTACTCTGTTGGTAGTTTCATTTGTTGCACAGAAACTCTTTAGTTTAATTAGGTCCCATTTGCCAATTTTTGGTTTTGTTCCAATTGCTTTTTAGCATCTTCATCCTGCAATTTTTGCCAGATCCTATGTCCAGAATTATATTTCCTGGGTTATCTTCCAGGGTTTTTTTATAGTTTTAGGGTTTACATTTAAGTCTTTAATCCAATTTGAGTTTTTGTATACAGTGTAAGGAAGGGGTCCAGTTATAATCTTCTACATTAATATATACATTTCTAAAGGTAAAGAATATGTTGTATCTTTTAAGAAAAAATTCACTAAGCTAAATACAGATTTGGATACATAATATGCATTCATCTCATAATTTATAAATTAACAATATCAAATAAGTAATATTGTTAATTTATGATGAAATGATATTGTTTATTTTTGTTAAAATGTATCTGATGTGCATAAGATAAGCAAATAAAAAATGTTAGAAAAACACTTATAAACTAAGAAGTACCTATTTCCAAGACTGATTTTAGCCCCGGGTATCATCCAAATTACCTCTATTATGTATCCCTGGTATAGCACTTGGGATACAGTAGGTACTCAATAAATGTTGATTGACTTAGTGAATAAATGAGTAACAATATTTATACAGAACATGGAACTCACAAATTACTTTACCTGTGTCCTCATTTAATCCTCCAGGTAACTTTTAGGTAACAGTGTCAGCTACAACAGAAAACTAAGCAGACACAGAAACACCTAAGTTTTCAAAACTACAATTCCTAGGCTCACCCAGACATTCTGAATTGGAAACTATGGATGTTCATTGCTTCTCAATCTTACATGTGTATTAATTTATAACCATCTGCCAAGTGATGCTGGTGATCAGTGGTCCATTATGTGAGGAGTAAGGTGTAGTTAGAACAGTAACTCGTTATAAAGCACATCAAGAAATTCTAATGTGTGGATGCTCGGGTTGTTTTGTTTTTGTTTTTGTTTTTTTTTCAAGTTATGCTCAGACTCTACTTCCAGTGATTCTGACTCAATTAGCCCAGAGAAGTGTCAGTACTGACTTTTTAGCCAGGATTGAGAGCCACTACTGTAGATTTTGCTCCAGCATAAAAACCTATGAAATGGTAGAAGTAGGTTTACACTTGGGTCTCTATCTAATATTTATGTACTTTCCAAAATCCCATACTACCTCCATGAGGGTAAAACAGGATCTCTGAATTGTCCTGTTTACAATCAAGTTCAGTTTGACTCTAGTTAGTATATGATACGATAGCCACTCTTAGATTCTTTAGTTTCTAAAAGTTGCATAGTAAAGGGCAGATACATGAATCAAAAAGTGAAAATGAGTAAAGATGATTTGATTACTGTCAGAATTCACTGGTGAAATCATTGAATCTTTAACAAATCCTTCCCTGATGCATTCCAGAAAATAGTTCTACATAGTTATAAACAGTCCTTTGAGCATCCATTTCATCATCTCTGGAAACTGTACCTTTTCAACTTCCTTCTATATTTGGAAAATGCTCAATGCCTCTTACCACTCCCCAATTCCCCTGCAAAATTCTTTCTAATAAGACTACTAATAAAATAACTTTTTGTGCTTACATTTTTACCCTTTTACTGGACTGAAACCCACAAGTAATTCTTTGAAAAATTATAGTCGCCCATCATGATGAGTGAGAAATATAGGCTGAGTTAGCCACATGTGCATGACACCAATTTTTCAACGTAATGTAGCAGGCGGTAAAGCGCAAAAAAATTCAGCTGAAATCTCAGCCACTAGATGCCGCTGAAGTGTCTGGAGGCCTAGGAAGTGAATTCTCCAGAACTATAAAGGCTTAAATGTTGGAAAATAAAATACTGTTACTATGGTGACCAGCTGAGATTATGGATAATGAGAGTACCATGTTTTCCACTCTCTAAGGAGCTATTGTTCTCCACATATTGCTCTATGCTGAACATTGCTGACCTTCAAAATGTATCAAAATCATTGGTACTTTTCTTTCTAAAATAAAGGATATTTCATTCAATACTTTTGTGTGAGTGAGAAGCTGTACACATCAAGTATTCACACGTACACACACACACACACACACACACACACACACACGAGTATGGAAAGAAACCATTATCCAATGCATTTTTCTTATTTAGTACAGAAGTGTGATTGATGGTCTTAACAGTACCTGATGTCATAGTTTCTACAACTTTGTGTGATTCTATATTTTTAAAAGTTCTCCATCTATATGATAGATGAATTGAATAAAACTAGCTCAATACATGTCATCTAGATATGTACTAATATTACATATCTAGCATATTACATATGTATTAGAAATAATTATAGCAAGAATAACTTTTCAGTGGAACAGGGTGCAAGAAATTTTCAGTTTAGGTAGAGGAAACACACACAAGTAGCTTTCTTCTAACGATAGCAGTAGACAGGAAAACAGAGTCACAGGGAAATAGAAATATTTTACATAAAACAGTCTAAAACAGACATTGTAAAATGATAAAAGGATAAATTATACTCATTGTTTACTAACAAGTTATGGATTTTCTATGAATCTTTAATTTACTATATTCAGTAGAAAATCTGTGAAGTTAAGATTCATACGCTTCTAGAAAATTAAATGTAAATAAAATCATAAATGGATACTGTGAGGTTCTATAAGAATCTCTCACCAAAAATATTCTCCCAAAATAATTACTTAAACTTGCACAGCCCAAGGAAATAAAAATTAATTAATATGTCTCAAAATTCAAGCAAGGGAAAAATTAATGACCAGATTTTTCATGTCAGAAGACTTTACATAATAATTAATGAGTATGAAAGAGTAATAAATATGTCAGTTTTCATAATATATGATGAGTTCTCATTATCCTGGAAAACTATACCTCTCATTCCTTTTAAAAACTATCCCTGAGCTGCATAAACCTAAAGTGAATTTGATATCCTTGAGTCCAGCTTCCAATGGCTGTAAATGATTCACAGAAATCATAACTTGGTAAGTGGTTTTTTAACAGTAGTTGCATCTTTTGAAAAACAAATAGAGATGGAGCTGACAGGAATATCTGGAAATAAATGTCAAGGGACATTGTTAGAATACTAACCTATGATTGGAGTCATGATTTTCCAAAATACAAGAAAATCTGAAGCACAAATTTGTGGCCACCCCATCCAAATATAATGGAGACAGCAAAAGACTATAAACAATAGCATTATATGTCCCATAGTGTATTTCACTCTCTAATTTCCTAGGACTGCCATAACACAGTACCACCAAACTCAACTGCTTAAAGCAACAGACATTTATTGATTCACATTTCTGGAGGCTAAATAAGATCAAATATCATCAGGATCATGTTCTCCCTTAAATGTATAGGATAATCTTTCCTTGCATTCTCTTAGCTTCTGGTGGTTTGCTGGCAATCTTTGACATCCTTTGGCTTGCAGCTGCATACTTCCAGTCTCTACCTTCATCATCACATGGTGAAATCCTTGTTTGTCTCTGTTTTCACATGCCATCTTCTTGAAAGGACATCAGTCATGTTGGATTAGAGGTCCACCCTATTCCGGTATGATCTCATCTTAACTAATTACATCTGCAAACAACCTTATTCCAAATAAGGTCACATTCTGAGGTAATGGGGGTTAGAACCTCAATGTATTCTTTCAGAAGGGACATAATCAATCCAAAACACGCTCATAATACCTGAAAGTATTTGGTAGCACATGAAACTTGATAAAATGCCACCATTTTCTCCAATTGGCTGGCAAAGCTTTGTGGAGGTCATGAGATTTAAAATAGTTATTATCAGCTTTATGATGCTATACTGTAAGCATTAGAAATGGAATCCAATGAATGAAAAGCAGGAAAGACTAAAGACACCAAAAGTACAAAGAATTTTCCTATGGTCCATTCTGACATCCACCTGCAATCAGGTAGAAATGTACCGAAACCAATTAATCTTTACATACTTTTTTTCCCAGTTGTCTCTGGCAGCTAAACAATTACCCTATGTGGATAGACATGGATGAAATAGATAATTATTTTTATGAAATGCTTATTGCTGGTCAGGCACAGTAGCTCACACCTATAATATCAGCACTTTGGGAGGCTGAGGCAGGAAGATAACAAGGTCAGGAGTTCGAGGCCAGCCTGGCCAAAATGGTGAAATCCCATCTACTAAAAATATTAAAATTAGCCGGGCGTGATGGCAGATGCCTGTAGTCCCAGCTACTCGGGAGGCTGAGGCAGGAGGATTGCTTGAACCCAGGAATCAGAGGTTACAATGAGTCGAGATCGTTCCACCCTGGGGGGCAGAGCGAGACTCATCTCAAAAAAAGAAAGAAAGAAATGCCTAATGCTAATAATTATTTTGGCTTTGTATTTTACTTAGGGATATGTAACAATCACATATGACTCTCTTCTGTTTAATATAGTTATGTAAATGAGGAAATGAAAACAAATTTGTAGCTTCATAAATCTTCAGGTTAACCATAAAAGCCTCCACAGTTTAATCTGATCAACTACGGGCATTCTAGTTATATTTAAGCAATGTAACTTTTTCAAACTTTTGTCATGTATTCCTATCATATTATCTTTCAACACTAGACCAAAAAAGGGAACACCTATGACCTCCAAAGTTTCAAAAGACCAAAAATGTGTTCACTCATCTATTGATTCATTTATCCTTTCTTCCTCATCCTTGAGTACCTACCAAATTCCAGGCATTGTGATGGGTTCTGAGTTTAAATGCTCCCCAAGCCTGGCAGTGAAACTAAGCCATGGTGGTATACGTTCTGCATCTTAGCTAGACTATCAAGTTTTCCAAATACTTATTGAATATATAGTAAATTCCTTGTATTTGATTTTAAAGAAGATTGCAAAGGGCATTGCAAAATACATATTTTGTAGATTACAATTTGATTAGCTTTCCTGGCAGTGATGCTAATATAATTTTCTTTTGGTTTTAAATGGAAGCTTTGGATTGCTTTTGCAAGTGTTTATATGAAGAAGCAAATACTAGCCACAATTCTAGCAGCCTAATGGCAATCACCTATATGTCCCATCAATGCCACAAATTAAACATTTTCAACAATAAACATTATCTTCATTCTCTGACTATATTTATTTGTATGCTACCGATTTATCTTAATAATACCATCACCTTTCTATCACCCAGGCTCAAAAGCAATATTTTCTTCTTTTCTTTTTAACATTCCTTTTGTAAGTCTTCTCATTCAGCTTCTCATTTTAATTGCACACTGTTTTTTATTCTATTCCCTGTTCTGTATTTCCACAGACACTATTCTGATTACCTTTCTTAAGCACTGGCATTCTAAATGTTCTTCCAAGTTGTGTTTACAGCATATTTATCTCATTGAAGCACAAATCCGATCATGATATAACCTCAAATAAAAATCTTCTGTTTTTCCCCTTGGCACAGAGGATAAATCTCTTTGTTTAACATTCAAAGCCTTCCATAATTGGTCTGCTATCTCCATTTCCTATCTTCAGAATGCTCATCATATCCAGAACACTATTTTCAAACTAAAATAGCTGCTGTTAACCTGAGCATTCCAAACCCATGACATTGCTCACACTGGTTCCTCAGTGAGAATGCTTTTATCTCATATCCAAATTCTATTATTCAATCATAATAATTACTCTTTTTATTAATTATATGAAATGAGCAACTGAGTTGATTCATTGCAACTAAATGATATACTTCCAAGTCTTTCAAAACCCATACTTAGCTTTAATACATGAAACATGTCTTAAGGAAATAGAGTGTTGTTGTTTTTTTGCTACCTAATACATTCTTTTTTGTATAACAAAAATCAGGTGAATTTATAATCACTCTACTCTGAAATATTCCATAACAGAATTATCCAAGAAAGTACACCAAAGAAAGAGTAAAACAACTTGTTAACAATTTATTTCTAATTGTCATCTTGTTCACATAACTCTATGATCATTACTCTGCTGTTTGCATATTTAATGTATTTAATATGATCACAGAAGGTTGGCATGAAGAGGAAAAATTAAATATAAAGTTACATATTGGTAAGAAGTTTGACAGTTTAGTTTTACTAAATAGTCCGAATTTACTGCTATTCAAAAAATATATTTTTACAATGGAGACTAAATATACAAATAGAAATGATCAAATGTATTCTTATTTAAATATGACTTTCAAATCAAAAATGTCTTTAAATTTTGTTTTATTTCTTATGATGTTAGAACTTCTAAAGAAGTCTTTACTAACTAAAGATGATTTTGTAGGCAATGTTGTTTGATAAAATTACATTAACATGCAAAGAGGTGTTTTATAATTTAACATTTTTACATTATAGTGTGTGAAAAAGATAAAGGTTTTCTCTGAAAACAATCTTTGAGACTTCTAGTCCCATGGCAAATAAATGTACTTTGATATGCATTATATGCACCAAATACACAGTGGTGTTTGATAACATATAGAATGAAGAAACTAAAAATTTACCTGGACTCATAATAAGATAGACATGCAGATCTAATGGAGTTAGGACAAGTTCATGGCAGCTGGTCTCTTGCATAGATCAGACAGCAGCAGCTTCTGCTCCAGCTATTGAGGCAAGGGAGATCCAAAAGTTCAGAAGAGAATAGGAACCCCAGAAACAGCCCTGTATATTCAATAGGCCCTTTGTTATCTGTTGGCTTCATCGTGAGTTTCAATTTCATATATTCAACTAACCTTGGATCAAAAATATTCAGGGTGGGGTGGGGCAGGGCAAGGTGGGGTGGGGTGATGACTGGCACCGGCAGTCCCATTTACTAGGGAGACTGAGGTTGGAGAATCACTTGAGCCTAGAATTTCCAGGATGCCTTGCACTATGATCCTGACTGCTAATAGCCACTCCACTCCAGCCTGGTAACAAAGTGAGACTCCATCTCTTTAAAAAATTTATTAATAAAAATATTCAGTCAAAAAATTAAAATAAAAACACAAAAATTTTTAAATAATGCAAATGGAATAAATCAATGCAGCATAACAACTATTTACGTAGCATTTACATTGTATTAGGTAATATAAGTAATTTGGAGATGATTTAAAGATTAAGTATAAGTTAAATAAAGATATCATGACATTTTATGAAAGGGAGCTGAGCCTTCACAAATTTTGGTTTCCTGGGTTGGGAACCAACTCTTGTGGAGGTTCTGATCTAAGTTATTATTTCTGTGCATGCCATCTTTTTTATCCAGCTGCTCCCATTAGAAAGTTCTGGAAGCTGTGTGAGTTATCTCAATTTTTTCCACTGGGCTTCTACAGGAAGCAACTGTGTTATAAACACCTATGCCACTGTACTTACACTTCAAAATATGAAATTATTTTATTTATCAGATTCATTTTTACAGTTGCTGTGACTTCCTAATTATACCCTTTCTCCTTCTCTCATTAAAGATCCATTTTCAAAAAGAAGCATGAAAAAGAGGAGGAGAATTAAGAGGAGGAAGAAGAAGGGAAAGTAGAGAAGGAAGTGGAGGGGGAGCAGAAAAAGTAAAGAAGGAGAGAGTGAGGGAGACAAGGAAGAAGAAAGAGGAAGAGAAGGAAGACAGAGAGAGGAGGGGAAGATGGGAGGGGGAGGAGGAGTGTGAGGGATGAGGAAAAAGGAGGACGAAGAAGAAGAGGAGGAAACAGAAGGAGTGGGAAGCAGGATGAGGGACAGGGAGAAAAAACAAAAAAGAGGGAAAAAGGTAAGGGGGAAGAGAAAGAGAAAGGAAAAGAAATCGAAAGACAAAGAGGGGAAGAACAACAAGCTGCAGAAGGAACTATGAATTCAATAATTAAACAGTGACGAGATTAAACCCCAGGGCAACATTGAAGTCAGACACTCCTGTATAGTGACAGGGACAACAGGAAATGCATATTAGAGTGACCAGGTTACAAGGCAAAGAGCAGCATGAAGGTAATTTCAATATCCAATAGGAGACTTTGTGAAAGTGAAAAGGAGACTTAAAAGGCCAGGAGTCTCAGTGATTTAGCCAGCTGGGGTTCAGAAAAGATAACATTTGTTATTATGTCTATCTTTTTATTGTTTCTTCAGGTTGATTAGGACTATAGACCAGGAATTACATTAGATTGAAAAATCAGAAAAACAAAAACATTGTTATTTATTCTATGCCATGAAAAAGTTAACCAATGACATGAATAACAAGCCAAATATATGGTTCCACACATAATTTCACCAGATCCATTCCTACTTTTGGCATTGTGAGAAATACACTTGTGAAGTAACATTTAATTTGTACTGGCAGAACTTATTTTGACATCTTCTTTGCTTGTTTGCCGAGTACAGAATACTTAAAATTAACAAATTGCATTTTAGTGTGTTGTGTCTTAGAAATGCATTCCTCCACTTCCTTCCATTCTGCAGACAGAATCCATATGCCTTAGTACATTTTGCGCAGCTCTAACAGAATCCTTGAGACTGGATAATTTATAAAGAACAGCAACTTATTTTCTTATGAATATGGATCCTGGGAAGTCTAAGACAAAAGTGCTTGCATCTGGCAAGAGTCTACTTGCAGCATTATCACACAGTGGAAGGCAGAAGGGCAAGGACACAAATGGGGTCCAAACCCATCCTTTGTAACAGCATTAATCTTATCCATACTGGCAAAGCCCTCATGCCCATTCACCTCCCAAAGGTCCCCTATCCCAACATACACACAAGGGCAACCAAATTCAACATGAGTTTTAGAGGCAATAAGCATTCAAACCATAGCACTGCATATGCTTAAGTTCGCCTTTTCATGTATCAAATATGAATTAATGCACTGTTCAAAAGTGAGAATTTTCTGGTTTTGTGGAAGGCAATAGGTAGTCAAAATCTTTTGTAAGCTCATGTTATGCTATAAAAAAATACTTTAAAAAATTTTTCTATTTTTATTGATAGATAATATTTACACATATTTATGGAGTACATGCGATATTTCATTACATGAATAAAATGTGTTATGATCAAATCAGTGTATTTAAGGCATACATCACCTTAAATATTCATCGTTTCTATATGTGGGAAACATTTAAAGTCCTTTCTTCCAGCTATTTTGAAATATACAGAACACTGTTGTTAACTATAGGTATCTGACTCTGCTATCAAATATTAGAATTTATTGTTTCCATCTAAATTAGTATAGCCACTATGGAAAACTGTATGGATATGTCTCAAAAAACTAAAAATAGAACTACCATACCATATAGCAATCCCACTGCTGGCTATTTATCAAAAGGAAAGAAAATCAGTACATCAAAGGGCTGCTTACACTCATGTTTACTGTGACACTATTCACAATACCCTATATATAGAATTAGCCTAAGTGTCCATCAATGGATAAGTGGATAAATAAAATGTGGTGTGTATATATATATATATATATATACACACATATTTTATATATATATATATATATATTATATGTATATATACACATAATGGAATGCTACTCAGGTAATTATTTTAAAATGAAAATAACTAAATGAAATAGGCACCTACATAGTATTAGCCTATATGTATACCTCTTATTACTAAAAGTAAGATATATTACAATGATGTAAATATAATATTTTGCAGAAAACTGATTGTAAATTTTCAGTAGAATTTCCCTTTCCTGGAACTAAAATACTTACAGTAGAAAACATATTTTATTAGTATTTGATACTATAAGTTAAAACTTGGAAAATATTTGGAGCTAAGAGGCATATAGTATAATTTGTAAATTTAAATAAATATAAATGTATCTTTTTAGAATTCTGTAGGCTTATATTTCCATACACAGAAACTAGAAATTGGGTTGTGTAGTTTCCCAAGTAAAACAAAAATGTTGAACAAATATGCCAAAAGCATAATTATGTATCTCATTGTCCAAAGGCATTTTTTCCAAACTTTTGAAATTTTACAAAAGCAAAGGAAACAATTATACAATGATGCCTTCTCTAAAGGCCAGATGTTACTTCTAACTTCCATTTATTAAATGGCCTCTATGTATGTGTCATATTACTGAGCTGTTTGTTACCTAGTTCATCTCAAATCCAAATCAGACTTTTCATTTCAGCTTTTCAAGTAGGGTGAGTAAGATTGAAATTCTTAAATGACTTGTCCATGTTCACACAAATCATAGGTGTCAAAACTGAAATTCCAATGCAGATCTGTCTGGAAAATCAGAGACCAGCCCACACTCTTTTTACTATGCTACAGAAATATGATTTATTTTACAATAAAATTCCTGGTTGTTTTTTAAAATTTCAGATTACTTTTGCCTAAAAGCGGCTCCTTTTTCAGATTAGATAGAATTTACAAGAGTGAATTCTAGATAACTTTAGTGAAAACTCTCAAAGACAAAGAAGAGTACACTCTTTATGCAAATGAAGGAATAGTGAAGACAATAATGATAGAAGGGAGTTTGAACTCTGGAAGATCCAGGTTACTTTTCAGTGTTGTCTTTTTAAAGAGCACTATTATTATTATCACTTATTATCAGTGGCTATTGTTAATAAACATATCAGACATCTTGTTAGTTACCTACCTTTCACTGTAAAAAAGCATCTTTACCCTGGGCTAGATAGTCATTATATACTAGTCATTGATTTCAGCTTTTTGTTTTATCTTTTATGAGGTAATCTGAGCCTAGAAAATCTACAGGAGTTTCTCTGTGGAGTAGGACAGATCTGGATTCAAACTCTCCCTCCTCTCAGTTACTACATAGTCCACAGGACTTTGGAGCTATTATTTAATCCTTCTCAGTCTTTGACTCATAATTCTAAGTGGGGAAATTAATAGGTGCTACATAGAGTTATGGTGAAAATTAAAATAGCTCTGGTATGAAAGGGTTTAGCCAAATCCTAGACTCATAGCAGGCATGCAATAAAATGTAGTCATCTTGCTTTCTTTTTTCTTTTGTTTTAACCTTATAATGCTTAACAAAGTATAATTTTCAAAAAGTTATAAGCATATCTCCCAAGCAAATAATAAATAAATATGTGCCAAAGATTTTATTCTACCTTTTAATTAATGAGGAATCCAATAAGATGTTAAGACTGGTTCAAAAAGGAACTTTAAAAATGCATATATATAGACAGTCAAGAACATTAAAAATGAGTTAGCCAATGGATGCAAAACTTAATATAAAATTTTTTAAAATGTGGTGTTTTCATGTTTGGCAATAAAATGTGATATTTGTGGGTTTTTTTATGGCATGAAAATCAATTGTTTCTCTACTAGGCAAAATTTGTTTGCCTTGCTATGGAAAAAAAATCATTTGCATTGCTATTTGTTGCCTACAGGCTGATGTCTACCCCTACTGAGCTGTAAAATAGCTTAGTCAATAAAAAGTTAATCAAATGTGCACACTCCTTTACAATCAAATAATCCCAGACGTTTCATTAGACAATGCCTAGGCCTTTTCTAAAAGAACACCCAGAGTAACCTCTTTGTGCATTCTCAAATCTTGGACATGCTGTATAAAGTACAAAGCTTTGGTTTTGAATATTCTTAGCTTCTGAAAAAATGATTCCTAAGACTTTATTATCTCTACAAATATGCTTTTACCATTATAGGTAAACTAAATACATTTATTTCTTTCTGTGTTTTCTTGTGTATTTAGGTCTTTCTAAGTCTTGTATTTTGATAGTGTGTCTATTACAATGATTAAAGAACTAGCTCCAGATGCACTTCTGGCTCCTCATTAACTAACTGAATAACAGGCAAGTCGCTGTTGAGCTCTAAGCCTCAATTTCCACCTCTGAGAAAAGGAGACAATAAAGACAAATACTTTATTGAATTGTTGTAAGGGTTAAATGAAGTAACACATGCAAAATTTTGGAACCATTTCTAAAACATAATAATCACTAAGCAAATATATTTATTTCATTGTAATGTCCTTAAGAGTTGAGCCATGAGGACAACATCCTTTGAGTGTTTGCTTGTACAGTAGCCAGCAGGTGAAAATGGGAAGGGAAGCAAGTAATAGGAGTTCTGGAAATTGACAATAATGATAAATGTGACGACGAAGTATACTTGAGGATCAGATCAAGATTGTGGTTCAAAAATCAAAAAGAGGTGCATTTATTTGTTTTGGATGAATAATTTTCTTTAATTAAATGGCTCCATGCATTTTCACTTGGAAGACTAAGTTATAAAATAGAGATAAAGATAACCCACTCAGCCAGACACAGTGGCTCAGCCTTCAATTCCAGAAATTTGGGAGGGTGAGGCAGGTGGATCACTTGAGGTCATGAGTTCAAGACGAGCCTGGCCAACATGGTGAAATCACGGCTCTACTAAAAATACAAAAAAAAACTAGCCAGGGGTGGTGGTACGCACCTGTAATCCCAGCTACTAGAGAGGCTGAGACAGGAGAATCGCTTAAACCTAGGAGGTGAAGGCTGCAGTGAGCCGAGATTGCACTGCTGCACTCCAGCCTGGGTGACAGTGTGAGACACTGTCTCAAAAAAAAAAAAGTTAATGCATTCAAAGCAAAGAACTTTGCTTCACAAATGATATTAAAATTATGCTATGTTTACACTGTTGATTTATTTTAAAAATTTAACTATATAGGTTATATTTGGAGTTTATTAATTTTTGGAAAGAAAATTAATTCTAGATCAAGTTTCTTTCTATTGCTTCTTTTTTAACATATAAAGTATCTCACTCCTTTATAGTCAAGAATGCTCAGAGATGAAATGGTTCAATGTAAAAGGTAATAAATACCCAGCTCCTCAAGTAAGAGTGGTACAGAAGGGATATGCTAAAAAATACTACAAAGTTACCTCAATCTCAGTGGCCCTGAAACACATTCTGCTACAGCATGGAACAATGTATAACAAGCTAAACTCAGGCCTCTGAGTTTTTATTTTTGCATTTTGTTTTGTTTTGTAATGTTTTGCTTTTTACCCTTCAAAAATTAGGATTAAGAAAAAAAAAAAAAAAAGAAACGTTGTAATGAAACCTGATTATCTTTGGGAAGAACAGTTTGATGTATATTTTAGGAAAATTATAACGCTAGGATTTCAACTTAAATGTTCTATAATTGCATAAATGTTCATGACATATCAGAATAAGGTTACAAAATGATGTTTTAACCCTCACCCTTTTAAAAATATGTTTAAATTTTGAAAAAAAAACCACTACATGTAACAAAGTAAATTATTGGCAGAGATGACTCATATACATAAGAAAAGTCCCTATTTGCCCTGTAACTCAGAAATGTACAAATAGAGAATATGTCTTATGTGGGAAACAAAATTTCTATGTCCAAAGCCATGAAATTGCCAACCAATAGCCAACATTTTAGTCTCATAAATTAACCAAGCCATATCATATGATGTTTGAATTACAGTCTTTTAATATTTTACTGCATAATTAAGCTTTAAATATGCAGTCTTTATGTAATCCCATGGTTTGAAATTTAATTCCAGGTTAGAAAAGATCTTATAATATATATTATTTAACCAACCACATTTGAAAGTAGTTCTGTTTTAAGCAAAAAAGAAAGAAAAAAATCACAAGCAAACTAACATGGTGCAAAGTTTTAACTTACTTTGAACATTATGCATAATAAAAGTTTAGAATAAGTTGTTAGATAAATATGTTAGACCCTGAAAAAAATGGGAAATAAATGTAAAAGTTGTATTACAATTTAACCAGAAAAGCTACTGAACTCTTTTTCCAGTTCATTCATTTAATTCACTACTTTTTTGGACACTTAGAACAAGCAATCTAAATTGCAAGTTTGCTTATAATTTGAAATGAATGCATATTCAAATGCCAAATTGAGGCAAATCAAATATATAACTATGGCCTTATAAATCAGAAAACAGAATGTAGTCTTCTAAAGCTACATTTTCTAATTCTTTGTCTTCTTTGAGCTTCCATAAAAACATTTTAAAAGGCATTGTGGGCTAACATAAAAAATGTACTACTGTGCTTAAAATTTCTTAAGAATATTATCTGCTTAGGAGATAGAATCGAATACTCAGTTCCATGAATCTGTAAACAGTCACTTTTCTAAAACAGCAGATTTTGGCTTTGCACCCCATGACAATTTCTTTGTCCAAGCCACACTAAAAATAGGTCTTCAGATAATGGAAATGTTGAGATATTAGCTATAGCAATGTGAATGAGCACCACCATAATAAGGATTTCTCATCAACTTTTGGTTTATGTTATATTAACATATGAAAAAGCTATTTAAACATTAAAATTAATACATCATAAAACAATACTTCATACAAAATATAGTTTTATTTGAATCAAAACTACACACAATAGCTATGAATATCCCCATTCAAATTGCTATCATGAATACTGTATAAAATGAGAAGAATAAACTAAAAGCAAAATTAGAATACTGCTTTATAAATTATAATATGTCAAGCTAACAAATGGTAGACTTGTCATATTGAGCAACTAAATATCTAAATGATCATTCAGCACTCATAGTGTAGGAGGAAAAAAACATTGGCTTTGTTGCCTCTAAAGCAGTTGCTCGATTTTTCATACTGTCATTCTGCTCTATTAGCAAAGCCTAACAAAATTAGGTATGAATATGCAGTAATAACATGCAAATTGTTCCCTCACAATTGCCCTAAGGCAGGAGTCTCAGCCTTTCTAAGCTTGATTCCTTCTATATCATTACAGCCTTGGCATAATTCATCAGAATAAAAAATAACCTTAGCCTTATTGCAAGTGGCCAGCTAGTAAAATCACCACTAGTTGTTAACCACTCTCCCTCGATGGTTTTGTTAGCGATGCTTGTCCCCAGCTCCCTGCCACTCCTGCACTTGTACATGTTTCCCTTGGGTAATGTTAGACACTACATTTGAGCCTGCCAGAACAATTAACCCTACTGTTAATTAGAATGAAATGTCAGGCGCACAGATGGTACAAGCTGGCACCCTGCCATCCCGCCAACTGCTGCTGAAAGCAGCTACCCTACTGCTGACAGCTGCTCAGCCATGTCCCAAACCAGCAGATGTCAAAACTTTCCAGCTGAGGAAGGTTAAAAAAAGCAAAAAGGAGGGGTTTCTCATCCCAGCAGCGATGATGACTGTTTTAGTGCTATTGTATCTATTACCTGTTGTCATACTGTACCAATCAAGAGGAAGTCTGCAAGCAAAGAGACACAAATTTAAAATAATGATACTAATCATCATAACATAAATAAACACAATATGGCTATAACTCAGTGCAAGTATAAAAATAGCATTGGCAACAAACGAAATCACTGAACGTTTTCACTAAGTTCAACATAAGTTGAGAGGCATATTTTCACATGCATTTTTAAACAGAAAAGAATATTTTAACATTCCCAAATAGGTAATTTAAAAAGCTACAAAATATTGCCCATTTAATCTTTAGACAAAATATCCACTGTCTCCAGAAATCATACCTAGAAGTGAAATTATTATTTTTGCTGGTGTCTATTGTTCATAGCTTATGAACATAATTTTTGAAATGATAATTTGTTTCTCTCTATCCTCATACACATATATGTAGTCACCAAAAAAAAAAAGGATTATCCAAGAAAAAGATCAAACTAAAATCTGATTAGACAATAAATTTGCAACTATCATTTTGATTAGAAACCAGCTTCAAAATTCAAGCCTAAATGTTGCATTAATGTTGTGACTAAACAAACAATTAATGATCTTATTATTAATTACTTGGAAATGCAACCTTCTTGTAAACACAAGAGGACTGGACCATAAACCCCTAAAAATTAGTTTTGAGACAAGAAAGCAATTTTGTGTTGCTGATTGCTATTAAACATGGAAAAAATAGAAGTGTGAAAGTAATCGCCTTTCAATTCTACTACTTTGAGTAATTTTCTCTAACAGCATAAATGCACTGGAAATATGCCATAAAATGTAAAGTTTATGTTTCTGCTATTTCTACTTCAATCAGACATTATTTATTGATAAATTACATATTTAGCATTTCATAAGTATGCACATATACTGAATAACACAATGTAAAAGTCTTTTGAACATTTAAAAGGAATTAAAAATTACTCACATACTAACTGCTCATTCTAATTAGGCAAAAAGAAACAATATCATTAGGGTTCTTCTGCTATTCATAACCAAAGTTAACTACACTATGAAAATATCAATTAGGGCTTTTCTGTCCTGCAAAACCAAAATTAACTTATACTAAAAGGTGGTTTATCAGAAAAGTATGAAATGTTTTACAGTATATTTTTGATGTCCATCAACGATAGACTGGACAAAGAAAATGTGGCACATATACACCATGGAATACTACACAGCCATAAAAAAATGATGAGTTTGTGCCCTTCATAGGGACATGGATGAATCTGGAAACCATCATTCTCACAAACTGACACAAGAACAGAAAACCTAACACCGCATGTTATCATTGATAGGTGGGTGATAATAAGTGGATGAGCAATTGGAACACACGGACACAGGAAAGGGGGCATCACACACTGCGATCAGTTGGGGTGGGCTAGAGGAGAGACAGTGCGGGGTGGGGAGGGCGGGGAGGGATAACGAGGGGAGAAATACCAGATATAGGTGATGGAGGGATGAAGGCAGCAAACCACCTTGCCATGTATGTACCTATGCAACAATCCTGCATGATCTGCACATGTACCCCAGAACCTAAAGTACAATTAAAAAAAAAAAAAAAAAAAAAAAAAAAAGCTGAAGGACTGGCTTGGAAAAGACAGGGAAAGCTTAGGGAATGGGGTGGCGAGAGCAATGGGCAAACTAAGACACTAAGATGAATCCGCTCAAATCATTTATTCTAAGAATGTAAAAATTCACCTGGTCTACTTTGTTTCAAGTGCCTAAGCATGATATGTGCAGTATAGCTTAATTAATGATTCCATCAAGACTTAAATGAAAGTTTAGTTTGTTAATATCAGAAAAAAGGCAGGTACTACGTGTCAAAAACATTAGTATCAGATGACCAAAATCCTGTGAAGTTACTGCTAAAGGATGCCATGAAAAGATTTGATGAAACCTTGGTTAAAACTGCAGAGAAGAATATAAGGGAGAGGATAAGTAGGCATTCCAGATATGAAACTGAGAGTAAATAAGATAATGCATAGTGAGATAACAAGCCTGGAATGTTTGAGCATTCAACGTCTCACTAAAACAAGCCAGTACCATTAATAAAACAGTGATGACTATTACTACTATTACTCCTACTAATTTATTCTACTTATTACTACATTTCAACAGCATTTTACCCTTTATAAAGTAATTTTTGAGAGATTCCTCTTTGATTTTTACAATAGCCGCAAGAAATATGTTACACATAGTTCATGGTTTTTTATGTATAATCAAAAGGTGTGTTACAGATACACTAGAGTTAACATATGAACATACTATTGCTAACACACATGAAGAATCTGATACTTGTTAGATATAGGTTTAAGCTCAGAAAGCTGGAATTCTTTTTTCAGCTCAGGTTTTTCTGGAAGCAATCTAAATAAAATGTTTTATATGTTATTTTACATTTCATTATGATTCCAAAAATATTATTTGATTATCAAATGTGAGGCACAAGTGTAGATACGAAGAATAGTGAAATGAGACATAAACCTGCTTTCAAGAAGCTTAGATTCTAATATGAAGAGACAAGTAAACAAAGTACAAGTATCATTTGAGACAGGATGAAGTCTCGTGGACACAGGATACAGGTAGGTCAGGTCCTTCAATGGGGTCATCAAGAAAGAGTTTTGAAAGCTACATGACTCAATATACTCGAAAATCAATTTGTTTCAGAGATTCACAAAATATCGCTTAGCATACAAAAAGAGGAAAGGAAAGATAACTATGAATTAAGGTAAGTACAGAACCCCATCAAAAATAAATCTGCTCCTATAATTCACAGACAATACATTAAACAAGCAAAATGCTTGTGGTTTGAATGTTTCATTTTGTAAAATGTCTCCTTGAAAGTAACAATACTGGGATGCTACTAAATTCAGAGTATATGTTCAACTGGAAAATATTTTAATTTAAACTACCTCTTGAGATTAAAATGACATGTTAAAGATGTACATGATGTATTACTGAAGTGCCCCTTGACTTCCACAGAAGTTCCAATACTGAAACACAAGATAATTTTAAATGAAGTGGGTAGGGTGAAAATTTATTGGGATATTTTTGTTGGCATAAAAGTAAAAATAAAACCTGCCCATTCAAAATTAAACTACATGTATGTGCATGTATATTTGTATGGTTTTATTATCACTGTTAGAATGCGGTAATTTTCTGTCTTTTAATCTTGACTTATAATAATTCATAAGGGTCATTTTGGGCATAAGTGCCATTAGAGATTAAAATTTAAACATTTTTAAATGTACAAACATATAGCAAACTCAAGTCATACCATTTAATAACAATCAGAAATAAGATAAAACATACTTTTCTTGGAAACTCCTGTTTTGATTGTTTTTGTTACTCAACTCTCTCTTACAGACCAGGACTTATTCTTTTCACCCATTCCACAGATTGCAATTTTCAGCTTTTATTTTTCCTGTCCTACATGCATAACATCTGCATTTTGTTCAACACATTTAAATATGCAGGTGAAATTTTCTAGTTGTATGTATAGTAAAGTTTAATAATTGATATGGTTTTGCTGTGTGTCCCCACCCAAATCTCATGTCAAACTGTAATCCCCATATGTCAGGGAGGGACCTTGCGGGAGGTGATTGGATCAAAGGGATGTTTCCCCCTTGCTATTCTCATGATAGTGAATTGTGAACTCCCGAGATCTAGTTCTTTAAAAATGTGTAGCACTTCCCTTTTTGCTCGGTCTCTCTCTCTATCTCTCTCCTGCCACTGCGTGAAGGTGCTTGCTTCCCTTCACATTCTGCCATGATTTTAAGTTTCCTGAGGTCTCCCAGTCATGCTTCCTGTTAAAGCTGTGCAACTATGAGTCAATTAAACCTTTTTTCTTCATAAACTACCCAGTCTCAGGTAGTTCTTCCTAGCAGTATGAAATGGACTAATACAATGATCAAATCTTTATGAGTTTATGAACCATTATAAGTATCTGAATTGCATTCACATGTAGTATTTCATGCAATCTTTACAATCCTTCAAATGAATGACAGAAGATACTATCATCCTCACTTTTTAGTGAGTTGTTCTCCATCATACAACTAATAAGTAGAAACCTGAGGCCAACCCAAAGTTGCAAGCAAGCCCAAAGCTCTTTCAAGTTTAAGACCACCGCCTGCAGAATGGACATGAATGTCCATTAGCATAGTATAACAGTATTACTGTCTTTTTAAAAATCAGTTATACCTGTTTTAATCAATTAAAATCAAATAATAGAGATGAACATCAAAGAAGCAAAACAGTCAGTCATCTATTTGTTCTTGGCAACCATGATACAAGTCAAAGACATCTAAATGAACCACAGAAATGAACCAGGATTTTTAGTGAACAGTTGTGAAATGATTCACAGTGCAGACATTAAATATTTAAGCAGAAGTAATGTAGCCTCTATTCCCTGTGGATTTAATAATGCATATACTTGATAAATTTGCTGTTGGAAAAATACATTTAGATTGGAAGATATGCCTATTTAGAAAAATAAGGTAGGTATTGTCAGGTCAAGTGTAACTTCTTGCTTATACTTCTCTTTCCTCTGCAGCCCAGGACCTCACCAGTCAAGAAACAGATGATGAGGGCAAGAGAAAGCCAGATATAGATAGAAGAAAACAGATGCATATAGATAAGAACAGGAAAAGAAGCAATTTAGGGAACTTGTGAAGATTATTAAATAGGGCAAAGAAACATTTTATGATTCTAAGAGGGAAGATTTTAGACAGAGGTAGTCTGCCTATGCAGGAGCCCCTGAACCAAAATACTCTTCCCCTGTATACCTGAATACTTTTACTTCATTTGTCACACTGTCTCAATTCCACCACAGAATTACTCTTTTTTAAAAAAAATGATGCTTTAAAAATGCAAATATCTCTTGGAGTGTTAAACACTATTATTACTAGAAGAATCATATGACATCACTGGGAAAAAAGTTTATCACTTAGCTCAAAATCCCCTGTTTTAAATATGAGGATGCTGAGACCTTGTCAGGTCAAGCTATTGCCTTAAAATCACAAAGCTCAACAATGTCAGAACTTGAGGCCTCCAGCCTCCTGAGTCTCCACGTGAGGAGAATCACAACAGTAATAACAGAACATTTCTGAGTGGTCACTCTGGAGCAGCCGGTGCTCTGAGACAAATCCATATTTCATAACGTTAAATGGTACTCCCTGTACATGTTTTTCCAACCTGTGTTGAAGGGAGAAATAAGGAGCTTGCGGATTTTTTCAGGAAATAGGAAGAAGAATAAAAGAATGGATATATCCTAGTTTCAATGAAAGGATGTCCCATGCTTACCCATGTTATGCACTAGGGTTTTGCCTAAGATTTGAGAGCATTGTTAGAACACTCCTTTATAAGGACACATGTACACAAATGTTCACTACAGCACTGTTTACAATAGCAAAGACTTGAAACCAACTCAAATGCCCATCGATGATAGACTGGACAGGGAAAATGTGGCACATATATACCATGGAATACTATGCAGCCATAAAAAATGATGTGTTTGTGTCCTTTGTAGGGACATGGATGAACGTGGAAACCATCATTCTCAGCAAACTGACACAAGAACAGAAAATCAAACACCGAATGTTCTCACTCATAGGCAGCTGTTGAACAATGAGAACACATGGACACAGGGAGGGGAGCATCACACACTGGGGTCTGTAGGGGGGATCTAGGGGAGGAAAGTGGGGGTGGGGAGTTGGGAAGGGATAGAATGGGGAGAAATGCCAGATATAGGTGATGGGGAGGAAGGCAGTAAACTACATTGCCACGTATGTACCTATACAACAATCTTGCATGTTCGTCACATGTACCCCAAAACCTAAAATGCAATAAAATATATATTAAAAAAAAATAACACTCCTTTTAATGTATATATTGATATCATTCATCCCCGCTCTCCACTGCCAAGGAAATCTAGTCAACTGCATTTTTCTTATGTGATAAAAAATTAGAATTTATACCTTAAAAATGTACTTCATAAGACTCTCATTATATGCTAGAAGCTCTTAACAACCTGTCATATTACTTATACCTCACCTTTAAAAATTACTTAGGATCTCTGTTAAATACCACTTTATTTATAAAATTTACAGTTGTTTCAAGTATTTGAAAACAGTAGGAAGGGCTAATCTAAATTCATCTTTGTGCTCATTTAGACTGCTGTCCCTACCCAGCTAGCTGGTCTAGATTATAATAGTTCACCTTATTTAGGAATAGGAAGATTATGTGTTTCATTCTCTCTAGAGTGGTCACTATTCATCCCAGATTGACAAAATTCATTGCAGCCATCAAAGTTCAGTTTGAATGCCACCTTTATTACAAAGCTTCCCCAAATCACGCTGCCAGAAGTCATCAGCTGATCTTAAATTTCTATTTGCAATTTATTTGAAGCTCTTTCCAAGATTTACCACATATCACTTTAGATTAGAGCTATGTATGTACATGTCTTACCTTTCTTCTTAGATGAGAAATGGCTTAGGATCAGGAAACTTGTGCTCTGTCTGAGGACCTATAGTGCTTCCATAAATTCTCAATTAATATGTGTATATGTTTAAATAAATGATGAGCTGAAGCTATGGGGCATGTGAAGGAAAAAAAATAAAAGAAACAAGGCTCTGAGTGGACTGGAGAAAATGCCTTGAGAATCTCATTTATGTTGCCTCACAGTCAAATCACTAAAGATTACTCTCCCAAAGATAAATCAGCTTCTCACAATAAATGCCTACCTATATTTGGATCATTAGAAGACATAGGTAAAACAAACCTGTCAGGAAAATTATCCAAAGATATTTTATACCATCTCAATTTACTAGCATAGATAATAAACTCTTATATCAGTAAGAAAGAACAACTGAGTAACCTTTGATCTGTCCTAGAATCATTCAATCCAGAGTTCCACATTCCAGTTCCACTCCCTTTTGTGACTACAAATTTCTGCTGGCTCTCAAGGGAAATAAACGCAAAATATATGTGCCAGGCTCTGTAGAAAAATATGGCTATCTCATTTTAAACTTTTATGCAGCTACTTATTGACTTATGAGTTACAATATTTAGTTTCCATTAAAATAATCTAAAATTTACTTAAACTTTTGAAACAGCAAACTAAATTATGTATATTTTTTAAAGAAAATTAAACGAAACCTATTTTGCTGTCTGTGTACAAGGCACTATGTTAAAACTACCTAGGGAAGAATCAGAGGTGTGTTCTCTGTCCTTGTGGAGTTTATACTCTAGAAATTCAATAACCATTAATCAATACAATAAAAATTTGGGGAAATAAAGGACATATTTTGGTAAGCATTAAGTTGAAGATCTGTTATTGGCTTAGGCAAAACTTCTTCTTAGAAATGATTTAACTTAGTTTTGAAGAATGTATTGGTTCTCCAAAATTATCATTTAAAATTTATACAGATTTCTGAATGAACAATGATGATTTAAAGTTCTATAATTACACATTGATCTTATTTAATCTTTGCTTTGGAATGTGTTTTCTTCACTCTTACAGAATATAAATCAATTGTTTAAAAACATTTATCAAACTTCATACATATATTTTCATTAGAAAATAGGCTGATTACACAGTTGGAATACTTGCATTTTTGCAACATTTTTTATAAAAAAGAGTAGACTGAAAGAGCTGGCATTTAAACCAAATAATTTTACTAGTATGTTCTGATATATTAAGAGGAGGCTTAAGGTGCCATATAACTACATGTGTAAGTACACCCTTATTGCTGACCTTACAATGCACTTAGTATCTTATACTTCACTAATGCTGTCTCTACTACCACAAGCAATTTATTCTGCCTCATGTTCCTCAAGTGCTCATAAATCAGCATTAGATCCTTTTTACTGAGTTGCTGATTTTAAGCCAGCACAGTTAGAAGGAGCATTTGGATTCAAAGTATAATATTGGCACACATATTGATTTTAATTAGTCTAATTAGTTCATTACGCTAAAAATCACACAGATCATTTATTACATCAAACATAATGGCATATGATCAAGGATTTAATATGATAATGAAGTAGATCAATTATTACTCATAAAGGAAGTCATTAACAAGTGTAAACATTGTCAAGCTGAATACCGTTACAAATTATGAAGTCAGAGCAAAGACGACTTGCATATACCCACTAATTTTATTTTATAGCCAATCTTCTGTTTAAAAAATAGGTACATTTTTGTTTTTAAATTCACTTTTATGTGTCTGTCTGTTATAACTATTTTAAGTTATGCACAAGCTGATTAACATAGATTGCACGTTTAAATACGTGTAGCTGTTATCTGGGAAATCTATATGTTGCAAAAAAAAATTAACATCATTAGCTGGAACTGAAGTCCATTTCCATTTCTTTTTTTCTTTCACCTTAAAAACTTAAGGTTTGTTCACTCTGGCAGTTTAGTGGTCATAGTTTGCATAACAATAAACAACCAAAGAAGGTTCTTGAAATATCTGTGATAGTTGATATATTCTGCAGGCTAATTAATGGTTATTTTTAAAACTTTAATTACATAACAATAGCAACATATAATTACATTCAGCAAGGACCAAGATTTCTGCAAAATGATTTCACATTACAACACTGCATACACATGTATTAATGCTTTTTGCGGCTTTAACATTACCAAGACATCTTAAATAAAAGCAGCCAAGTGTGCATGCTGGTCCTAACTCAATGCATTGCCATTTATCATTATTATTGCTATCATTACCCTTTGCTTAGGGTCCCTTCACTCTGTTTTAAATCCATTTGACAGTAGTGCACATTCAAGCCATTGAGAATTTATTTTTCTGGTGAGAACTTGGGAGGTAGTATATAAAAAATTTCCTTGATATCCAGATATGATATGATCTAATTGTCATTACCTAAATGTTAAACTTCAACAAAAAAACTGCTGTCCCAGGAATTCTCCTAAACCTTGAGAGTTCCCAAACGAAACACCTTGTTATTGACAATTATATATATATAAATATATGATGTAAAGAGCATTATAAATGTTCCTGGGTGATAAACTACAACAGGTAATTATAACAATAAAACCAATAAAATAATATAAAATAAAGTATCTTCCTAAAATAACACCTCATTCTGTTGTCAAAATAGAAAACCTGGAAACGAATCTCTGTGGCTTCATCACCCATCCCTCCATTTTAATATGTGTACCTCACAGGCTTTTGGTGAGGATCAAATGAGTTAATACCCCTAACGTACTTAAAACAGGGCCTGGCATGCATTAGTCACTCAGATGTTAGCTGTTTTATGAAGAGGCAAGTACTGGTGTGTTTAGTTATATGACATATTTCTAGTCTAACAGCTTCCTAGAGCAGACTGTACTGCAATGAATATGCAAAGCTCACCTCTGTGCTTTACTTTCTACCACTGGTATAGAGTATATATGAATGGTATAATTTCTTAATGCCATTCTCTTAACAGACACTCTCACCTCAATGCATTCTCATTGCCATTATTGCTCAAAACTGAAATTGATCATGTCTTTTCACCCATTCTTCTCTGTGAAGAGAATAAAGTCAAGCTCAAACGCCTTACCATGACATTTTCTCTGTCCTACCCGATCCTATCTCTCTACTCTAGGTTTGTGTCCTGCAGCAGCGCCAGGTTCTAATTGTTTCCTAACAGGCATTGTGCTTATCAGCCTCTGTGCTGTTCATTTCCTAGGTTTGCTTCCTGACAGTTTCCCTGTTTTTCTCCCTGATGAATCCCTAATGATTCTTCCATATCTATTCCTTCCAAATGCATTCAATTCATCATTATGAGCTGCACAACTCTGGGCAAATTATTTAATTTCTCCAAACTTTAACTTCTTCTCTGAAATGCATGAATAAATATGATCATATATGCTAATATGTTTGTAAGATTAGGTACATATTCCACAAAGAGTTCAGCACATAGCAGGTGCTTAGTGAATTGTAGCTATTATTACTAGTATTATTGCTAACATGGTTATTATTCCATCTACAAAAAGAAAGTCTGCATTTCTCAGCCAAAATATAATGAAATCTACACTGGGATCAAAGCATTTGAATCCATAGGTACTAGGTCTCCAAGCCCTAAGAAATATGTTAACAGATAGGACACCACCAGTGGTGAGTAAGACAGAGGTAGTAGCTTAAAACTCTGTAGCGGCTGGGCACAGTGGTTCACGCCTGTAATCCCAGCACTTTGGGAGGCCAAGGTGGGTGGATCACAAGGTCAAGAGATCGAGACCATCCTGGTCAACATGGTGAAACCCCATCTCTACTAAAAATGCAAAACATTAGCTGGGCATGGTGGCGCCTGCCTGTAATCCCAGCTACTCAGGAGGCTGAGGCAGGAGAATTGCCTGAACCCAGGAGGCGGAGGTTGCGGTAAGCCGAGATAGCGCCATTGCATTGCAGCCTGGGTAACAAGGGTGAAACTCCATCTCAGAAAACAAACAAACAAACAAAAAACTCTGTAGCCAATGCTTATTACCTGGGGAATGAAATACTCTGTACTCAAAACCCCTGAAACATGCAATTTACTCATGTAACAAACCTGCACATATACCCCCTGAACCTAAAATAAAAGTTGAAAATAAAAAATAAAAACTCTGTAGTCAAAGACATAAAGATTGCCTCGAGAGAAGGAACTTAATTGGTAACCAAAAAGACAACTAATAACGGGGAAGGAGCAACTCCAAAGGACAATAATGTCATTATTGCCATCCTGCACAAATACAAAAAATACACATATTTTTAGAAAACATTTAAATGTATCAAAATCCTATTATCTGATGAGCTCTGAATAACATGTCATTTGTTTATGAAGCATAAGCAATATACCTACAGATTGATCTACTCCGCAAAAGTAAGGAGAAAAGAACACCTCCATCCCTTTTTATGGATCTGTCAAGTGTGCTGTGCTTTCTCTGTCAAGATCACAAGCTTTGGTGAATTAGTCATGGGTTTCTCTGTTTTTAGTTCAGATAAGCTGATTGTTTGCTTTTGAATCCAGTATACAGACCTGTTGGCAAGTTGAGAGAAGGCCCGCAAGGAATACACTGAGGACTACAGTAAAACCCTAGCCAAAAGGAGTACACAAACTGCTCTCCAGATTCGACTGCATGAATACACACACCGCCTTAATTAATCCATCATTAACATCAGAGTGCAGCACAGGGCCTACCACACCTGGCTTGACAGCTGGATTGAAAGCGCCGTTGACAGCTGGTGCTTATGCACTTGCTTGAAGTAAGGGGGCTGATGATGGGCTTGCCTAGGGAGCTAGAGCCCTGTCGAGAGGTTATGTGTTTGATGAAGGTAATAGCAGTTAATGAGAATATTTTTTGCTAGAGTTTGGGGACTGATGTAACAGCATTACAATAAAATTCACGTAGTTGGCAATTCAATACCTAACACTGCTAAATATTGTAAAGCCATGTAAACATTTGATCAAATGTCTCCTGTGCCAAGAAGGACGCTCCCACCGAGCAGTATTTTTAATGTTAAATAGCTAAATAGAATCGCTGCAGGTCCTCGTGGCTTGCAGGGGTGCATAAACAGTCCTATAACCATCAAGGCAATTCCCTTCTAAACACTTGGTCACACTCCATGCTTACTAACACGGAGTGTGACTTTAACTCTAGATGCTCCTCTTTTCTCTAAGTCAATGTTTAGCCTTTATATTTTAGGGCCTTATACAGGTAGTGTTACCTATCATAGCAATTAGGGATGATTAAGTGGCTTCATGTGGTGATTGATGGTTCTTTCTAGTGTTTATTAAGTTTGGAGCACTTCTCACTTGTTAATATAAGGGAAAAAAGGTTGGGTCAGTTTCATCTCCACTTTCAACAGACTGAGAATATGACTTTTCTCTAAGTGTCCTGCTTTTGGCTCAGCTTAGCTTAGCAGCTGCAGCAGCACCATTAATAGTTTCACAGGGCCTATGGAATTAAGGTTAAACCCTGAAAACCCTGAAATTGGCACTTAGATCCTTCGCTCCCCTGCTTCCATTGATCAACCCAACCTGTCCCTTCAGACTCTAAGGTGGCTAAACTGAAGAATTTGTTACTGTTCTCTCAAAACAGACTGCTTTTTTTTTTTTTTTTTTTGGTCTTTCTGTGCCTTTGTTCACATTGTCCCAACTCCCAACTAATCTTTCATGACCCAGGTCAGAAACCACCTCCTGATCACATTTGCTTCCTCGGAGCTATGTGGAAGAATGAAAGTGGCTTGACCCACTACTGTGAGATTTTTAAAGGCAAGGGACTCTGTCCTATTTATCTTTTGCCAATTCATTTTTGGAATAAATGAATTAGTGACAAAATCAAGAATAGAAGCAGGTCTTACTGTATAGTACAGTTTTGCCCCCACCACCTTACATTATTCCCCAGCTGTGACTAAGTGAAAGACATTTGAAAAGGTAGAAAGAAAAATCCAAATCTATCCCTTGAATTACATGTAGTATATGCTCCTCTATTAATAATAGCAGCTAACAGTTTTTAAGTCTTTATTAAGCACATTCAATACATTTTTAACTTATGACTCATAGTCAGCCAATGAGATATTATCACTCTCATTTTATAGGTAAGAAAAATGTGACTCACAGTGAAAGTTAAGTAACTTAAGTTTACAATGAGAAACTAAAAGAAGTTAGGTCTTATAAAGCTAACCTTTATTGAGCAGATAGTATGCTCTAGAGACTGTTCTAGGCTCTCTCCCATAGTAAGTCATTAATCCTTAACTACTCTACGAGGTAGGTACAATATAAATTTCAACAATGAGGAAACTGAACAGCAAAAGAGGGTAAACACTGGGTATCAAATGGTAATCAATGGGGCTGAGATTTAAACTCAAGGAGTTTATCCCTAATTCTCAACTACTGTACTATAGCGATTCCAGCATCTTTGACATCAAGCTCAAACTATTAACTGCTATGTGACCTTGCCTCGAATGAAACATTTATGCCATTGCGTTAAAAGTATATCTGTGTGTACATGCCTGAATTCCTAGGCTGTGGCTTTCTCATCACTGTGTATCCTACAGTGTCTAATTATCTAATACTGTTTTATAGACCTAGGTTTTCAATAAATATTAAAGGCATTTCACTTATGTACCTTGCCTTAAATCAACAGAAAACTATTAAGATACAATTTTCTATGAGTCTCTCACATTTCTGCACATCTTACAGAGGCAGTGACACCATTTGTTCCAGATTATCTTCTCATCAATGCTCGTGTAGCAAATAGCCTTGAAAAACAGAAATAGTAGTTTCCTCTGGAGTAAGTGCAAGTGTGCTTATAGCTTTAGGGATTAGACATAATACATTCTCCAGAGTAAAAAATGGGTATGTGTACTGCACATTACAAAAATCCAGATTCCCTAAACTCAAGATTACTCTCCTGTAACATAATTCATTGCTTATGTAAACATCTCTCTAGGTCTCCTGGGAGACTTGACACAAATAGGCAAGATCTGATTAAAAATAAACAAAGAAAGGAAGAAAGAAATAATCCCATGCTAGTTGCTGCCCATGAGTAATAAACGTCCTTCGTCTCCAACATAGGAATCTTAGGTCTTCTGCCATCATGCTAGGAACTGTAGCAGCTAACTTGTAAGCTTGCAAGTACAATCGAACCTTAGACACTTCAGAGTTCTTGCCTAAAACAACTAAGGTTATGAAAACAAGTTTCCATAGTTCTCTACGGGTAACTAACACGTTATTTCTAAAGCAGAAGTTCGGAATTTTTTAAATGTTTAAATTATTCACTTATAAGTATTTTATTTCCTAGTGAAGACATGTGTTGTTTGATAATGTCTAAATAATATTTCTTTTAGAAGGCCATAGAGAACTTCTAAACTGTTGATAAATATTAATGAATTATCAGTAGTTGATTAATCTTAAGGATAATCTTAATGATAAATCTTATTTAATTCAATAAAAGTAGGAAAACACAGTTATAATTATGGTCGATGAGTAATCATAGCTATAATAATGTTTTTAACCATGTCATAATAAATCTTCAAGGCTCATTTGAGAAATATCTATACAAATTTTCTGTTCTTTCTCAATTGTGCAGAGAAGATTCTGGTTTTCTTTTTTCTTGCCACACCAAAAAAAGTCATATAATAAAAATAGACCTAGGTTATGAAGAAAATCAGTATTAAAACCATGCCTCCTCATTTATGCATTCATTCACTCATTCATTTATTCAACAAACATAGCTGAGTGCCAGACACTATGCTAGGCACTGGGACTCTAGTGATTGGTAAGACTCAGTTTAGTAGAGAAATGATTATGTATGTCTTCAACCAAGTGGCTTGAAATCTGTGGACCTTAAATTCCTCATCTATAAACATGTTTCATTGTATTTTATAAATTTTTGCACATTTGAAATCATAGGATTTTTTTTAAATAAAAATTTTAAAGGCTACCTTGGATTGTAAAGGCTACCAAACCCATTATCACAGACCATGTGGCTCAAATCTAAATCGTAAAAGATTCAGAATGTTCAAAGGTATTTTTGTTTTTTAAACAAAATCCCTTATGTATCACTCTTGAGGGCATGAAAAACTATAAGGTAATGTTTGGAGGAATCATGTAACTCCTCCTCCTCAGGTTAGAAGACAGACGGATTTGTCTTCATTTCTAAAGGGAAAGAGGTGAATTCACTAACTAGTGAATTTAGAAGGAACAGGGACAACATGATTCTGTTCCTTCCATTTTTCTCCCCTCTGAGAATCTGTCCTCAGGATGCTCCAGTGTCTGCTTCTTCATTGCAGCAGTTCTACAAGGCAGGATTTACCCTTAAAGGACTTACAATGAAGGAAGAAAGCATCCAATTTAGGGTGGATACATGCAAAAGTAAAAGTGTTAGAAATCCTAATTGCCTGCAGATTTAAGCCATGTTTTCCCAACTTTTGAAATATAAAGCTGACATACTGATCTCATCTATACGATTTTTATGTCTTATGTTTCCATTGTTTGACAACTTGCACAAAAATAAGGGGTGAGTTTTATGAGCCTCAAACCTCAACAGAAACAGGCTTCTAAAAAGTGTAAATAGTTTTTGCCTTACACTGTGACCGAATATAAAATAGTTGTCCCCAATTTTTTAAATACTTTAAGGAACGTCTCTATTACAAATTTACCAGAGAGGCACCTATTATATTTTAACTTAATGCTGGTAGCTCAATTATTGTTTTACAATTACTCTACTGTAGTAAAAAGTATATTTCAGATACAGTAAAAGTATTAGTCATTTGACTGAAATTGAATACTCAGTCAAATGCATGACAGATAAATTGATGGTTGAGAAAAGGTAAATGTTGAATTAATGATTCTAATAATAAATAGAGATGAATTAGTTATCAAATTGCACACTTCCAGAAAGTAAGGACTTTCCTGTTTTTGAAAACCTTGTGTTCTACAGACCACCCCATTCAAAATATTTTAACACAAAGGTATTTCTTCAGTAAACGTTTGTTGAATATGTGTAGAAGTAAGTAAAATAATGCATAAGTTCATTCTTTATTCATTTGCTTTTCCCATTGGATCACTTCTCAATGGAACTTGTTATAAGATTTGAACATGTTTTTCAGTCCATATATTCCATATACCTTTTTTAAAAAATTATATATTAGGAGAACAATAAACATGTATATGTCACTTCATTAGGAATAACATTCTACAACTTGTTAATATTATTGTAATGGGCAAAATAAAAATAAAGTTAGATTACATAGTGCTTCACCATCAAAGACAGCATTATATTTAATTAGACTCTGTGAAATGTCTATTTGATAGATAAGGAAACTGAGATTTAGAAAGATTAAATTAACGCTAGGATGTGGCAGAGTTGATTATTAAACCCAGTTCATTTGATATCAAATTCTCATCATTCAACACTGTGACTGCCTAAAACTAGATTTGAAATTAAGAAACTTCTATAACTGCTAATAATTATCAGCTGAGAGTCTAATCTTAGAGTTTGAATTTATTGAATTCTTACACTAGAGTAGAGAGCAAAGGTCATGAAGGCGGTATATGCTGCATAGTGCAAAGTAAAATGACAAGAAAACATCCTGCTGACAAAATGTCAGTAAGGAAAAAGTGGGGCTATTTTAGAAAAATAAAGGAATCATTTTAAACAATGCTGTAAGAAATAACAAACCACCTTCAATGGTATTGTTTGATCTTAAGAACCAAAGTTTTTAATTCTGGAAACTATTTTTTGAATGCAATTATTATGTCATCAAGACTTTTGGATTATGCTCATGTTGTAGACTATACAGAGAACAGACAAGATTTTTTTTTCTTTCAACAAAAAAACATGGATTATCTATTTGATTGAAAGTGTTAAGCAAATGAAAAATCTTTAGCAAATACATAGAACACATCCTGAATCATTTAAAACAATGTTTCACCTAGTTTACATTTGAATGGTTTCAATCAGTACAATGAAACCTCTTTGACTGGGTATTAAAGTGTATAATAAATTAATTGAAAATAGTGGTAGAAACTATCCTCAAAATATATAATAATTTCAACATACTGGTAAATTTATTTTTTAATTTTAATATTGTAATTTTGATGAAAATTTCCATAGTGGAAAAAGTAAATCGTATTCTTTCAAATAAGTAACAAAAAAGAAATTAGATAAAGTGCATTGATATTTTCTTTGCAAGTAAAAATTATATCTTATATTGCAAATATATTTACCCACAATTGGGTAGTCTTTTTACAATTTACAATATATTACTTTCCTCTTTCCTTCAGTTATTCATATTAAACAAGCATTTACTGCACACATACTAGTGAACAGTAGTAACATGAAAGAAAAGCAAAGTGGAAAAAGAAGATAGGGTTTTGATATCCTAAAAAATCCAATGTGCTAGTTAAGCAGGAGAATGATATGTAAACAAATGATGGAGAAACAACAGGATAACAGCTCTACTAATATTATGTTAAAACTGTTATAGTAGCAGAATTGAGGGAAATATCTGGCTATTGAGAAAAATCACCAAGAAAATGACATTTGAACCAGATCTGAGTTGATCAGACAGAGAATAGAGATAGATTCGTCATAGGCAGAGGAAGACTGTATAAAGCCACCAGGCAAGTGTAGGCAAGAAGTAGAAGAATGGTGCTGTACATACAGCTCATGTGAAGGTGGAGATGGAGAGAATGGACACAAATAAAGGTAGAAAGGGAGACCTGCATTAAAAGCCTTAAGTAGGATCAAAGACTCAATCCAGCTGAAAAGCAATGGGGATTTTTAGAGTAAGAAAATCACAAAATTAATATTGGTTTTTAGAAATAAATATTCTAATGAATTTGAATGTGTACCAAAGACAAATATCTCAAGTTTCAAAGATCTCTTGGGAAATTCTTTGTTTCTGTGAGAGGAGAGGGGACTGGGACCCAAATCAACATAGTGACCTAGAGCTGGGAATGGGCTACGAATCACATTTTATTTTATTTTTCTGTAATACAAGTTTATTCTTACATAATGCATAGCTTCTGAAGAGTGGCGCCTGGAAAGGAGAGGTGAAGCTGCATGCAGGAGGCTCCGGGTTGGCAGCTCTGGACTGGCGGGGCACATGGTGGTTACCGGCTCTGCCTAATGTACGTGGAGATGTCAATTTCCTCTGGAAGCTCTGCACAATAACTTTAAACTAGTCCTGGATGTCATTGATGATTTCGGCATCATTCTCGTCAAACACAAAAGTGATGGCTAGCCCTTTGGTGCCAAAGCGACCCGCCGGGCCATGCAGTGCAGGTAGGTGTCTAAGTCCTCAGGCATGTCGTAAAGGCGATGTTGGTTGAATCGCTCAGTCTCTATCCCTCAGCCAAAGAGATTGGTGGCCGCCAGGATCCACAGTTGGAACCTTGAACTGCTGATAGAGTGACAGGCCCCCTCCTGGGCCATGTCCCACTGGATTGTGAAGGCCAGGAAGTTCTTTCTGTTCCACAAGGTGCTGGGACAGGGTCATGCAGCGTTGCGCTGACTTGATGAAGATTATCACCTGGTTAAACTTCAGCACGTCCAGGAGTTCGAAAAGCTTGCGGGTCTTCTCAGTGTCTGAGTTTGAGGCAGTACTGCTGCAGTCCGTGCAGGGTGAGCTTGGTCTCGTCATCCACAAACACCTCCATGGGACCCTGCATAAACTTCTTGCACACAGGCCCAATGTCCTTGCTCAGGGTGGTGCTGAACATCCTGCACGGCTTCTCGCGCGGCGTCAGGCGGAAGATCTCCTGCACGTCCCGCCGCATGTCTAGCTGCTCCAGCATCTTGTCGCACTCTTCCAGCACAAAGGGCTTCGTGTTCTTTTGGCTGAAGCTCCTGTTCGGCCCAGGCACCAGGATGTGGCCTGGGGTCCCCACCACAACATGAGGACGGTTCTTTTTTTTTTTTTCCCATTTATTTATTTTATTGCATTTTAGGTTTTGGGGTACATGTGAAGCACATGCAAGATTGTTGCATAGATACACACGTGACAGTGTGATTTGCTGCCTTCCTCCCCATCACCTACATCTGGCATCTCTCCCCTTGCTATCTCTCCCCAACTCCCCACCCCCCACCATCCCTCCCCCATTTCCCCCCAACAGACCCCAGTGTGTAATGCTCCCCTCCCTGTGTCCATGTGTTCTCATTGTTCAACACCCACCTATGAGTGAGAACATGTGGTGTTTGATTTTCTGCTCTTCTGTCAGTTTGCTGAGAATGATGGTTTCCAGGTTCATCCATGTCCCTACAAAGGACACAAACTCATCGTTTTTGATGGCTGCATAATGGCGATCATTAAAAAATCTGGAGACAACAGATGCTGGAGAGGATTTGGAGAAATAGGAACACTTTTACACTGTTGGTGGGAGTGTAAATTAGTTCAACCATTGTGTAAGACAGTGTGGAGATCCTCAAGGACCTAGAAATAGAAATTCCATTTGACCCAGCAATCCCATTACTGGGTATATATCCAAAGGATTATAAATCGTTCTACTATAAGGACATGTGCACACGAATGTTCATTGCAGCACTGTTTGCAATAGCAAAGACCTGGAACCAACCCAAATGCCCATCGATGATAGACTGGACAGGGAAAATGTGGCACATATACACCATGGAATATTATGCGGACAGTTCTTCAATACTTCTTCATGCTTCTTGATGGAGAGGCCCCTGAAGAACATAGACAACTTGACGCTGGACATGTACTTGGAGAAGTGCTCATATTCCTTGCTGATCTGGAAAGCCAGCTCCCTCGTGTGGCACATGACCAGGACCGAAACCTGTCTGTTGATGGGCTCGATCTGCTGCAGGGTGGCCAGCACGAATACTGGCGTCTTGCCCATCTGAGACTTGGCCTGGCACAGGACGTTCATGCCCAGGATGGCCTGGGGAATGCACTTGTGCTGGACCTCAGATGGATACTCAAAGCCACAGTCCACGATGGCCCGAAGGAGCTCTGGCTTCAGCAGAAAGTACTGGAAGCCAGAACTGTGGATGGAAACGTAGGATCCCTCTATGTCTTTTTTAGGGGTAGCCTGCATGCTCTCTTGAGGAGACTGGGGCTCTTCCTCTTTGTCGTAATCCAAAAGCTCGTTTTCCATATCACGTTCTTTCATGTTGCTGCCTCCCCATTCTTCTCCGCGTGCTGATGGGAGAGCCTTCTGTCTTCGGTTTTCTGCCGGGTGCTCAGACTGAAGCACAAGAATAGCCTTAGGGCCTCATAAGATTTGGTGTGAGAAGTTGAGAAGAATCTGAGATAATGTCAAGCTTTTGAATTTAGATGGCTCTATTACTATTATGATGACTCTCAGTTACTACATGATGTAGAAAACGAGTTCTCACTAATTAGATACATCTGTTTTGAAAGCAGACCTACGTTTCTAAATGAGCAAAGGACATGAGTAAACAATGCACAGAAAAATGAAAAGAATGTAAACAATTTGTGAAATAGTGTTGAACCTTAACTCAGATTTAGACTACAGGAACTTAGGAAGCCCTTGGGATCTTGGGGTAAGAATCCCATCAACTACTCGACTTGAGAGTGTTGCCTTTAACATGATTGTGCTGCCAAAAATGCCAGTCACCATGTCTCTCATTTTAATACTGCAAATCCTTTGGAAATCTCTGATCCAGTTTCCATCAGGTGTCCACATTGGGCAATTAAGCTACAAAGGAGAGGCAAAGTTATGCAGACATTTTCGGGATGGGAGAACTATAATCATGATAGGCAATTCAAATTGGATGAGGGCAGTAAGCGGAGGGCTAGACAGATAACTCTCCCCCCAAAAAATACTGTAAATTATCATACAGAAATATTTGAATCCATCTACTCACCTCAATTAAAGAGGTTCCTTTCATAAAAGTATTTGGTTAAAAACTAATTTTTGAAGCTTCTTAAAATTATTGCCGTTTCTTTTCAGAAAATTGTTCTGTTGCATCCCTTCTGCACCCCAAGACTGACTCAGAGTATGTCTTTCAGCACACTTTTTCTGAATATTGATTATTATAATTTGTTAAAATATAAATTTCAATTTGACAGGTCAAAAAACAATAGCCATTATGTTAACTTCAATTTTGTGAATGTTAGATAACCCACAAAATTTCAATAATGTCTTCTACCACTCTTCTCTTTATTGTCTTGGACTAGCTTAAGTTGCTTTCTCTTCCTTACAAACAAAATTTGAAAGGAAAGTCAAAAATGTAACATTGTCAATCTCAGACAACTAGTGAAAATTTGAAAGTGACACATATGTGTCAACAGGAAAAAATGGCTAGATATGTTTTGTTAAATGTATAACAAAAATACATATACTTAGAAATTCATTTTCAAGCAACACTAAAATGTGCTCATGGTGCCATATTGGGCACAAAAAAAATTGTTGCAAAAGACTTTGTATACATTGCCATATAAAATATATGAAACGAATTTAAAAATTTAATTGATTAAAATGGTAACAGTTATTTCTACACAGTGAGATAACTGATTTTCTTCATTTCTTTCTTCATACTTTTCTATTTCAAATTTTCTAAGCATATGTTATCTATATAATCCATCAAGATTCCAAGGGCTGCCTGGGAATGAAAAGGAAGTGAAACATTACTCTAATAAACCCAGAGTGACACACTTAGTCCTTAAACCTGAGTTAAGGTTCAACACTCTTCCATGGGTTATTTACATTCTTTTTTTCTTCTATGCACTGTTTGTTTATTCATGTTCTTTGCTCATTTAAAAACAGCAGGTCTTCTTTCTAAACAAATGTATCTCATTTGTAAGAACAGGAAGAAATAATTGGGGATTTAGGTTTATGTCTCTAAGTCATCAGCAGCAATGGACCTTGAAATTCTCTCAGATCTGGTGAGTAAGATAGTAGAAAGTTGCTTTACTATCTCACCAAATAGATAACAGACAGATAGGAAAATTGTTTGTCTAGTCCTTTCTTTTCTTAGGTCTTCTCAGTAGTTGTTTAGAGTCCTGTTAGAGTCAAAAATTGCCAAGTGGAAATTTTTTTTTAATTTCTTGTGTTTCATTTGGAAATTGTAGCTATATTATGAACTAATAATGGCAATAGCAACATCTACATAGTGCTTTAAATGTAATAACTCACACATTAAACTTAGGAAGTAGGAACAATCATTATCATCACATTTATTTTTCAAATGAGGAAACTGGCTGGTGTGGCGGCTGTAACTCCAACACTTTGGGAGGCCAAGGCAAGCTGATGGCTTGAGCTCAGGAGTTCGAGACCAGCCTGGGGAACATGGTGAATCCCTTTCTCTACAAAAATACAAAAAATAGTTGGGCGTGGTAGTGCACACCTGTAGTCCAGATACTCAGGAGACTAAGGTGGGGGAATTACTTGAGTGCAGGAGGTTGAAGCTGCAATGAGCTGAGATTGCACTGTTGCACTCCCACCTGGGCAACAGAGCAAGAATCTGTCTCAAAAACATGGGGAAACTGAGGCACAGAGTGTTCACGTGTCATGACTAAAGTTTCACAGTCAGTGAGTAGCACAGCCAGGATTTGAACCTAGTCAGGTAGCTCCAGAGTCCAAGTATGTCACTCTGGGTTTATTAGGGTAATGTTTCACTTCCTTTTCACTCAACTCTAAACTATTTGCCTCAGTTAGCCAATGGCAAGGGGCTAACCAAATCCTTGGGAGATATGGTGTAGCACACGGAGAGTTACAGATGCACTTCTCTGAGCAGTGACCTCGACAAACACAGAACAATCTGCTAAAATCATGGAGGCAATTCTGAGAGTAACAGAGCCTGGAAAGAGCTTGAAACTTGGAGGGTGCCAAAAGCCTAGAGACAAGGTAACAGTGACCCTGTGAAAGAGTTCCATATACACCAGCCCAGAAAAGTCAATTGAGAACTGAATGGATGTGCTGATAATTGATCTCCTCTGAGACTGGGCCAGAAACTGATGCCTTGGCAGGTGATCAACAGACTAATGCCATCAATAACACAGACATATAATTGCCAGCATGTGTGGTAGACTACAACAGCTAGACCTATATTTTAATGTATAGTTGACCTGTGAATAGCTGAGGATGTGGGCTCTGGAATAGTTGGTTTGTACTTGAAAACCACACCCCTTGGAGAGGGATTCTTTCCAATGACAGGAGTAAGCAGCAAGAGAGGAAGAGAAGGCCAAGGCAAGGTGACTTGGACACATTTTTTAGTTGTCCAGAATAAGGCATGGCTAGCCTAAGGCTGACGTTAAAACATCAAGTGTATAGAAGCCAGAAACATAATTAATGTAACTTAGCTCTTGTGAGCCAAAAAATAAAAATAGCAATTCATTTAGGGGTCCCCAACAACTTAAGAGAAGGAAAACAAACAGAACTCACTCTGCATTAGATAGAAATGATGGAATATTGGATTAAAATATGAATACAAATTGAAAATCTATATATCTATATAGATATATCTATATCCATCTATATCTATATCTATATCTATAGATATCTATTATATCTATATCTATATCTATAGATACTATAGATATCTGTATCTATATAGTCAGCCATGCATGATATATATATATAGATATATATATATATCTGTCTAGATAGATATAAATAGATATATCTATCTAGACAGATATATCTATATATAGATCTATCTATATCTATATATCTACATCTATATCTATATATCTATATCTCTATATCTATATATAGATCTATCTATATCTATATATCTATATATCTATATCTATATCTATATATCTATATCTATATATAGATCTATCTATATATAGATATATAGATATAGATATATCTATACATATAGTCAGCCGTGCATGACTCCAGGCTCTATCTGGCATTTTGGAGGCTATGAAACAGGGAGTAGCAACTACAGAAACCCAATTAGAGACACAATATGAATGAATCCAATTAGAGACACAGTAAAGCATGCAAGATATAGCAGTGAATAAAAATCTTCGACATTTATAATTACACTATATTATATACACGATTATCTACATGCATATTTTACATGAAACATTATCAAATCTACATGGATAAATGTAGACCAAAAGTGTATAGTATAAATGCCAAACAAGCATTCTTAAAGATCAAAAATTTACTATGAAAAGCACTCATCTAGATCAAGAAAAGAAATGGTAGGGAGGGGCGGTCGGTTAGCTCAGCTGGTGAGCACCTGGTGCTCAGTGTCCAAGGTCGTGGATTCAATTCCTGCACCGGCCTGCCCAAGCATTTTTAAAAAATAAAAATAATAATAAAAAATAAACGGTAGGGACGAGGGGAAAGTAAATTTTCTAAAGAGCTTACCTTATTGGTGTAGTTGGGGAAAAACAGTGGAATCAAATCTGTGGAAATAGTGTTAAGAGTTGCACTGTAATCCCCCAAAATTCATATGTTGAAGTCTTAAGCCTGACAATGTAATCTTTTTGAAAATATGGTTGGTGAAGAGGTAATTTGTTAAGATGAGGTCATACTGGGATAGAGTGGGCCCTTAATCCAATATAACTGATGATCTTATAAAGAGGAGACACATGGACACAGACATGGACACAGACATACACACAGGGAGAACACCATATGAAAAGAAATTCAGAGATCAGCATGATGTATCTACAAGTCAAAAAAAAATGACAAAGATTGCCAGGAAACCACCAGAAGCCAGGTGAGAGGCATGAGACATATTCTCCCTCACAGCCTCAGAAGAAACCAACCTTGAAGACAGCTTGATTTTGGACTTCTAGCCTCTAGAAATATGAGAAAAAAATTTCTGTTGTTTAAGCCACCCAGTTTGTGGCACTTTGTAATGGCAGCCCTAGCAAGCCAAAACACTAAGTAATATGAAAGAGCAAGTTGGTATCTTGCTTCCAGATATTAGCAAAAATAAAATGGATCTGATTACATATAAAATCAAGAAAGTGAAAATGTGAAGACCAATAGAATGAAAAATAAAAAATAGAACCTCTAAAGAAACAATCACAACTTGATTATCAAGTAATATAAAGGAGTGAAACCCCATCTCTACTAAAATACTAAGGAATTAGCTGGGTATGGTGGCAGGTACTTGCAATCTCAGCTACTTGTGGGGCTGAGACAGGAGAATCACTTGAACCTGGGAGGCAAAGGTTGTAGTGGGCCGAGATCACATCACTGAACTCCAGCCTTGGCAACAAGAGAGAATTTCACTCTTGTTGCCAAGCTAAAAGGGAAAGCTAAAAGGGAAACAAAAACGCTTAGTAAAATCAAATATATCATTCACTATTCTAAATGTAAACAGAATGAACACTCTTCATAAAACATAGAGATAGTAAGATTCAATTTTTAAAACACTGAACCTTATTTACAAGAAACATGTTATTGTAAAAATTAAAATTATTCACCATTATTATATTCTCCCCTTCTTCTTGGGTGTGCAGAAGACTCTAGTTATTACATAGGTCACATGGCTGGTTTCAGACAATGAGCTAGGAACCAAATAATTTAAAAGGAAAGCACATGTCCCAGCTTCCTCTTCCCCTGCCACAGAGAACCCTGACCCACAGGTTGGGATGGCAAAACTTCAAGACTGAAGTTGCCTGTATTATTGAGGGTACAAATGGAGGGTAGCTGAGTTTGTAAAAAAAAAAAAAAAAAAACAAAAAACAACAACAACAACAAAAAAAACCTAATTGGACTTTAGTGAGAGCCAGAAATAAACTTTGTTTCTCTAAGGCTTTTAAATGTCAAAGCTAATTTTTTAGTGGAACATAGCTTTTCCTTACTAAGTGATGAACCAAACTAAAACAGAGTAATTGTTTTTTAAGATTGGACATAACAGGATAAACAGAGATACCAGGCAAATGTAAGTAAAAAGCAAGAATGGATAAATAATGAGATAGATAATTGCATTAAAAGCAACAATAAGGACAGACAATGGAATGATAGAATGATAAAAATCACAATTCATAAAAAATAGAAACAGCCTTAAACACACACACACACACACACACACACGCTGATCAATAATATGCTATAAATCAACAATATGATAGTTTAAGGATATAAAACAAAAACTATTGAAACTGCAATAAAGATTTGACTAAATTAGAATATGAAACTTAAGTATATCTCAGAATTTGACAGCTCTAATAGATAAAATATAAGTAAGGTCATAAAAGAACTCAGTAATACTAGATTTAATAGATATATCTGCTGTATAAAGAATATGCATTTTCTTTATATGCTTAATTTACCCACATCATAAAGTTTGACAGATTTTTAAAAGGTTGCTTTCTTTTAAAATAACTCAATAAAATTAGAAGTTAATAAAATATCATAATATTGAGAATTTGTTAAAATGGATTCTGGGGAGGAAAAGACTTTTATACCATACCTCTTTGAAGCTCCTGTCTCATCATCAATATCAAGAAAAATAACTATCAATACTACACAACATTCCATCTTCAGATTAGTCTCTACATAAACTTCTAAGTTAGATGAAAGCTTATATTTTCTTCAAAATGAGGGGAAAAGTAGTTTATTTCCATATAAAGTCTTATGATAACTTAGCTGTAAGGAAGCAGAACTTACAGATGGACAATGCGAGGGAATCCAGCTCAGAAAAATATCCCAAGCCAAGTTACATTCTAGGCTTGAAAGATCCCACCCATACATCACTGGACTGTCATCATGTAATAGGATGACCATAGGTCCTGGTTTGCTAGGACAGTTGTGGTTTATGTCTGTTGTCCAGGTGTAATTATTAATAGTACTCTCTTTCACTTTCAAAAGTGTCTCAGTTTGGACAATAAATTTTATAGTCACCCTCCAATGTAGTGATACAGCCCCATTGCTTAAGAGGGTAGGAATCTCAGGGTCTTTTCTGTACAAAGATTTGTGAGCACACCCAGATCATCTATGGACCCCTTTTCATTGTCCTGCTCTTCCCCATATATGAAAGGAGCATCAAGAGAATTAAGTATTAATTAATAATGAGAATGAAGTGACTGAAAGCAGTATTTATGACCCTGACCAAATTGAAAAATATGTTTATTGAAATACACGGTAATGGAATCACTGCATAGGATTATACCAGAGAAAATGATAATATATTAAGAAAAATATTATAGGATCTTATTAAATATAAAAAGCACATTTTTCTAAATAAACTAAAACTCATCAATTCAATCAACCAAGTACAAACTGGAATACAGTCCATGCTAGTGTGATGGAAAGGATCAATATAAATTTGGTCACCTTATATACATTGAAAAAATAGACAAGATAAATTAGGAAAGCTATTGGTAATAACTTGGATAATATAGTACCTTATGATTTCATTTTACCTAACAGTGGGTAGTTTTTAGTACATATGTTGACTTCTACAATTTACTTCTTTGCATAAATAGCAATCAACAGATTTTTTCTTTTTTTTTTTTTTTTTTTTTTTTTTTAAGATGGGGACTTGCTCCTGTTGCTCAGGCTGGAGTCCAATGGCCCAATCTTGGCTCACCACAACCTCCGCCTTCTGGGTTCAAATGATTCTCCTGCCTCAACATCCCAAGTAGCTGGGATAACAGGGATGTGCCACTGCACCAGGCTAATTTTGTATTTTTAGTAGAGACATGGTTTCTCCATGTTGGTCAGGCTGGTCTCAAACTCCGAACCTCAGGTGATCCGCCCTCCTTGGCCTCCCAAAGTGGGGGGATTATAGGGGTGAGCCACTGCACCTGGCCCCAGTCAACAGATTTATATCGTAATCATCCTTGTTGTCAATGCTTACATAATAATGTAAAACAAATTCATTCATTATTCTCTTCTCAACACTCAGTCAATGCACTACAAGCTTGGAATACAATCTATATTCTTCTGCCTACTGTTCTTTGTTACAATAAGAAATTATCTGTCCCCAGACAATCCTTGCATATCTAATACCCCTATTGCTTAAGACCCACTACTTTCTGCTTTTCGTTTCACTTTCACAATGCCTGCACTGGCAAAGCCTTAACTTATCTATTCCTTCCAAACCCCCAATGCAAATTTCTCTTTTTATAATAAAATAAAAGAAAAGCAATTTTCCTTTCCTTTTTTTGGTCATTAGGCAGCCAATAGTATTGGAATTTTAGTTGATAGCCAACTGGTATTTAAATATTCTTCACTAATATTATATTGTTCAGATTGCTGTAGATACTTGCCAATTTGCATAGATAGATGAATTTTTCTTGAACCTCTGTGAAATTCATGCTTAGAATCCCATTTTATTTGCCACAGAAATGTATAACATTTTTCCTCACAGATTTAGTTAATTAATTTAGGGATAATTACTAAACATTGAACTTGAACTATATTATTGCTCCTTGTCATTTAATGGTAGACCCATTGACCATCAGAGTTATGATAATAATAGAAATGACAAATACAGATTCTTTTCAGAGGAATACTAGAGTTGCCAAAAAATATAAGAAATTTGTATATTTCCTAAATGCTCAGTTCCTAGAATTCAAAGGTAGCATCTGTAATCTGTCCGTGGAAAACTAATAAAATGAAAAATTTAATTTTATAAAAAGCAAGTAATATTTTTTAATGATTCAGAGGTTTTCTATAAGATTAAAGGTAATTTCGAGAATCACTGAACTTCAGATTTTTTTAAAAGGTCAGTATGCTAGGAATTTTGAAAAGGACCAAAGTAAAGGCTTCCAGTGTCAACATGAAATGTACATATGCATAAAAATATAGATGCCTCTTAAGATAAACTTAAGAATATCTCAGAATTTGACAGCTCCAATAGACAAAATACAAGTAAGATCATAGAACTGAATAATACTTGATTTAATAAATATACCTCTTGTATAGAGAATAAATATTTCCTTTATATGCTTAATTTAGCCACATCATAAAGCTTGACAAAATTTTAAAATGTTACTTTATTTAACAATAACTCAATAAAATTAGAAGTTAATAAAAGATTAACTAAAATAATATTGAGAATTTATTAAAATGAATTCTGGGGTGGGAAAGACTTTTGTACTATAGTTATTCAGAAGCTCGTGTCTCATCATCAATATCAAGAAAAATAACTATCAATACCACTAACTATCATCTGGTATTTCAGCTGGTTCTATAATACCACATGAAAGCTTCTTAATTCCAAGTGAGAGACTAATTCTAGTAATGTGTACCTTTGAAAAGAGTTTGTTTTTCTTTTCTTTTTTTTAAGAGAGGGTCTTGCTCTGTCATGCAGACTGGAGTCCAGTGGTGTGATCATAGCTTACTCTGCTCACTGCAGGCCCAAACTCTCTGCCTCAGCCTCCTGAGTAGCTGGGACCACAGGCAGCTCATCACCGTACCCAGCTATTTTTTTTTTATTTTTTGTAGAATGTGGTCTCCCCATATTTATATTTTTTAATTAACAAAAGCAGAAGGGAAAACATTTCTTTTAAAAATTTTATATATAGTTTTATTGAGGAAAATATTTTTAATTCTCTGTTTTCAAAATCAAAATAAAATTTTATACATGTTAAAACAAACACTCATGTTAATGTATATGACAAAATTATTTGTCATAAAAATTACAATGGTAAAATTTTACCATTGGTAATGCTACAAATACTTTAGTAGGCACAATATAAAACTACAGCTACTATAATGAATGGAAAAAAAAAAAACAGACAAGTTTGGTTTTAGCCTATTATTCAGCCTAAATTGACTGGATGGTTTCCTCGTAAGTCAAATGCATACTTCGATATCACCTCTAGTAACTCAGAAATTGTACATGACCAATGACAATGTGATTACGGTCTGTTACCATCTTACAGAATCAGTAACTGCACTATTATGAGTACAAAGTATGTTTTTCAGTCTTGTGTTAATATCTGAATATTAAAATTTCATGCATAAAAAAGTTCAATAAGTACTTCGTGATGAAATTCTTCTTTGTATGTTGAGATTCCATCAATTCTTTGAAATATAACTGTGTAAATTTTTTTTGCCTGAGTAAAATAATTGATGAACACTTTGATTCCTGTTACTTTAAGTGAAACAATTTTTTCTTTATGTCCAAAAGTTAAATTAGTAGTGAAACAGACCATAAGGATAATAAAAAGAATGAGTTAGGTAACCCTGGGAAGCATATTATATAATTTTTGAGTCAATAGTTTTTCAAAACATTTAAATAATGATATAAAGCAAAACTATAGTAGATGAAATTACAATTCTAATGCTTATAAAATTATTTATGTGCTAGCATTGATGACATTAAAGCAAATAACCTTAAAAATGGCTAATAATTTGAAGTATTTAATTATATTTAGGCCATAAGTATTTCAAGATTCCTATCTTGCCTCTCCAATGGTATCAGTAAAAAGGGAACATCTATTTACTATACAAATATGTAGTTAAGTACCTACCAGAGCAATCGAGAAGCCAGCAGTGCTGAAAAATTATTGTTTCTAAATCACAATGTAAAATTATACAAATTTCAATTTTAGATGTAAATAATTAATAAATGTATATTCTAAGTATTGGTAAAACTGAAACACCTTTGCAAAACTGTGACTTAGTAAATTACGACAGTGAAAGAAATCAGACCTAACTGACTCTGTCTTGCTTGTAACCCTTAAGCTGTCCTTGTTCATTTCTGGGCATAGGCCGAAATAACTTTGGGAAGGAATTCAGTTCGTGGTTTGACTCTGAAATAAAATTGATAACAGCACTTTCACGTAAAGATCCCCTTCCTGTCTGAGTCCAGTCTGCCTTTGCAGGACTAACAAATTAGATACAAGATTAGAAATTACAATTTAGGGGTCATGTAACCTCTGGCTCCAAGAGTCTGAACCTCCTAAATTGCTCCTGGCGATAAAATCACGGTTGTAAAACCTAAAATCAATGCTTGAGATATTTCACAGACCCTGCACTCGATGGATCAGCTGACACCACCCAGACCAGTAATCTGACCCAACCAGATCTGCTATCATACCCAGGAACAGAAGATACTAAAACTAACTTCTACTCACCATGATTCTATCCCCAACCTGACCAATCAGCACTCCTCACTTCCCAAGCCCCTATCCACCAAATTATCTTTAAAAACTGTGATCCCTGAATGCTTGGAATACTGATTTGAGTAATAATAAAACTCCAGTCTCCTGTGCAGCCAGCTCTGAGTCAATTACTCTTTCTCCATTGCAATCCCCTGTCTTGACAAATCGGTTCTGTCTAGGCAGCAGGCAAGGTGAACTCATTGAGCACTTACAAATTCTCAGATTTATTTTTGTATCATAGATATTCTACATAGATAATATTTGGCTTTAATGTTGGCTTCAGCCAAATGTTTACTTCAATATCCAGCCATTGAACATTTGGCTCATATTCAGTCCCCAAATAAGTATAGAATTATTTTAACTCCCCAGGGAGCTCTCCTAAAAGTGAACCTTAGGAAAACCTTAGAGAAGGGCTTCTCAAACTGGAATGAATGTGATTAGAGTCACCTGGGGAACTCTTCAGATGGAGATCCTGATTTAGGGTCTGAGGTGGAAGCAGAGATTCTGCATTTCAAATCAGTTTCTAGGTGATGCCAGAGCTGCTTGTCCAGGGCCCACACTTGGATGAGCAAGCTCCTAGAGAACACCTAACATTCCTATGTGTGAGTGAACACATGGACATTCTGAGCCAGAATTTCTGGGAACTAATTCTATTCACTTCCCAAAAGTTTGTCCTGAGTTCAGAGCCTTGTAAGAGAGAAATAAAGAGAATCAAATTAACTCTTTTATAGTTTAAGGGTATTCTACTATGTAAATTAAAGAAGTATGAACAAATTGAGCAATTCACAAACAGGTTATATTAAAGACAAAAGTCTGGGAAATGAATACATCACCGTGAATTATATCCTGATGAGTAAAAATTTAAAAGGACTACACACAATTTCTATTAATATTACAAAGCAAAAATAAACCATTAATAGGAAGCCAAGAAAAGTAAACCAAAGACTGTAACTTACCAGTCCTGGAAATACATTTTAAAAAGGGAAAATAAGAATACATAGCATTAATGGAAATTTAAAGGGAAAAGATAAAGCAAGATAAATGCTAGCCATCAGAATTAAGCAAGAAGATGGAATTTTATAAAAATTCTATCTTAAGGAAAAGATAATTGAAGAAAAAATACATCTAAAAAACCAATAGGTGTATAAAACTTACTATAACCTAAAAATGGCTAAAATATTGAAAAGTATTTCATATTAGTCTTTAGATAAAAATAAAGAAATTAAATCTGTAGAGTAAGAAAGAACTGAAAAACCCGTCTCCAGCAAAAGAAAAAACAAAGCTATACAGTCAGATAGAGAAATATTTTAAAATTTTGAGAGCACGTAATCATCCAGCTACCAAGTATTACCAGGAGGATGACATGTAATCCAAGGGAGAGGAAAATTTAATAATGTTTCTATGGGACTAAACTTTTATTGTTATAATCGTTATTTAATACATCTGAGCATCAACAATACATTAGAGCTGTACTTGAAGTAGAAATAGCCACTTCTGTATGAATTTATGATTCAAGCTAAAAGACAAAAACACAGGAGAAAGGAATAAAATTCAGTCAGGGGAAGATCCAGAAATCATTTTCCCAGAAAATATTAGAATATACTATGTAAGGATAAGAGTGTTATACTTGTCCTTAGAAAAGAGTGAGAAAAATGAAGGCTATGTTTGGAGAAAACTTGAATTGAGAATATGCTGATGAAATATAAAAATTTCTGACCCATTTAGTCGAGGCCTAAAATATTTTCTTACTACTTGGTAACCCATGATAGCATAATATGGAAAAACCATCCATTATTAACACAGAGGAGTAAATTAAGCACTTTGGAAGAGAACTACCTTTCAGACCACCAAGGCTCTATTGGCTTAATTGCGCCCCATTGTACTAAGTGGTCCTTTAATGGGAGGGAGGATGTAATGCAACTATGAGGCACTTGACACAACAGGGAATATTTTACTCATCTGAGAGGATACTTACAGATACTGCAATGATAACAATTGTCTAGTACCACTTCACACAAACACCTCTCTACATATCTATGTATAAATTCACTTTTAAATTTGTCACTGGAAGAAAGGGTGATTTTTGCATACTTCAAAATTTTAAAGAAAGCAAAAGAAATTTTAAACAAAAATTAAACTTTAAACTAAAAGAGCTCTTCAAATGGCTTGAAATCAACAGCTCCATCTTCTATATGCACTATAGTGTCCAACGTGAAACACTGTGTGGGTGTATGAGTGTGTGCATTTTGAAAATGGAGTGGAAGTAGCACTATATTTGCCCGTGAGAATTTATATACATTGTGAGTGGCAGACATGCATGAAAAAAAAGCTTTGTCCCTGTCCCTAGGTCATCAAAAAACAGGATTCACTTTGAAATTCTAACCTCCTTTTGACCGCAATAAATAGCTCTTGGCTCAGATTCACTATGCCAGGGACCCACTGGAGTCCCTTTCTGCTTAGAGGACATAGCCCCATTAAACATAAGGTGGGTTATCTCCAGGTAGAATGCCTGAAAAGGCTTTCGCAGCACTATTTAAAGGCAGCAACACATATCCTTTGATGTAGCTATCTCACTTCTGGGAGTTTATCTTTAAAAATGACTGTGGATATATGTGGAGCAAAGGTATACACTTGAGAGTGTGTTTCGAAATGTTCTTTCTATTAGCAAAAATGTAGAAACAAATATGCATGTTCAATGGTAGAGAACCAGTAAAGTCGGCTATATTCTGATAGTTAAATACTAAGTGGTCATTATGAATGAAGTAGAAAACTATTTTTATGGCATTAAAAAATATGTGTTAAGTTACTAAAATAAACTATCAGTTAATTGTTAACTAGTGTTCCATTTTGAGATCTACAGATATAAATTTGCAAAATAAATTATAGAGGGAAAATAATAAAACATGCAGGCAGGCTAAATGTTAGCCTCTTTAGGAATGGTAAGATCAGAGATAATTTTTATTCTTCTTTGTGCTCTATTTTTCATATTTTATAAAAGGAATATACTATCTTTCAAAATGTTATGTGTATTCACATTTGACATAATTATTTCTAGATAGGGAACTGTTTTTTTAGAAAATACTTCAGTGAGCCAATTGATGCTGAGAGTAAAGCTGGAAGCATGAGGAGCAATGTCAGCAGAAGTTCAAACAAAAAATGCAAATGTAGGTTACCTGGAGAGGGAGAGAGTTTTAGTTTGTCCTTGAGAGGACGAAGGAGAACCAAGAAGAAGAAAAAGAACAATCAAAAGCATGAAGGATGAGGTATAAAAGTGGGGACCATGCAGGAAATCAACCAGTAGAAACATCTATGAAGTGTAATGGCTAAAGGACCTTTAAATAATAAAATGACTAATATTTAAATCAATGTTTTTATATTCATTATATGTGATCCTTAAAACTCTTTCAAAATTCTTCAATAAAGTTTGACATGCTCATGAATGTTATGTGTGAGAGTGGGTTTGTTAAGTCAACTTCAGAAAGAGCTGAGTTTCTTCTCTGGCACAAAACAGAGGTACATCCAGAGAAAGAAGTTTAGAAGTAGAGAAGACTGAGAACCTAAGCCTGGTGAAATTCACAAAGATCTTGTAGAGGGCTCTACATTTCCACAGGACTTGAAGGTCAAGTTGAGTGAGGAAGTGAATCAACCTTACTGTTTGCTGTGGAGGTAAAAGAAAAACTTCCTCTCTGTCCTCTGAAGGTTCCACTGAAATGAGCTGACACCAGATTAATAGGAGAAAAGGCATACAACTTTTTCACAAGCACATGGACGTGGGAGGGCAAAAATATGAGACTCAAAGAAGGGCCTCAATACAGTTGATATGGTTTGGATCTGTGTCCCCATCCAAAATCATTTTTCAGTTGTAATCCCCAGTGTAGGAGGTGGGGCCAGATAGGAAGTGATGGTATCATGGGGACAGTTTCTCATGGTTTAACATCATCCCTCAGTGCTGTTCTCATGATAGAGTTCTCACAAAATCTGGTTGTTGAAAAGTGTGTACCACCTTCCCATTGTCTCTGTTTCCTCATGCTCCATCAGTGAAAGACATTCCTGCTTCCCCTTCACCTTCCGTTATGTTTGTAAGTTCCCTGAGATCTCCCCACAAACTAAGCACATGCCAGCATCATGATTCCTGTACAGTCTGCAGAACTGTGAACCAATAAACCTTTTTTATTTATAAATTACCCAGTCTCAGGTATTTCATTATGGACATGGAAGAACTAACTAATATAACCCTCTTCATAATGAAGAAGAAAGTTATTAAGCTGTAGACAATTTTAGAGAGGTAGTAAATATTTTTTTAAGTGATGAACGATCCTGAGAAGCAGAGATTATCTTGCAAGTGATTATCTGAAGAAATTGCATGGGATTGGCAAGTTACAGGAAGGTAGAACTGCATGTATACAAATGTTGTGTGTTATGTGGATAAAGCCTCCTAGATAATCTCTTGGAGCTCCTTCAGAAGAACAGACAAAATAGTTCTTCTGGGTATGGGATACATTTTGAAAATGGGGTGGAAGAAGCAATATATTTGTTTTTATTCTAATATATTAGACTTTTAGTCTCTTATCTGATGGTTAAAGCTTTGTTGGTTATTTAATGAGATTCCTAGAGAGTGGATTTTAAGACAATTGGAAAAAGTTTTCTTAGATAAAGAAATTTCAGAGTAAGTCCATTCCTGCATGTGGAGGAAGGGAAGAAGAAATAAGAGAAGGTTAAAAAATTTTTGGTTTTGAGTGAGCTTCTAAGACCTTCCAATTTAGTTTAATTCAAAGTACTCAACATGCCAAAGCACTATGCTCTGGGAGATCATTCCTTGCATTCCAACATTGCTATAAGCTTCTGCCCCATTGGATCTGGGAGGTGAAGCATGGAACCAAAGATGATTATTTAGAGGCTTAAAAGCTGACAAAATTCACCTTCCTAGGGACTGGACTCAACTGGGACCCATCACCCTTTCCTTCTTTCCAATTTATCCCTTTTGCAATGGGAATGTCTAACCTATGACTGTTCCACTAATGTACTTTGGAAACACGTAACTTGTCTTGTTGCACAAGTACACAGCCAGAGTGGGATTTACCTTAGGATGAATCATAACTCAAGCTTCACCTGCATCTGATTCAGATGATATTTCGATGAGACTTTGAACTTCAGACCTTAAAGTTGTCAACTGAAGAATGATGACGTTCATAAATTTGGAAAGGAAAACTTTATTTCTCATAAAGGATTGCAGCCTGTAGGGTGGCCATTCTGACAAGCTGAGAAGTATAGCCTAAAGCCAGAAGTCAAAAACTGACATTTCGAGGTCAAAAAAATAAATAAATAAGACAGGGATTTATGACAAACAAGATGGCCAAATATACATATTCAATAAGCTATGAGGATTTATAAATATTTATGAAGAAGAAATATGTACATGCACAATTGAGTTTATGCCTCTCCATGAAACTATAATTTAAAAATCGCAACATTAATATGATCTGAGGTAGGAGTTTTCAGCCCTCTTATGTCAAAAGGTGAAGCAGAAGACCCCAAACCCTCACTGTGCATTCTCTATCAATTGGCCAGAACCACTCCGTGATTTGTGGTCTCTTATCAGGAAGGCATGCTGGCTGGCTGTTGTGTCAAAACTGCAAAAGAGAGGGGCAGCATCAGGTGGTTGATTGATATCCGCCATGCAACAGGTCTTTTGAAAGGGCTGGTTTCTGTTTAACCCATCGAGAAGAAGGCCTGATAATGGCTGTTGGCAAGGGAGTGAGTGTAACAAGGCATGGCAGATTTTCCTTCCTGTGGCCACGAATCAGTTTTCAACATTTCTCTGGGTCCCCTTGGCCAAGAGGAGGTTTGTTCAGTCAGTTGAGTAGGCTTAGGATTTCACTGTTATTTCTCAGAGTTGATGCTGGAACAAGTTAATGCTTCAGGGGCTATTGGGATGGAATTAATGTACTTTGCATGCAAGAAAGACATAAATTTTGGGGGCCGGGAGCCAAATGCTATGGACAGCATTTTGTCTCCTCAAAATTCGTATGTTGAAGCCCTACCTCACAATGTGATATTATTTGCAGGTATGACCTTTGGAAGGTAATTCAATTAAGATGAGGTTATGAAAATGGGATCTCCATGATGAGATTCGTGCTCTTATAAAAAAAGATAACAGAGAGCTTGCAGTCTTTCAGTCTCTCTCCCTGCCATGTAAGGATACAGGAAGAAGACAGCCATTTGAAAGCTAGGAATAGAGCCTTCTTCAAAGAGTCAAATCAGGTGGCACCTTGATCTCAAACATCCTAGCCTCCAGAACTATCAGAAAATAATATTTTTGTGTGTTAGAAGAAGATCTATGGTATTTGGGCATAGCAGCTGAAGCAGACTAATTAAAAAGCTTGAGTACAACTGCAGCTGACATCTGGGTTACAATTTTAAGTAAAATAAAAACTTTGGAAAGTCAGACCCAATGGTTTGCCTGATTTGTGTCAATTGCCTTTTGGAGATTCCAGCTGTTGTTACTGACCTCAGCCTAACATTTTACCATCTTTTTAAAAAAAGCTTCTTTAGTTTCTGCATATCCTATTAAGTTGTTATTTCAACTTGGTGTCCCACTTTGGTTTGAGTGACTATCTGCTTGTTGCCAGCTTAATATTCAAAAGAGATGTAACTGTGGCATGGATATTTGTTTCCTTCTTAGTTCATTTTAAAAACTATATAAAGTCCCACACTACAGTTTTTAGGCTTTAAGACAATTTCTTTTAAAGGCTAGTCCTCAAGACCTGTAGACACACAGAAAGAACCCGTGGTTTCCTGCTCTGACTTTTTGCCAACATATTCTCATCTACAAAACCAGATTCTGCCTACTTGCTCCTGTGAACATCAAAGTATGAGTTTTTATTTCTTTCATCAGGAATGCTGTCCTTGTAGCACCTGGACCAGTAAATGTTATGATGATCTTCATACCAAAAATCTACAGTATTTAGGAAGAAAAGTACTTATTTTCCTTTAAGTTCAAACTAAAGCAGTTTCACGGATTAAAGACAAAGACTTGGGAGAGTCCCATTGGAAAGAGTGCTAGTGGGTGGAGATTTCAAATGGTACCGAGAAAACAAGAAATTAACTCTAGCATCAAGAGAGAAGCTCCATGAGGGCAGTGATCAAGATGTCTTGTTAGTGCTAAATTTCCTAGGCCTATTACAGCACTTGGCATCAAACAAGAACCCATTAAAGATTTGTAGAATGAATTAATAATACAGTGATGGCTGCATCTGCATCCTTGTTTATGGGGACAACTTTCCTAGAAACACAGAGATTATTATTTCATTATAAGTAGTGGATGTCTTAATCTCATTTCATAACTTGCTTCAAATGAGTTATATTTACTTTTAAAAATGTTAACATAATCTCTAAGTGAACAATATTCCTTCATTAACAAGAGAGTTAGTCATAGGTACAACTGTAAAGTAGAAGAAGTTATTCCTTGGCTTTGTGTTTTCTAAGATTTTTTTCCCTTGTATGGCCCACTTCAGATTTCCTAAGCCCAGAGACTTACTTACCTTTCAGGTCTGATCTGCTCACATGATCTTTATTCCAACAAACATTTTTTATGATTCTTTCCTTTTTAATTGCCTCTTATTTGGGGAAGGGTCTCAGAATCTTCTAAAGTGACACATTATCTCACTTCTAAAATTTATATAACCAACAATGCTCACTTGAGAAGTAAAGAATGAATCTCCCCAATGCCTCACTCCTTCCTTCCACTTTAACATATGTGCTTTCTAAAGACAATAGGCTTTCTTTCTTCTCTCCCTGTCATAAGTTGCCACTAAGTACCTTTATTAGTCAGGATTCTCTAGAGGTTAAGAACTAATAGGATAGATGTTTGTTTAAAGGGAAGTTTATTAAGGAGTATTGACTCACACAATCATAAGGTGAAGTCCCACAATAGACCGTCTGCAAGCTGAGCAAGGAAGCCAGTCTGAGTCCCAAAACCTCAAAAGCAGGAAATACGACAGTGTAGTATTCAGTCTGTGGATGAAGGGTAGAGAGCCCCTGGAAAACCACTGGTGTAAGTTCAAGAGTTCAAAAGCTGAAGAATTTGAAGTCCAATGTTCAAGAGCAGGAAACATCCAGCACGGGAGAAAGATGAAGACTGGAAGACTCAGCAAGACTGGTACTTCCAACTTATTCTGCCTGCTTTATTCTAGCCATGCTGGTAGCCAATTAGGTGGTGCCCACCCAGATTGAGGGTGGGTCTTTCTCTCCCAGTCCACTGACTCAAATGTTAATCCCCTTTGGCAACACCCTCACAGGCACACAAGAAACAAAACTTTGCATTCTTCAATCCAATCCAATTGACACTCAATATTAACCATCACAGTAGCTCAAATGATGGAAATTTCAAACCTGAGAAGAGCGGTGAGTAATATCAAGATTGTCTTAAGAAGAGTTTTATATCCCCTCAGATTTTATAATAAATCTTTGAGACATGCCCTCAAACATATCAATTTCAAAATGCACATTATTATTTTAACAGTCAGATTTATGTGCATTTGCCTTCACATGGAAGGACGAAAATAAGGTTTCAAACTGAAAGAGAACTCAGCTTTATGTTTGACTCTTTTACTCAGTAAATATTACTTACTGTTTCTAAATTTCAATTTTTAACTGTAAAATGGAGATATTACAAATAGATGCCAAATGGAGTTACTGATAGATGATAGATAGATAGATAGATAGATAGATAGATAGATAGATAGATAGACAGATAAAATATGATGTTTACATGTTTGGCCCAAGCCATATTTCTAAACTAACTTAACTCAATGTATTAGCTATAGTGATAGAGATTTAGCCATAATCTATCTCTATTGAATTAAAAGATGTGAAGCTTAATGAAGACCTTGTTTAGTCTTGAATTCTTGGTTGCTGGCAAAAAGTGAAGAGCTTTTTTCTGAGTAACTGAATCATGTCTGGGTATTCCACACCACTGTTGCGCTTATTTATTAGATTAATACTTCAGCCACCTTTAATATTCAACGTAAAACTCTGTATTAAAACATACTTTTATGGAAAATTACACCCCCAACACAAGCATATAACAGCATAAATACAACTAAATAAGCCTTGTAGCAACCAAGAAGTTGAGCAAAACTGCCATTTACTCACTAATTTGATTATCTTGGCAAGGCTGAACGTGGCCGGCCCACAACCCCTGTCGTGGAATGTTGACCCTTCTCAAGAGCATGCTGTGTTCTGGGGTCCTGCTCCCCACCCTTCTCAGTCCTTTCCAGTCACAGGAAACATAAAACACTGATTGCCACTGCATTCTACAGGTTTCTGCATAGCTGGTTTACCAGTAAGTAAATTCCTGTAAGACAGTTGTGATGGCAGCAGCAGCCCATCTGGAGTGGCCACTGCAAAAACGCCAGCTGCAGTGAGGAAGACACGGCTGCAATTACACCCTCAGCAGGGCCACCAGGAAGTGGGAACAGGGGAAGCCCTGATGCTTATCGAGTGGGTAGGGTGCGATCCTGTGCTTCTGGGTGCAGCTGTAGCTGCCCAGCTATGGCTCCAGATCCAGGCATCCCTGTGCTCTCAGGGTTCCATGTAGCCCCCGCTCCTGCAAGCTTAGAAATGTCTGCTCCTGCTACCTGGCCTCTCCCTGATCCCAGTGCCCTAGTAGCAAAGTTGTGGCTGAGCCTGGGGAACTGTTGCAAACAGCCAGCTGTGTGCACACTCAAGGTGGTGCTGCCACACCAGCTCCCTGCTGCTGCCTCAGCTTACTCTGGACTTTGAGCACCAAGGATGGGAAAAGGGGGGCAGACAGGTTCCTGGGTGGAAAGGGGTGGGTTCCTGGTGAAACCCCAGTTTCAAGTCAGGGATGGCCTAAAGCCTGGGGGAATGGGCTGCCAATTCCAGGTGGAGTCCATGTCCCAGAATGAGAACTTGTGCTGTTTCTGGGCCCACACATGGCTCCCTTTGGACCAATCAGCATGTACTTCCTCCCTTCTGGGTCCATAAAAGCTCTGGACTCATCCAGCTGCACGACTGGGGACTACCAGCTGCCTAAAGTAGCTCCCTCTTTCCCTCCTTGGGGATCTCTTCAACTCGTTGAGACAATCTGCCTTGAAAAGGCTACCCACTATGGGTCTCCTCTTCACAGAGAGCTGGACACTCATCTGGGTGACCTGCCTGCAGAAAGGAACTACCTACTTTGGGTCTTCTGAGAGCTGTTCTGTTGCTCAATGAAGCTCCTCTCCCCAGTGCTCACTATCTAGTTGTCCATGTACCTCATTCTTCCTGGATATGGGCCAAGAACTCTGGATCCACCCATGGAATGGCAGGATTGAAAGAGCTGTAACACAAACAGGGCTGAAACATGCCTCCTGCTTGCCATATTGTGGGCAATGAGAAGGGGAAAAGAGTTGCATCCCTTTGGGAAGCCTAGACTTAGGGGATCCTTAAACCAGGGCTTTAAAACCCTGTTTGCCCTGTTTGGGGCTTTGTGGTTCCTGGTGTCCCCAAGCTTCTAGGTGCCACTTGCGGGTATGTCTGATCCAGCCGCAACCTCACACAGAAATGGGGCCTGTGCTGGTGCCTGCAGCTGCCTGCCCCATTGCAGCTGGCACAATTGGCAGTGCACAGTGGTTGGACCCCCACGCTTACTCACACACCCCTCACCACTCTGCATGTGGCTCGCCCTTGGCAGGCATGGGATCCAGGCTGATAGTGCAGGCCAAGCACAGCCTGCCAGGCTGAGTGGGCGGAAAAAGCCCAGTGAGCCCAAGCGAAACTTGGGCAAAGGCACTACCAGCCACAGAGTTTTCCAGCTGGCAAAGTGACACCCCAAGGACCCTGTTACAATGGTCCTGATCAAGATTTATAAAGGGAGATCAATTATATTCTGCAAATTCACCTCAAAGGAAACAAGTGATTTAATAAAAATGTCAGCAAAAATATCAGATGTGGCTTCAAAGATAGTACTTTGCTAAGTTCCTCTGGGTGGAAATGGGACACAGAAACACTCCCCTACCCCAACCACCACCACCAGCTAAGGAACATGCCTAAGTAACATGTGGTAGCCACGTATCTCCTTATAGGCCTGATTTGTTGGCTGAGTGAGGGGACACAGTTCAACCAGAGCTGATTTGCTGGGACACAGTTCAACCAGAGCTGATTTGCTGGGGTATAGCATATAAATGAACATGCTATAAATGATCACTCTGCATTTCTCCCCACAAGATGCATTTCTTCAGGGCCTTTAGTATTTCCTATGAATTAATATTGAATAATTATTTAAATAAGATTTATTTTTATTTAAATATTTATTTAAATAAGGGTCTTTAAATAAATATTTTATTTAAATATTTATTTAAATAAGAGTCTTATCAAGTCCAGTCTTCTTCATCATTGTACGGAAACCTATGCAGTGGAAAAAAGACCACTGCATATTTATATCTAGATAAAAATATGCTCATGTTAAGAAATGTCTAGCTAGAGATTATAATTTGTTGGCTGGATAAAAGCCAGGATAATTAGGAGTTACCTAGTCAGGAGGTCCTCAGAAATTCAATTTTCCCATTTAAGATAAAAAGATGACTAGCTTGCTTTTATTATAGCTCTGGCCAGGAACAAAAGTCAAAAAATGGTTGGTTTTCCTGAATACTTCCCTCAGCATTACAAAAATGGATAGCAGAAGCCATGAGCTTCCTATTACAGAAGCAGCTGAGAATCAGATGCTACATGTAAAGAGTTATCATGTATTAAATAATCAATTTATTTATTTGACTAACCAGCAAGTGGCAGGCATTATGCTAAATTCTGAGGTAGCAAAAATATTTACAAAACTACCTCATACTTGAAGGCTTATAATTGTCAGTGAAAGAAAGACATGTAAAAAACCAACATGTTAAGAATAATGTTTTAAGTATGACAATAAAAGTATCTATATGAGAGAGTAAAAAGTATAAAAGTTTCAAAGGAGAGCATCTTTTCATTCTATCAGTGATAAAGGTTAGCAAGGAAGAGCATAATGGAGGAAGCGGGCTTGAGTTAGGGATTGCTATTCTGACAAGGGAAGATCATGAATGAAAGCACAGAAAGGAGTGCAGGGATAGCAAGTGAATGCTTGGATTCTACGATATAAAGTGTGAGACTGGCAGTAGTAAAAGTCATCCTGGAAAGAGGTATTCACTCATTCATTCACCAAACCTTGAATGCCAACTATGTGACAGTCTCTGTGCGAAATATGCTATAGACATCCTCATCCTCACTGACTTGCAGTGTAACAGTGGCCTATAATATATAATTACATTATAATATTCTTAAATGATCTAAGCAAAATATGAAGATATACATGGTATCTTGTGGGAACATCACTTATAGTCAGTGTAAACTTCCTGGAGATCAATACTAAAAATATTTGAAAGTACTCTTAAAGAAAGAACAAGTAAAGCAGACGTTGAGAGAAAAAGGCATCCTATCAAGACTGGGAAGCATAAACACAAGAGAGACTTTGACCAGAAACAGCACACTGAATGTAGCAGGACCACAATTGATAAGTAATATGAAGTTAGAAAGAGAAGTAAGGAGTCTTAAGATGATAGGCTAACTCTTATGAATAAAGTTTGGGCTTTATTCTGTAGAAAATAAGAAACTGAATAATTCTTACAGACTAAGAACTTGGTTAGATGTGTGTGATTTTTTAATTTCCTCAATTTAATTATTTAATTAAACTCAGTAGCTTCCGCTAATATGATTATCATTAACATCTTTCAATAGAAAAGAATCTGTTTGTTTTCCAAAGTAGCTAGAATGAGGAGAGTGAGATTGCTTTACATCATACAATCGGGCTTGAAGAAAGAAAAGAAAAGAAAGAAAAGAAAAAAGAAAAGGAGGGAGGGAAAGAAGGAAGGAAAGAAAGATCCTAAGAAGTAAAGTGGATAAGATCACAGAAACTGAGAGTGGGTTAGAAAGTATGCTAATTCCTTAGAGCTTCCTTTAAGGAAGCTAAAAGCTCTCAGGAACAACACCTGAGCCCAAGAAGAGGGCTTGGAGCAGAGTGACAGACGGACCTCAGGGCTCCTACAACTTTCCTAACAGACAAATTGGAAGTTTTAGCACAGCTTAGTCATTCAGTTTGAGTAACAGCAATCTGAGCTTATTTATAAAAAATTAGATGATCCAACACTCTTGATTTTACTGGGATAAGAAGTGTCTTGGTTTTTTAAAGGAAAATTTATGGAATATTTTGAATTTTTTATGTCACTAGTGATATATAATTAAATGACACATCAATGTAAAATTAGTCTTTCAATACAGTTTTCCAAGGATAATTATATGTAATTGAAGAGAAATAAGAGTTTTTCCCACTTTAAGGTGGTGATCATATCATACTGTCATTTATGAGTCATATGATAATCATACCCACAGCATAAGATCAAATGTGTGTTTCTAAGTGAGGATGCTAAGTGGTACACTATACCAAGCAATTAAAATGGAAAAAGCTCCCAGAAAAAAATGTCCAATGTTTGCAAAGAAGGATGAATTTTTAGAGCCTGTTGGGAGACAATTCTCCAAGTAGTTCTCACATTGCTGCATTTCTTGTGAAGTAAGGCATTGTCTGTCCTTTGTTTCAAGGCAGTAACTGACCTCTTTTTCGGACTATCTTTCCAAATATGTTTGCACAGAAAACAGCCTTGGAAAATAGTAAAGTTTCCCTGCTGAGCAAGACACGTTTCTTTGAGAGAGGACGTCTCCCTCTAGAGTCAAGGACCCTTTACATGGCTCGTTATAATGATTCACGGTTTCTAAACTTAGAGCCCCTGAACTACATACTACATGCACAGGGTTCTCTCTGAGCCCCTTCATAGAAATTTCCCACTGCTCAGCTTTCTGTGCAGTCTTCAGTTTTTCATTGTATCCCTCAGAACACACTTCTACCCCCAAGATTATCTCCTTCCCTTTCTCACTTTATTAGGCAGAACAATTTAACTTTCCACCCTATAATCAGTTCTGAGCTGAATGTTACATATTCAAAGACTTATTAAAAATCCTTTAAAACAGAAAACTAGATTATATGACAAAATAAAAATAGTTGGGTGCAGTGGCTCATGCCTGTAATCCCAGCACTTTGGGAGGCTGAGGCGGATGGATTGCCTGAGATCAGGAGTTTGAGATCAGCCTGGCCAACATAGTGAAACCCCATCTCTACTAAAAACACAAAAATTAGCTGGGCATGGTGGTGGGCGCCTGCAATCCCAGCTACTTGGGAGGCTGAGGCAGGAGAATCACTTGAACCCAGGAGGTGGAGGTTGCACCGAGCCGAGATTGTGCCACTGCACTCCAGCCTGGAAGACAGAGACTCTGTCTCAAATAAATAAATAAATAAATAAATAAATAAATAAATAAATAATATATATACATATATATATATATACACATACACAAACACACACACACACACATACACAAATTGAAATTAGGAACTCAATAAAGAAGTTTAAGAGCAGGTTAGACACAACATAAGAGAAGATGAGTAAACTAGAAGATAGATGAAAATATCCAGATTGAAGTATGAAGAGAAAATATGAAAAAAATACAGAATTGAGCATAATTGCATAATAAGCATATTGAAATAGCTATATATCAAGTGCCAAGATTCCACATAATAAAATATTATTCAGAAAGCTCCAAAATAATTTGTCAAACAGAATTACATTGAGAAATCTCTACCAGAATCATTCAGTAATTTTTCAAGGTGATGTTTTTTAAACTCTTATATAGAATAGTGCTAAAAAATTTAGCCAGTGAATACACAAACTACTGGAAATAATCAGAGGCTTATATGTAACTTTAATATATATTAAACACCTAATACAATAGTTTCTCTCATTCATTGTAGTCATGTTCTATAAAGTCGTTTTGAAAGAAGACATATATGCAGCCAACAAACATGAAAAAAACTCAACTTCACTAATCATTAGAGAAATGCAAATCAAAACTTCCATGAGATGCCATCTTGTGCCAATCAGAAGGGCTATTACTAAAAAGTCAAAAAGCAACAGATGCTGGTGAGGTTGCAAACAAAAAGGAACACGTTTACACTGTTGGTGGGAGTGTAAATTAGTTCAACCATTGTGGAAGACAGTGTGGGACTTCCTCAAAGACCTAGAGGCAGAAATATCATTTGACCCAGCAATCCCATTACTGACCATATACCCAAAGGGATATAAACCATTCTATTATAAAGACATATGCACATGTGTATGTTCATTGCAGCACTATTCACAATAGCAAAGACACAGAATCAACCCAAATGCCCTACAATAATAAGCTGGTTAAAAAAATGTGGTATATATATACCATGGAACACTATGCAGCCATAAAAAGGAATGAACTCCTGTCCTTTGCAGGGACATCAATGGAGCTGTAAGCTATTATCCTCAGCAAACTAATGCAGGAACAGAAAACCAAATATGACATGTTCTGTCTTAAAAGTGGGAGCTGAATGATGAGAACACATGGACACATAGAGGGGAAAACTCACACTGGGACCTGTTGGGTGGGGGTTAGGGAGAGAAGGAGCATCAGGAAGGATAGCTAATGGATGCTGGGCTTAATACCTAGGTGATGGGATGATATTTGCAGCAAACCACCATAGTACATCTTTATCTATGTAACAAACCTGTACATCCTGCACATGTACCCCTGAACTTTAAATACAAGTTGAAGAAATAAAAAGTCACTGTGAAACTTGAATTAGTGAATACTGAATAATTGCCGCTTAGAGAAATACAGGGTTAGGTTTCTGTGAGTCTCCAGGCACAACATTTTTATTAACTTACTAATATATAACCTTGTTTTGTGTGTGTTTCTGTTTAAAGACATTTAGACGACTTCTTTTCTCCCCTGGTCACATCTGCTTGCTGATTTTTTCCACATTATGTACCACACATTGAAATGATATTGCTGATATATTTGTTTGTCACCCTGCATCCTTCTTTCACTCCACAAAGTAAAGCTCCAGCAGAGTAGGGCTTTGTCAACTTGCTCACTGCTGAGTCGTCAGCACTGAGTGTAATGTGTGGTAGATGCCCAGAAGATGATTGCCTAAATACAGTCTTTTGAGAGAACATACAACATGATTATTATTTGAAACAGGCCACCTCAAGAGGTTTTTTTTTTTTCATTTTTTCTTTCTTCTACTTGAGTTCTGTCTTTTCAGCCTTTCTCTTATCCCTTTTTTCCTATTTTTTATTTTTGGTGACATCTTAGTTCAGGATGTTCTCTGTGGCTATGAATGCTTTCCCATCTTGGGCTTGTTGTATAGGTATACATGTGCCATGGTGGTTTGCTCCACCTATCAACCTGTCATCTAGGTTTTAAGCCCCACATGCATTGGATATTTGTTCTAATGCTCTCCCTCCCCTTACCCTGGACCTTCTGACAGGCCCCAGTGTGTGATGTTCCCCTCCTGTGTCCATGTGTTCTCTTTGTTCAACTCCCACTTATGAGTGAGAACATACAGTGTTTAGTTTTCTGTTTCTGTGTAAGTTTGCTGAGAATGATGGCTTCCAGTTTCATCCATGTCCCTGCAAAGGACATAAACTCATCCTTTTTTATGGCTTCATAGTATTCCATGGTATATATGTGCCACATTTTCTTTGTCCAGTCTATCATTGATGGGCATTTGGGTGGGTTCCAAGTCTTTGCTATTGTGAAGAGTTCTGAAATGGGAGTGTGAATTAGTTCAACCATTGTGGAAGACAGTGTGGAGATTCCTCAAGGATCTGGAACCAGAAATACCATTTGATCCAGCAAATCCCATTACTAGGTATATACCCAAAGGATTATAAATCATTCTGCTATAAAGACACATCTACACGTATGTTTATTAAAGACATCTTATTTAATACATTTGTTGATCAATTAATACTGGATTCATGGCCAACAGCACTATAATTCATGCCTGAATGAAGCAAATCTAATGCGTGTATTTTTTCCATAAGGCACATCACAGCCTTCTTGTGCGTAGGAACACTAGACAGCACTTCAAGACTATGCTTGAAGCCATTCTAAATAGTGAAATGACAGGCAAAATGCACAAATTGTGAAAAACATAGCGCTAAACACACTGCAGAAAGGGCACTTGTTTACAGTAGAACTGAAACAAGAAGTCATGTATTCTCCCTGATTAACCTCAGAAAGGTTGAACAATTCCTGAGGAGCATGCAACCTCCCTGGGAATATGGGTGCTGGGAGACTCCTATTTTTTGCTGTTCTGCATATGTATGTGTCTTTGAATGACAAATCAAGTGTCACAGGCATTCATTTTTGAGTTACAAACAAATATGAGTGAGTGAATTCATAAATACAAAATGTAGGTATTTATACAATATAAATTATATAAATACAAATGGTGTTATATATGCTGGTATTTGGTATGTAAGTGCATGTATTCATATATATGCATATATATGCATATGTACACATTTATAATTTATATTTATATAATTTATCTTGTTATAAAAATTCATATTTATTTTGTATATTATAATGAGGCATATAGAGAATGACAATTTCCTAAACAAAAGAAGACAGAAAGCTCACCAAGAGGAATCTGTTCTCACACCTTCACCTTAGCATTCCAAACCCCCATGCCTTGGTTTTCTTTGTTTCTATAGAACTTACTACTCTCTAACCAACTCCATTCTTTCTTTATTTATTCACTTCCAGTCTTCCTCTACTATGAAATAAATTTCATAAGGACAGATACCTTTGTTTTGTTCACTGATGCATCCCAAGTAAACACTGGGAAATAAGGAAATTGACTTTACCATGTTTCCTATACTCACCTCTTATTAAAGTTTGAAGTCCATGGTGATTTGCAAAGAACATAGTAAGACAGGAGATGTAAAGCAGCGGGAAGAGCACCAGAAAAGTAAAGACCCAGTTGCCAGGTCTTACTTCCCCATTTTAACACATTGCTATGTTTGGCATTCGCATTACTCTGAGCTTTAGTTAACTCTTATAATGAATAGAGGTAATATTTATCCCTGTGGCTATCAACAGCTACCAATAACCAATTTTTAACAAACAATATGATACAGGCTTGAAACACTTTCCTTAAGTAAACATAAAGTTGTGTTATATTCATAGGTACTTAAAAACAACTGTATGATAAATAATATCAAATTACAGTTTCTTAGATATTAACATTTAGACTCAACAAAAATATTTGTATGTCCTTGCCAACTTTAATCTTTTTTTTAGTTTCCAAACAGCACGTGCTTTAGTGATCTGTTGTGATTCTACACAAGATTCTAATAATTTCAAAATTACGCCAAAAAAGTCAAAATCAAACTTAAAAAGACAAAGATATGTTTTGAAAAACAAAAACTTAGGGAAATACAAAATATACTGGAACATACTGATTAACTATTAGATACATTAGTTGCTTGAAATAAATGTACCAGAAGAATTAAAATATATATCTCATATATAATCCTCTATAATACAAATGTGGGTGCATGGGGAAAAACGTGAAATACCTTTACAGAATCAGGGCAATGCCTTTAATTTATCTCATATTATGATGGTATTGTTTTTCTCATGAGGTTTTGGCAGGCCTTTAAGATTGATGTCATTTTTGATTAATTCTTTTTGTACTCTGATGACAGCTAATAGAATGATTTGAAAGCTATTTGCTTTACAAAAAAGATCCAATGTAGCTGCCTTTTGTGCCCGTTCTTAAAGCTTTCACTTCTTTCTCTTGAAATAATTAGTAAAAAAGAAGAAAGATTGCTGTAATTACTAAGCATTATAAACTATATCTAGGTGCATGACATTAACAGTAGCTGTCATTAAGATTAGATCACTTGTCTCATTTTAAGGAAATGTTACCTTTTCCTATTTTAATGATATAATCTGAAAAATATCTTGACAGGATACTAATTCTATAAATAAAATATAGGCCCTTAAACATATACATATCTTTATTCTTATTCAGAGGTGTATAAAGTGATTAAAGTGTGCCTTCAAGTATATCAAATAGTTATAATTGACATTATAAAAATAGATGAAAGTCATCAATTATTTTATAAGAACTATCAGAGTTCATGCATTATAGTTAAAACTTCATTTAAAGAACAGATTTAAAAGTGAATTTTAAGACTATCCTTTCAGTTCTACTCAAGTCATTAATTGATATGCTTTAGAGGAAAGATTTTGGATAAAAAGGTTTTAATTTACACAATAATTCCAAATGCTTCCTTCTCTCTGTTAAAGTTATCACTTGTGTACTGTATCGTTTTTTTAATCAGTCTTTTGTTCATTGGTATTATAATAAATGCTATAATACAAACATAAATTTTTTTCCCGATCACATAACAATTTTCTTATTCTACCAATACACTTTACCAATAAAAGCATAAATCTTTAACAAATATAATTAGAATATTCTCATATACAAATATCAAAACATGTAAATTTAAGAAAAATAAGCAATATGAGTAATAAAGACATAAGATAAAATTTTATCAAAGAATATCCAGACTATTACTCTAGACATGAAAATATGTAATTAAGTTATATCCTAAAAGGACCAAAAGTTTTACCTTACCTTCATTAAACATTCTTACAGTGGCAACAAAATCCACAAGCTATACAAACATAAATATTTTTTATTTGTTGAATAATTAAATGGTCTTTAAGAGCAAAATTTTATGTTGTGCATTTTACATTTCCCTGCTACATATGGTACACAATTATGGTAACTATGAAAACCAACAAAGAAATCATTAGAAATTTTTGGTACTCAAAATTATCCCTGGAAATTAATGCTTTTTCCCACCCTGAAACAACAAAGTTGATTCTATTAAATGTGATAAATGAAATGTAAATGAAAATTTTAATAAGGTGCTTGTTAATCCATTTGTTCACAGCTAATTCGAACTCAGTTAAATTAGTTCCTTATTATGAGCACTAGAGATATGATTTCTTCTAAATCTCAAGGGCAAATAAGTGTTAGAGAATTGCTTGTCCCAAGATAGCTCCATAAAGTGTTATTAAAATTATTCACTAGACACTTTTTCTGTGATGCATTTCATTTAGAAAATCAATTCTGTGTTGTTAAAGATAGTAAAAGTTCTCTGACACCAATCATAATACCAGATACAAAGGAAAAATAATTCCACATATGACCTATTATGGGATATTTATCTTTGCCCTGAAAATTTTATCACCAAGAATTGCAGAAAGTCATTCTCAAGCAATGGTGAAACATCACATGGTTTCTGAGACACAGTATATCTCCTGGAAAGTGTAAAAAGTCTATAGTATTTGTTAAATGTTCTCTTTAATTTCAGGACAGTGTTTCTCAACTTTGCGCACCTGCAGATCATCTCCTTAATGCAATACGTCCAGACTAATATGTCTAGCATAAATATAAAAAGCAATTTTTAGTAAAATTTTAAAAATAATTAAACGTAAAAAGTTGAATTAACTATTGAAATTAATAATAGTAATTATCTATACTAGAGAGGTTTTACAGTGTTTTATCAAGTCTGTTAGACTATCACTAAAAACTTGAGCCATAATTAGAGAACAACCAGTTGGATTCAGTTTTTACCTTGTATTTGTACTACAATGGAAACACCTAAGACACTACTGTGGGTGATCTAAAATTGCAACATATATTTGGCAACTCCCTCAGTCAATTCCCAATACTCAAATAAAGCATGGAAGTCTTTGATGATATAAAGCCAGTATTATTATTGTTAATGAAATGCCAAGTCAACAATCATTCTGCCCACATATGTGAAAAAGTTTCTTTCTAGTACTCTTGGAGCTAAGATGCTAGTAACTTCATAAAATGCAAATTAAAAAAATGGTTACTACATGCTACTTAAGAACTAATGGTCCTTAAACATATTTGGCACATTTAAAAACAATTATTGGATATACAGTAGCTGAAATAATCTTGAAGAAGAACAAGTTGAAGGATTTGCACTTCTCTATTTCAAAGCTTGTTACAATGTTATAATAATCAAAACAGTGTGGTACTAACATAGAACAGACATATAGATCAATGGTATATGAGTAAGAGGTGAGAAAGAAATTCATACATCTATGGTCATTTGATTCGCAAAAAGGGTGGTATCCAGACATAGCAATGGATCTAAAATAGTCTTTTCAACAAGTAGTGTAGGGTCACTGGATATTCACAAGCCAAAGAATGACTGGGACTCTATCTCACACCACATATAAAAAACTCACAAAATAGATTATATAAACTTATTCAGTTCTTAGAAAAAATCATACGTGTAAATATTTGTGATGGGTTCTTAGAAAAAAATACCTAAAGCACAATGGACAAAAAATATATAGATAACTTATATTCCATCAAAATTAAAACCTTCATGTTTTAAAGAACGCCAATTAAAAAAAAAAAAAAAAGTGTAAAGGCAAACCACAAAATGGAAGAGAAGATTTGCAAACCATATATGGTGTAAATGGCCTGTATCTGGAATATGTATAGAACTTCACAATTTTAACAATTTAAAAAAATAACAAATTAAAAATTGGGCACAAGATTTGAATAGACAGTTCCCCAATGAAAGCATACAAATATTCAATATGTGCATGAAAAGATTCTCAACATCATTAATCATTAGGGTTATTCCAAATGAAATCACAATGAGACATAACTTGTAAAAACACTGGAGTGCAGTGGCACTATCTCAGCTCACTGCAGCCTCCACCTCCCAGGTTCAATCAATCCTCCCTCTTCAGTCTGCCAAGTAGCTAGGACTACAGGAGTGTGCCACGATGCCCGATAATTTTTGTATTCTTAGCAGAGACAAGGGTTTCACCATGTGGGCCAGGCTGGTCTAGGACTCCTGGCCGGGTCTCAAACTCCAAAGTGTTGGTTTTACAGGTGTAAGCCACCACACCCAGTCAAGAACTTTATTCACTGCTGTTTCAATTATAAAATGATGCAGCCACTTTATAAAACAGTTCAGCAGTTTCTCTAAATGTAAAGTAGAGTTACTATGTGACCCAGCAATTCCCCTTCTGGATATATATATTCAAGAGAAATAAGAGCATATGTTCACATAACAATATGTAGAAAAACCTTCAGAACAATATTTTTCATAATAGACAAAAAAATGAAAGCAACCTAATGTCCAGTCACTAATAAATAAGTAGACAAAGTGTGGTCTAGTCACACAATGGAATGTCATTCTGCCGTAAAAAGGAAGTAAGTACTGTCACATGCTACAACATGGATGAACTTTGAAAACAAATCCTAAAGGAAAGAAGCCATACATAATAGGCCACATTTTGCATGATATGTTTATATGAAATGTCCAGAATAAGCCAATCAATAAAAACAGAGCTATATTAGTGGTTGGCCAGAAAATAAGAGGAGGGACAGATAGGGAAAAAGTGGTAATGTGAATGGAATTTCTTCTAATATTAATGAGTGGTGATAGTTGATCAACATTGTGAATATACTAAACATGACTGAGTTTTATCCAGGGATATTGGTATATATTTTATTAAGATTGTTAGAAGAGGCGAAAAGAAGCTTTTAGGAAATATGAAACAAAGCTTTTAGGTTATACTGAATTTAGGAAGAAGGAGTCAAAAAAGATTTAGTGATAGACTGAATCAAATATCTAATTAGTGACTGTAAACAGTGACACATGAAGTTGAACAGGGAGATATTTAAGAGCTTCAAAATCTATTTGAAATGAAACGAAAAAGTCAAATAATTTTGTCAAGATTCTAGATCCATGGGATTACAATTGTCAAGTATGTATAAGAACTGTGACACAAAAACAATGGGCTCTTGTTCAAGTAGGAGTCATCTTAAAAGCACCTTTCTTCATAACATTGGAAAAATGCTACAGGACTGGGCAAATATTTTTTAAATAAGACTTCAAAATCCTAGTTATTAGAAGCAAGTATTGACCAATAAGATTACACGAGGTAAAAAAAACTTCCACGCAGCAATTTAAACAATCAACAAAGTGCAGAGACAACCTACAGAATTGGAGAAAATATTTGCAAACTATCTGTCTGACAAGAAATTAGTAACCAGGATATATGGAGTTCGAACAACTCAAGAGTAAATAAAACCCAAATAATCTGATTAAAAATTTGGCAAAAATATATATATATATATGAGTAGACATTTCTCAAATGCAAACATATAAATGACTAACAAATATATGAAAAAATGCTCAAGAATTACACATCATCAGGAAAATAGAAATCAAAACGACACTGAGATATCATCTCACCCTAGATAAAATGACTCTTACCAAAAAGACAGAAAATAACAAATGCTGGGGGGATATAAAGGGAGACACTTGCACACTCTCAGTGGGAATTTAAATTAGTCCAACAACTATGGAAAATGGTAAGGAGCTTCCTCAAGAAATATACAGCTACAGTATCATCCAGTAATCTCAGTCCTGGATATTTATCTAGAAGAAAGAAAATCAGTGTATCAAATAGATATCTACACTCCCAAGTTTATTGCAGAACCAGGAACAATAGCCAAGATTAAAATGTTTGGACACTTCACACTAAGTGACCAATAATAGATGAATGGATAAAGAAAATATGGTATATATACAAAATATGGAATAGTATTTAACCACAAAAAGAATGAAATATTGTCATTTGCAGTGACACAAATGAGCCTGGAGGACATTATGTTGAGTGAAATAAGCCAGACAAACACAAAAATAAAATGAAGTATCATACATTCTCACTCAAATGTCTAAGCTAAAAAAATAGTTATCTCAGGGAGGTAGTGAGTAGAATGGTGATTACCAGAGGCTGAGAAGGGTCTGAAGAAGGAGGGCATGAAGAGAGGTTTGCTAACGGGTTTAAAAATACAGTTAGACAGAAGGAGTAAGTTCTACTATTTGGTAGCATAATAGGGAAGCTACAATTAATGAGCATTTATAATATACTTCAAAATAGCTAGAAGAAAAGATTTGAAGTGTTACCAACACAAAGAAATGATAAATGTTTGAGGTGATGGATATCCCAATTTGACTTGCATTACACACTGTATGCATGTTTCATAATGTCACATGTACCCATACATATACATATAACTATTATGTATCCATTAAAAGTAATTTATAAAAAGCAAATTTCTTCAGAAATTAGCTGGCACGATGAAAATAGCTTCCAAATAATTAAGGAGAAAAGAGGCTAAGATGGAAGACTAATGAAAATGGAAAAAGTAAATTGAACAGGTTAGAAATTATTTCATGATTCATACCAAAGGAAAGACTAAGGAATTCAGAAACAGTATTTATAATTTATGGTGATAACTACATATACTATAAATTTAAATTATCTGGCATTTTGTTTTGTTTTTAAAAAGGTGGCCAGGCACAGTGGCTCACGCCTGTAATCCCAGCACTTTGGGAGGCCAAGGCAGGTGTATCATCTGAGGTCAGGAATTTTAGACCAGCCTGGCCAACATGGTGAAACCCCATCTCTACTAAAAATACAAAAAACAGCCAGGCGTGGTGGTGCACACCTGTAATTCCAGCTACTTGAGATATTGAGGCAGGATAATTGACTGAACCTGGGAGGCAGAGGTTGCAGTGAGCATAGATTGTATCACTTCATTCCAGCCTGGACAGCAGAGCCAGGCTCTGTCAAAAAAAAAAAAAAAAAAAAAAAAAAAAAAAGTAATAGGTATTTCTCATCGATTTCCCTTAAACAAAAAAATTTAAACTGAAAGTCACTAATGGAATCATATATTCAGAAAAAAAATAATCAAACAAGATAAATCAAACCGAACACTTCAATAAGAAAACTGAGCAGCATAACATTTTTAAGAGGATGGTATTATTTGAGTGTTTATTCACAATCTTGGTGGTGGAAGCATACTGGAGAAACTAGAGATTATAAGAGAGAAGAACAAGAAAGACATCACTCTGAAAGTGTAACATTGTTTTCTGAAGCCAAAAAAGTATAATGGTATGCTGTATCCCCAATAATTTTATAAAAATATTAGAGACAAGATCATGAAATACAGCAAAAATATAGTAACATAATACAACTTCAAATTCTCAGTCATCAGTTGGAATTTCCATTTGCAACTTAAAACATTTTGACTCGACTTGCCAACAATTTCATCTAACAAAAGATTTTTAAAACTAGATAATATAGGTAGCATAGGAAGTGCATTTGGAAAATATTTTTGCAAAAGGGGGGATAGGATGGCAAAGTGGGAGTGACAGAGACCTTGGCAGAGGCTATTGTGTTATCTCAGGGAACAGTGAGTAGAATCAAATGTGAAGCTGTTATGAGTGTCAATTACAATGTTTTCCTCTTTTATTTTAAAAAATGTCTATGTGTCTTTTTGTTGTTTTGGTATCTTTGAAGAATGACAGTTGGAAAAGGCCATTTTTAATGAAGTCTAGTAGCTGGGTAAGTGAGAAGAAAAGGAAACACGGGGAAAAGGAGGCTAAAATAATGTTTTTCTAAGAAAATAATTTAAACTAACAAGAAATTAGTTTTCTGAGGAAAATGACCAAAAATTTTTATCTGAAGATGACAAATGCTCAAATAATAGCTGAATTGTTTGTTTTTAGACAACTGACATACAATTTTTAGCAGTCAAAATTCTTAATCTATGTGTACTTGGGAAACGATTGAAAAGAAGCTTAATAAAAATAGACGAAGCATCATATGAATGAGAAATTCATGTAATTCTGAAAAAGCATGTCTTATCTGATCCCTCCATGCTCAGACTATCTGAGAAATGGATTGTTTTCTACATAAGTAATTGTGTGTACTATGAACTCCACATTCTCAAATTCTCACTCTCATCCTCTTCACTTTTACCACAGATCCATTTCATCCCTTGCCTTTGTCATACCATGACAGGAAACGGCCAATAATAAGAAATTGTGCCAAAACACTTCATGATTTTTAAAAAATATTCAGGTGTTTGCCATCCAAACCCTGGTCTGACATGTGTAATGAATAATGAAACATTAACATTAAAATATCTGTTATTAAATTGAAAATTTCTCACAAATAAATCACATTTAAATGCTTGCAATAAAGACAATTCTTTTTACTATTTTGTTAACGTCTGGTATAGGGAAGGAATGAAATAAAAATATTTAGGATTTTCTTCTTTCTGAGTAGAGTTCCTGTTTGAGAAATAGATAACACAGAATCAGGTCTAGATTAGAACTTGAATTCTTTCTTTTCAAACCACTGGGATGTGCTATTGTAATACATTCACTGGCAAGAGATACATTACTGAGAAAATAATGGAATCTATCATAGACAGAAAAATTGACTTCCCATCAACTGCATAATATGAAAAGAAAAATTGTAATAAGCACTGCCAAAATATGAAATAGTACAAAATATATTCATAATTCACATATGAGAAGAAAGAGAAGCACCTGGCCATTGCAGATACTTAAAGGTAAATGACCAATAGGTGGAAGGATGGTAGTGCCTCGTGTTTGGATGATGATGTTCACATTTGCTTTGTTCTATATTTATTGACAATTTTTTAACTTCAGTAAGTCCAGAGAAACAGTTTCAATGAGGGTGGAAGGGTAGAGAAGTCTTAGCGAAAAACAGTAATTACAATACAGCATAGGTCAAAAACCACAGGCTCTTAGAGTTCAAATTGCTATCATCCAATCCTAGTTAAATGCAGTATTGCAACTTAAATCTAAGCATTTATAAATATTTATGTATTCTATATTGAGAGCTCAGTCCATTACTTGTTTTGCTTGCTTGCTTTTTGGAAGACCAAAAAATAAAAATCTTTAAGATGCTTTCACAGAATTGGAGACATATATTTATTCTTTCTTTATCTTTTCACATTGGAATATAAATGTTATTAATTGACCAACCAACTACATGCCAAAGCCAATAAAATCATGATGTCTAAAACCAATAAATGCTTCAGGGGAGCTCATCCATCTCCCTAAAGTTATATATGAAATGTTTTCAAGAAAATAATAAAAATTTTGAGAATTTTTAATCTAATTTTCCACATACTCATTTTAAAATATAAACAGATGACAAATTTAATATTTTGACATATGATTTGTAAGGCAGCATACAAATCTGAAATAATTCACTAGACTGAGATTACTTTTGCATTGTATTCTTACTACTCAACAGTCCTAAACAGGTATTGGAAACGGCCACTTTCCTAAATTACTTGTAGTCAGATTGCCCTAGTTTTAATTATTAATCTTAATGTTTTGCTTCTTAAACAATTTACCTTATTTTATTTAAATGTATCCAGAATAGGTGTTGTAAAACTCACTCAACTTCTAAAATTTACCAGCAACACATAGCAAAAGAAATAAAATCAAGTTTGTGATGATTCACAAAAATGCAGTACACAGAAACTCAATCTCATAATCTTCAAATTATGCTAGAAAATTTCCAGAAACAGGTAACTAAAGAGAGAAATAACAAATGCCTTCCTATATATAAAGACTTCTAATGTCAAAGAAGCCGTGGAAAGAAAGCTGCACCATCTCAGAAAAAGTCTGATCCATTTGGCAGAAATTTCAAAAGGGTAGATTTTCACTCAAGACAATAAAAAATATTTTAATAGTTTAAAATATCTAATTATTTATGTGTCTGATAGTAATGAGTGTTTTGTTGATAGAGATAGCCACTAAAATATATTATAGCTATCTGTCAGGGTTGTTCTAGAAAGTATTTTCTCATTAATGTCCCTAGTACTAATAAAAAATGACAAATTCTTGAGGTGATAAATATTCTAAGTCCTCTGATGTGATTATTATACTTTGTATGCCTGTATCAAAATATCACATGTATCCCCTAAATATATATTCCTATTATGAACCCATAAAAATTCAAAATAAAAAAATTTAAAAGAGCTTAGATGAAAAAAAGATGAGTAATATCCCTTAAAATGTTAAATTCTGTGGTTAAAAAGTAACACTTGTATTAAAATTCTTACCTGATTTTTCTTTTACTTTCTCCTTTGAATTAAGGAAAATTGAATAAGTATCTTTTGTAACTCAGAAGAAATGGTAAATGATTAAAATATGTTCAAAATAATTTAAAAATTGTTCCAAAAAATTAACATTAGTTAGAGTATATGGAAATTGAAATTTTCATGTAGTATTGGTGAAAATAAGTTACTATAAATGTTCTATAGGATCCAGAGATTGTGTGTGAGCATTTCTTGGGCCCAACTATAACATTCTCAGGAATTATTTCCCAGAGAAATACCACACAAGTTTATCTCAAAGTTACACACAGGAAATCTCATCTTATTTATAATGGTTTCAAATTTTAAGCAACTCAATAATGACTATTTAAAAATTTTAATATACTAAATAAATTATCATGCATAGAATATCAGGCAGCCATTAAAATTGATGATATAGGACTATTTTATTTATTTACACAAAAAATATAAGAAGGTGTATCCATCCAAACAAACCTCTCTTTCTGTGATTAAATACACATCAATACACATACATCCACAGACACTAGACTCAGTTAAATATGGGCATTGATTTTTATACTTTTTCTTCTACTTATCCATATAATGTAACTTTGTTAAAAGGCATATATTATTTTAGTTATTGAATTATTTTCATAAATAAAAACAATTATGACAGTTTTAGGCATGGAGGATCTATGGAAAGAAAGAGTAAAAGAAAAATTATTTATTAATACAGCAAAGAATAAGTCAAAATCAGCACAAAAGATTAATATACAAAAGTCAATTACATTTTTATATGAACAAAACAACCTGCAAATGAAACGAAGAGAACAATTCTGTTCATTTCATTCATCAATTCTAAGCAGCAAAATGTTTAGGAATATATTAACTATATTAAGTAACTATTCAGTGGGTCCTTCTGCCTGACATGCCCTGTTTTAGGCCCCGAAACATAAAGTCAATCCAATAGATAGCACTCCAACCTTTATGGAGTTTCTATGCAGATGGTTTGCATTTTTAAAATTTTCCAGATACAGTTACAATGAATTTTTATTCGTCATTTCTATACTTAAATACGTGTTCTCTTAGGCAGTTTTCTAGAATTGCTGTATTATAGGGCATACAAATTTTAAAATTGTGATCAATATGGCTAATTGTCCTGTGAAAAGATGGTATCCACAATCTGTGAGACAGCACTTACATTTAAACAATGGAAACCTGAGCATATGACTTTACTTAAATTTAATGATTTTCAAATAATTGCAATTTTGCAGTAAAATTAATTTCAAGTGGAATTATTTAAATTATTTACTTATCTAATTAAATGTAAATTATTTAACTAGCATCTAATTTACAGAAAGAAATCAAACTGAACTACATCTATTTTTCAGATAATCTCATCCAAGAAGTGAAGATCTTCTTTGCTGAAACCTAGAAACAACTGCATTTGCTACCAAATTTTTCAGTAATCATTCCTCACATATAGAATAAGAAGGATCAAGCCATACTTCTTTTCAAAACCGAATCAAGTTAAAAAATTAAATCAGATTTTGTTTGCCAGTATTTTACTGAAGATTTTTGCATCAATACTTATCATGTTTATTGACCCGTAATTTTCTTTTATAGTTGTGTCTTTGCCAGGTTTTAGTATCAGGATGATGTTGATCTCATAGAAAGAATTAGGGAGGAGTCCCTCTTTATGTATTGTTTGGAATAGTTTCAACAAGAATGGTACCAGTTCCTCTTTGTATGTCTGGTAGAATTTGGCTGTGAACCCCTCTGGACCTGGACTTTTTTTGGTTGGCAGGCTATTAATTGCTCCCTCGACTTCAGACCTTGTTACTGGTCTATTCAAGGTTTCAACTTCTTTCTAGCTTAGTCTTTGGAGTGTGCAAGTGTCCAGGAATTTATCCACTTCTTCAAGATTTACTGGTTTATATGCATAGAGCTGTTTGTAGTAATCTCTGATAGCAGTTTGTATTTCTGAGGAATTGGTGGTGATCTCCCCTTTATCATTTTTTACTGCATCTATTTGATTCTTCTCTCTTATTAGTCTAGCTAGTAGTCTATCTCTTTTGTTGATCTTTTCAAAAAACCAGCTCCATGATTTATTGATTTTTTAAGGGTTTTTGTGTCTCTTTCTCCTTCAGTTCTGCACTGATCTTAGCTATTTCTTTTCTTCTGCTTGCGTTTGAGTTTTTTTTGATCTTGCTCCTCTAGCTATTTCAATTTTGACAATAGGTAACAATTTTAGATCTTTCCTTGTTTCTCATGGGGGCAATTATTGCTATAAATTTCCCTCTAGGCACTGCTTTAAATGTGTCCCATAGATTCTGGTACATTGTATCTTTGTTCTCATTGGTTTCGAAGAACATTTTTATTTCTGCCTTCATTTCTTTGTTTATCCACACGTCATTCAAGAGCAAGTTGTTCAGTTTCCATGTGATTGTGCAGTTTTGAGTGTTTTTTTTAATCCTGAGTTCCAATTTGATTGTGCTGTGGTCTAAGAGACTGTTTGTTATGATTTCCATTCTTTTGCATTTGCTGAGGAGTGATTTACTTTCAATTATGTGGTCAATTTTAGAGTAAGTGCAATGTGGCACTGAGAAGAATATCCAACAGCACATAAAAAAGCTTATCCACCACAATCAAGTAGGTTTCATCCCGGGGATGCAAGGCTGGTTCAGCATATGCAAATCTGTAAATGTAATCTACCACATAAACAGAACCAAAGACAAAAACCACATGATTTTCTCAATAGATGAAGACAAGGCCTTCAACAAAATTCCACAGCCATTTATGCTGAAAACTCTCAATAAACTAAGTATTGATGGAACATATCTCAAAATAATAAAAACTATTTATGACAAACCCACAGCCAATATGATACTGAACTGGCAAAAACTAGAAGTATTCCCTTTAAAAACTGCCACTAGACAAGAATGCCCTCTCTTACCATTCCTACTCAATATAGCATTGGAAGTTCTAGCCAGAGCAATTAGGCAAGAAAAAGAAATAAAGGGCATTCAATTAGGAAAAGAATAAGTCAAATTGTCCCTATTTGCAAATGACATGATTGTATATTTAGAAGACCCCATCGTCTCAGCCCAAAACTTCCTTAAGCTGATAAGCAACTTCAGCAAAGTCTCAGGATACAAACTCAATGTGCATAAATCACAAGCATTCCTATACACCAACAACAGACAAACAGAGAGCCAAATCATGAGCTAATTCCCATTTACAATTGCTACAAAGAGAATAAAATAGGAATACAACCATCAAAGGATGTAAACGATCTCTTCAAGGAGAACTACAAACCACTGCTCAAGGAAGTAAGCGAGAACACAAACAGATGGAAAAGCATTCCATGCTAATGGTTAGGAAGAATCAATATTGTGAAAATGGCCATACTGCCCAAAGTAATTCATAGATTCAATGCTATCCCCATCAAGCTACCATTGATCTTCACAGAACTAGAAAAAGACACTTTAAACTTCATATGGAACCAAAAGAGAGTCTGCACAGCCACGACAATCCTAAGCAAAAAGAACAAAGCTGGAGGCATTACGCTACCTGACTTCAAACTACGCTACAAGCTTATAGTAATCAAAACAGCATGATGCTGGTACCGAAACAGAGATACAGACTAACAGAACAGAACAGAGATGTTGGAAACAACGCCACACGTCTACAACCATCTAATCTTTGACAAACTGGACAAAATCAATGGGGAAAGGATTCCCTGTTTAATAAATGGTGTTGGGAAACCTGGCTAGCCATATGCAGGAAGCTAAAACTGGAACCCTTCCTTATGCCTTACATAAAAATTAACTCCAGATGGATTAAAGATTTAAACATAAGAGCTAACACCATAAAAACCCTAGAAGAAAACCTAGGCAAAACCATTCAGGACATAGGCATATGCAAGGACTTCATGACTCAAACACTAAAAGTAATGGCAACAAAAGCCAAAAGAGACAAATGGGATCTAATTAAACTGAAGAGCTTATATACAGCAAAAGAAACAATCATTAGAGTGAACTGGCAACCAACAGAATGGGAACACATTTTTGCAATCTACCTTTCTGACAAATGGCTAATATCAAGAATCTACAAAAAACTAAAGCAGATTTACAAGAAATAAACAAACAAACCCATTTAAAATGGTCGAAGGAGATGAACAGACACTTTTCAAAAGAAGATATTTATGTGGCCAACAAGCATATGAAAAAATGCTCATCATCACTGGTCATTAGAGAAATGCATATCAAAACCACATTGAGATACAATCTCATGCCAGTCAGAATGGCGATCATTAAAAAATCTGGAGATAACAAAGGCTGGAGAGGATGTGGAGAAATAAGAACACTTTTACACTGTTGGTGGGAGTGTAAATTAGTTCAACCATTATGGAAGAGAGTGTGGCAATTCCTCAAGGATCTAGAAATAGAAATTCCATTTGACCCAGCAATCTCATTACTGGGTATATACTCAAAGGATTACAAATCGTTCTATTATAAAGACACATGCATACATATGTTTGTTGCAGTGCTGTTTGTGAAGATCTGGCCACAAACCAGTTTTATGGTCTTCACCCCACACTCACTCCAGTGAATAAAACAACTGAGTATGAAGATACTGGAAGAGAGGATGCCTCTGGAGAAAGCTATTGCAGTTTGTGGTACAAATCATTATAAACTCTAATGATTGTTTCTTTTGTTGTGCAGAAGCTCTTAAATTTAATTTGATCCCAATTTGTCTATTTTGGCTTTTGTTGCCATTGCTTTTGGTGTTTTAGTCATGAAGTCCTTGCCTATAGCAAATAACAAAGACCTGGAACCAAGCCAAATGCCCATCAGTGATAGACTGGACAAAGAAAATGTGGCAGATATACGCCATGGAATACTACGCAGTCATAAAAAACAACAAGTTCGTGTCCTTTGTAGAGACATGGATGAATCTAGAAACCATCATTCTCAGCAAACTGACACAAGAACAGAAAACCAAACACCACGTTTTCACTCATAGGCTGGTGAGGACTAGAGTGAGAACCCTTGGGCATAGGGAAGAGAACAATACTCAATGGGCTAGGTGAGGGGGTGGGGGGAGGGGAGAGGAGGGACAGCTGGGGGTGGGGAGGATGGCAAGGGATAACACCAAGAGAAATGCCTGATGTTGGGGGTGGAGGTGGATGGAGACAGCAAACCACCATGGCTACACAGAAAAATGATTCTTGATATTATCATGTCAAAATTGATATATGGTAATAAATTTCTACTGATTTTGATGGTCAAAAATATTAAATCAGATATTTAAAAGAAAACCACCCAACAAAAAAGGAATTTGCCTTCCCTCACTTGAAAACAGCAGTATGTTACCTCACTAAAATATCTATATGTAAGGTATGTGTGTGGTTGGTAAAGAAGAAAAAGAAAAAAAAACTCCTGTCAACCCTGAGGTTAGCAGGCTTTGTAAAAGTGACGTATTCTAGAAGCAGAGGATTATTTAGTGTACTAAAAGGTAAAAGGAAGGCCATCAATAATAAAACCTCCCTGTTAAGCATGAATCAAATTCCCAACTTAACATACACATTCACAAGCTTCAAAATGTGCAAGAATAAAAATCAAAGTCTACTACAGAAAAATCTGTAAACACTTATTGGAACATTGGGTATATGACACATAATATTACTTAAGTCCCCAAGGATTTGGTTTAACATATTTTCCTACATTAGTGCTTGTAAATATGGAGGAAAGTAATGTGTTTTTATATTGCTTTTGGAATTATTCCCAATTACTACACAGTGGTTTTTTTGGTGTGTGTTCTAGAAAATATCCTTAAAACATACATACCCTAGAATTATTATTCCAAGTTATTCTTACAAGAGTTCTTGAAAAGATGAAATGCATTGAAAACATTTTGTGCAGATAGTCCACAAAAATTAGGAAGCACTTGTATAGCAACTATGTAAAAAGATAAACAAGCAGACTTCACTATCACTCACTTCAAATAACATCTATATAAGCATTAAAAAAGTGTCTAACACAGAGCCCAAAAAATAACCTACTATTTCTACCTTTTTTTACAAAAAATTAATGTGACTTGTACAGGAAGTTACACATTGCCATTGTCTATGAATGCTTTATATTTTGGTTATCAATAATAGTTAAACCTTCTATGCTTCCACCTATTGACTTCATTGCTATAAATTTCCTATTATGTTATTCAAAAAAGTAAAACAATGCAAATGTCTATTCAATTGGACAACTCAGTCATTAAAAGAAAGGAATTATTGATAAAAGCAACAATATGAGTGAGTCACAAAAGTACTAAGCTGAGCAAGATGGCTAGATACAAAAGAATATGAACTTTTCCACTCAATTTTTTTTTTTTATTGTACTTTAGGTTCTGGGGTACATGTGCAGAACATGCAGGATTGTTGCATAGGTACATACATAGCAATGTGGTTTGCTGCCTCCATTCCCCCATCACCTATATCTGGCACTTCTCCCCATGTTATCTCTCCCCAACCTCCCCACCCCCTGCTGTCACTCCCCTAGCCCCCACCAACAGGACCCAATGTCTGATGCTCCCCTCCCTGTGTCCATGTGTTCTCATTGTTCAACACCCACCTGTTTAAGTGAGAACATGTGGTGTTTGATTTTCTGTTCTTGTGTCAGTTTGCTGACAATGATGGTTTCCAGATTCATCCATGTCCCTACAAAGGACACGAACTTATTGTTTTTTGTGGCTGCATAGTATTCTGTGAAGCTCCAGGACAGGAAAAGCTCATCTCTACTAAATAAATCAGTGATTGCCTGGCATGGTAATAGGGACTGGGAATTAATGAAGTGTTATAAGGGAAGGTGTGGGGAAGAGAGGAATGTTCAGTATCTTGACTGTGATTTTATTATCCTAGTGTATATATGCTATACATGCATTTGATAAAAACATATCAAACTATATGCTTAAATTGAGTGAATTTTTGGTATGTAAGTTATTCCTTGATTTTAAAATTCAACAAAGGAAAGTAACTGAGAATAGGAATAGGAACAGTTCGTAAGAATTGACAGAATTACCTTCTGCATGTTAGACATTTGATAAATATGTATTTGATAGATTTATTACACACAGCAATAAATAGTGCAAGGCAACTGCTATTTCTCATATTTTGTAGTTTAAGATTCAGATACTGAGATTCAGAGAGGCACAAAATTAGCCAACAATGAACTTTCTTAGGTGGTCACAGGCTAATAAATTGTAACCATATCAGAATTCAAGTAATTCCATAATGATGTTTCCATACATATTATCTGCCCAATTCAAATTCAGTTGCAAGTAACTAACTGCATGGAGTTACCCAAATACTAACATTGACATTGTGTTAAAGAGTATCATTTGAAATAATTCAGTTCTGGATCTTGGAAATCTTTCATTATAAAAAGCTTGCTTAAGAAAATGGTATTTATTAAAACTGATATTTTTAACTAGACTCAAACATGAATACTGAAATATTAAATTTTTAAATGTTTGATTGAATTTTGTATTATAATGTTTGGAATGAACCTACTTCAATCATTATGCAATGCATGATTTAGTTAGTTCAGTAATAGAAATTAAGGAGAATATAAAAATAAAGACATGGCTATTGCAATCAAGGAGCATACAGTCTAAAATATTTATTTTATAAATATTTATTTATAAAATAAATATTATGAATGGCTTATTAAACATTCTGGACTCATAAGGACACAAGTAGAAAACAACTTTATTCCTCACCCATCATAAGTCTTTAAATCAGCTTTCCTGACCTATTTTCCTAGAATTGTATGACATTCTGGGCAGTTTCACAGTTTATTCACTCATGTTCAGATGAATAAGTCAGTTTAGTCCAATTATCATGTAAGTTCTTAAGTAACACATAGAAGCTTATTGTGAAATTAGATGCACATAAATCAGAGATCTTACCTTGTCAAAATCTTTAAATAATTTCAAAGAGATAAACAACCAAAAGGCACAGCAAGACTTGAGGAGTGAAGACATCTCCCCAAGTCCTCCTGTGTCAAAAATTCACCTCTGGCCTAGAATAACAGAAGAGGTTGAAAACATACAGCAGGGAAAATTAAATTGTGAAATATTGTTATTTTTTACTCCAGAGGATTGTATAGTTTACATCACGTTCTTCACAGAGGCATGCCTCATAAATCCATAGATTCTAGGCTTATTTATTATAAGTAAATAATTCTGTGGGGTAATTCTTTATATGCCTCTGATGACAGATCAAACAATTCCTATACCTTTTGTTCTTAGGTAATTAATAGTCTCCTCATCAGTTTATTCATATGAACAGTCTTGTTTTGGAAATTAGTTTGTCCAGATCAGTATAATAATCACAATTCAGAACTGCTGACAATAGAATTCTTCCCTCATCTAGCATAGCACTGCTACAGGTTGGAAAGTTTGCAGTACAGAGGGGTTATTACTGAGCCAGCTACACCCTCATTCCCAAGTCACAGTATCCCACTCTTCTAATATGAGGTCCAGGGGGAAAAAAGGCAAGGGAAATGATCCATCTCCAGGGTTCTGTGACTGCCTGGAACTCTCATCATCAAAGTACATCACCATAGCATTGATGTACGTTGGGTTGTGTATGCTCAAACATGACTCCTTTTGGAGTGTTTAGCGAATTTACTGAGGTCATCCCGTGAGATATATCCAATTGCAATTTCCATGACATAGACATCATGACTGTGCTCCTTCAAGCAGCTTAAACTTCAGCCTCTGGGCCTCCACGGATCTATTACTCTTCCCAGTGACTTCATCTCACTTGGGTAACCTTTGTGAATGAAATCAATTTCATGGATTGTCCTGATTATCTCTTTCCCATGGGTCTATTCGACTCACAAGAAAACTTACACATACTTTCTCCAACTGTGAAGATTCAGTTTGCTTGCAAGATAGCCTTCTTTCCTTTTGTCTTGCTGCCAAGCAGGTGCTCTACCTGTCGTCTCTTGCCTTTAGAATTCTTTGGTTGAGAATCAGATACAAGTTCCCTAAATTTCAGGGATTCAAATAAACTTTGAAACTCTTCTCACTGGCTACATCTAAAGTGAAGGCTACATGTAAAAAAGACAAAACATCTTACTCTCTTTCCCTACTGAATGAAAACTCTCTCTACAGGTATCCTGTCTGTCAATCCTTCAATTTCTATTTAGTAGACTAGAAGTCGTTTATTATTAACATTAGCAGAACTGTTTTTCCAAATTCTTAGCTTGTCCAAGATAGGTGAGGATACTTGCCAAAAATTATGTAACCTAAGGTTCTTAACCTCAGGAGCCTCAGCTTAGACTGAGAAAGAATGAGTTCCAAGACACACACACACACACACACACACACACACACACACACTTTTAATATTTGCTTACATTATTAAGCAAGACAGATAGTATTAAGTTTCATAAGAGAAGAACAAATTGTGTGCAAGATAAACATGAATAAAGATAAAAAAGTAATCATTTTCTAAGCTCTTCCAAAAAACTGGGAGCATCTATACACTATGTTACAGCCCATTCTATGATTCAAACACTTCAACACAATATAATTTTTGATGCTGAGCTAAAATATCATTCTTCGATTCTCACTGTTTCTGGTTCTGCCTTTGGAAACCACACAAACCAAGTTGGCATTCAACCACAGCATAGCCCTTTAAAATATGTAACATATTTCTACAGAGCTAACTACCACACTCAAATTATTTAGTCATCTCTCAAAGATATGGCTTTGACTCCTCTCAACATACTTGGTATTCACCTCTAAATCTATCATGCTCTGCATTCTGTCACTCTTCCTAAAAGTCATGTGCCTGAGATTGCAAAAGTATTGAAGCTGACAGAATTATCCTAAATGCTATATTTCTAAAAATGCAATAAAAATTACAATATTATTTCTTGTTAGATAGATCATATAGTTGACTTTTTGGAGCTCTCAGTTAAAAAATTCTTTAAAAAATTATTACATTTTATTTTTTTAAGAAACAGTCTCATGATGTTACCCAGGCTGGCTTCAAACTCCTAGGCTCAAGAAATTATCTTTCCCCAGCCTCCTGACTTGCTGGGACTATAGATGTATGCCACTATACAAGGCTTATACAGGTTTTAAAAATAAAAAATTGAGGAAGGCTGGATGTTTTGAAACCTGACTTTCATGACCTGGACAGGATGCACCAACACCAATTCCAAAATTATTCTGTAGTACTTCAGAAAAGAGTGATTAAAATTTTAAAAATTAATTTTTCAGATAAAGTCTGGACCTGAAATAAGATGTAAAATTGATATGAGACTAAAAACAATAGAGGTATCTATTACATTAAGACAAAAAATGAATTCTATATAATATGTGCAAATTAACATAGACAATGAGAGTACAAAATGCTTAAACACTTTCTTCAAGGAGCTTACATTATTTCTAAGAAGAAACAATATATACACATAAAAATATATTAAAGTTACATTGAAATTTTCCATTGAAATTTTGCTAAAGAAATGAAAGGAGATGTGTAGGGGTTCAATAAAAAAGATTCACTATCAAAACATTTTATGAAAAAGATAGGACATCAGCTGAACTAAAAAATTCAGATCAATGGAGAGGATGAAGGTTAGCATTCTAGGTGACACAAATCCTGTGTCCAAAGGTCAAGAGAATAATATGTAAGGCATATTTGGTCATTACAAGTAAATTACTACTTTTGGAGAAAAGGAAGTCTCACAAAATATGTAGGGAAAGGTGGTGATATGGTTTGTATGTCCTGCCCAAATCTCATGTTGAATTGTAATCCTCAGTGTTGAAGGTGGGGCCTGGTGGAAGGTGCTTGAGTCATGGGGGTGGATTCCTCATGGCTTGATACTGTCTTTGCAATAGTGAGTGAGTTCTTGTGAGCTTTAATCATTTAAAAGTGTGTGGCACCTTCCCCCTCCCTCTGTCTCTTGCTCAGGCTCCCATCATGACTTCCCCATTCACCTTCCACAATGACTAAAAACTCCCTGGGGCTTCACCATAATCTGAGCAGATGCCAGCACTATGCTTCCTGGACAGCCTGTAGAACAACGGGCCCATTAAGCGTCTCTTTATAAATTGCCAAGTCTCAGGTATTTCTTTATACCAATGCAAGAATGGACTAACATATGTAGGATAAGGCTAGAATATATCAGATTTTAAATGATAAATGAAAAGTTTAAACTCCAATCCACTGGAGAGAGAAAGTCATTGGTAGTTTTGATCCAGACAATGATATGCATATATAAGTGTATTAGGAGGAGCAATCTAGTTGAAGTATTGGAACAGATTCGAGAAAAGAGGATTCAGCTGATGAATCGGTTGGTGAATTAGAATTCATCATTAATAAATGAGGTGAAATAACCAAGAACTGTTAAGAAATGTCTATCTGAGAAAAAACATAAAAATAGAAATTTGGTAACAGCCTTAATGTAGAACAAGAACAAGAACGTCTACAGAGATTACAAAAGTAATACTGTTGTTATTGGCAGTAATAGAGAAGAATGAAAAGTGGATAAAACCTGTTAATTTGAGGTAAGAGTAAAATACTCAAAAATATCTGGCAAGAGCTTTGTAATGTGGGCCAAACTCAGGAGGGGGACCAAAGCTGATATGGATTCAGCCATAAAGAAACAACTGAAGCTATGAACCCTGGAGGAGGAAAACAAATACCACGAAGTGCATTAGGCCAACCTAGGGAAACAGGAAGTAAAGCCATTGGAAGCGGCAAAACACCCAATAGAAGAAATAAAACCAGAAGAAATGTATTATATCAATACCTTACAATCCAGGGCATAAGCAGAGGAAGGACTGAGCCTGCTAGGTAGCAGACATACAGCAGTTTATATTAAAGCTTCTGAGACCAACCTAGAAATCAATTAGTAAGCAAAATCTACTGATTTGCATTCAAGAGATAACCTGGTGAAGGCAAGATTCAATAAGTTAGTCTTCAGTCTTTATTACCAGTGAGAGGTGGTAGAGAATTTTTAACATTGCCAGAGAGTATGGTGATACCATAGTATCTAGAAGAGGTGAACATTCAAGAAAGAAAGGATATTTAACAGTGCTAAATACATAAAGTAATAAAAGAAGATACTTTGATGATCTTCTGATGATTTTCTTAAGTAAATTTATTATATATAGAAGAGTTCTTCCAAATTGCTTCAAATTTGTTCTATTAATTGGCTTAATGTTCCTATTATGATGCTATTACATGCTGCTCACAAACCTTTTATAAGCCGCATCCAAGTCCTGGTCAAATAATAAAAAAAACGCTGAATTAATGAAGTAGAAATTAATGATAATTCATTCAAATAGAAAAAGGACATAACTTAAGTAGAGTTTTAACCAAGTAACAATTTCAATATTTAGACACTTACTAAAACTGGTCTTTTACAGAGAAAAAAATATGTCTGTTAACATGCTACCCTTCAATTTTTTTGAAAATTTTGTATATATCTTAATAAATAGGTGTCAGAATATATCAACTATGGGATGGATAGATGCTATCAAAATTCATTAATGTAAAATTGAAGTGACATGTTTCCTAATTGTCTTTATAATTACATAAAGCATCAAATATTGAAGAATAAAAAGAAGAAAGTATAGCTTTTTCCTTATTCCTCTGCCCAGCGACAGTATAATAATCTTAAGGCATTAGATAGTGTAGACAGATGATCTGATTAATTCACATTGTTTTTTGTTTGCTATGTATGAATGGCCACAAAAAAATTTTCCCATCATTTTATTTCTTACCACTGTCATGATACTTTTCTTCCCCTCTTCAAAGTAAGTCCATTTGGGTTACCTGTTCTATTTACTTCAGAATATTTGTGTATATCAAGAAGGTTCTTTATGCATTGTTCTTATCTAAATATGTGTTCTTTATAAAATTAGAAGAATATGACCTTAAGTAGTAATGATATCCAAGACTTTAAGGAAAATATATTTAAAATTAAGAGGTAAACTTTGCTCAAATATCATATCAAATACTACAATAACAGAAATTGTAAATGTAATAAGATCATGGCCAACCCCTGAGTAGCTGACAGACAAGTTATTTAATAAATTAATTGTCACAAAACAGAAAAATGCAGATAATGCTATATGAATATTGTATGTGGGGAAAAAAACACATAGACTAAGAAAAAATTTAATTTAGACTTAAAAAATTGAACATTTCTGTATGCAAGAAATGAATATGTATTGACAATGAGTGAATATTTATATTGGAAAATATATACACATATTAAAATGTATACTTGGAATTAGTGATAAAATGTGTATTTTTCTCTAATTTATTAGTAATTTAAAAAAATATTTTCAGAAACATTTTTCTTTGAATAGTGTGTAATTAAAAAAAAAGTTACAGATGTTGTCTCAATTTATGAAGGCATTTAATTAGAATGAAAACTAAAGCGCAACTGAGAATGCAATAGTGGAAATATCATATAACTTGTAGTCAGAATTCTGCTGACCTGAATTCCAGTCCTGACTGCTTCATTATTAAGTTTCCTTAGCTTCAATTACTGCATATTTAATGAGTTTGGACTAAGTGGATGTTTTTCAAAATTCTCTTAGCTACATAACTCTTTCTTCAAAGGAAAATTCATGTGGAAAAATAATATATTTTACATGTCCCAAAACAAATAAATCAGAGAGAGAGTATGTATTCAACCAAGATCAGGAACCGTGGGGTACAAATTGAAAACCACTAAACCAGCTGGTGCTACCCAATGCTAACATTTGGGAACTCTCAAACTGGTAATGTTATATTAATCATAATAGCAACATTTATTGACATCTGGGTTAAACACTTTATATATTTTACCTTACTTACTATTTAACAACACTAAATAGAAAGTGAAACCCAATTCATTAATTTACCCAATAGTCACACAGCTAGGACGTGCTAGAAATCAAACCCAGATAGTGTAAGTCCAAAGCTCATATTGATTCTCACAAGAGCTACCATCATAAATACTAGGCACGGTGCTTGCTTAATGCAACAAAAATGTTGGTTGGGTATTATTATCTTCATTTTGCAGATGAGGAAACTGAGGCTTAGATAATTTAGGTAACCTGTTGATGGTCACACTTTCAAAAAATATTTGTAGCTCCCTTTTCTTTGATATTAGTAAGGTTTCTTCAGCAGTTTTTAATTTTTCAAGCCTACCTACATGTTATCATTGTAAACATTTGCCACCCTTAGAGGTTGGATATGCACTGTGAAAATCTGGGGAGTGTGTCTGTGTGTATGAGCACATGCACACGCATGCATGTGGGAATGTTTCAAAGGTAGGCACCATGGTTCCCTGTAGGGCTAAAATATAGAGAAAGCACAGTAAATCATAGTTTCATTTCTTTACAACAGGATTTATAGACAGATCAAGGGTTTACACACATAATCACTATTGTTCTTTTTTAAGTCTGTAAATAAACAAATTCTACTAAAAACAGAACACAGATTCCTAATGAATGCAAACATTTAATATAAATGATCATTTTTTAATTAGCAGATACTTAATACTCCTTCCATATTTTCTATAAAATTTTCAAGAATAATCATCTTCAATATTGTAAATATTGAATATTAACATTTAAAATAAACATACATACAATAGCCTGAATAAAGAATATTTGAATCTCCAAGATAAAAAAACATATTAGACAATCCAATCAGAGACATTTTCACTGTTTAGAATTCATAAATTAAAGGACACTTTGTTTTAGATTTTTCCTAACTTAGAGCTTCTTCAGTTTCTCAAAAATAGAACATAAGGAGAAAGTTATTTTAAGGAGATATTGAGCCTCATATATTAGAAATAAAGTGCTGGATTTCATCCAGAAGCAAACTGGTAATTGTGTTAAAATGTGGATGCTGAAATCTCTCCCTGAGCTGCCTCTTGAAGTTGACCAGGTCATGCTAGTGACTGCCAAAAATCCAAACTTGGCACTTGTTCTCAAGTCAGTGTATAGGGGCTGGCCAGCTGGAAAATTGCCTGAGGAGTTGCAATAATTTGAAAATCATCAACATAAATTTTCTCCCTAAAAGGAATGCTTCTTCTGGGGAAACTGAACCACTATTCCAGGGGTCTGTTGACACATTTTAGGTACTTTATCTACAGCACATCCAGAAATTGGCCTGAATTTATGCTTACGGGTCCAAAATTGACACCCACTTGGAAAGAATGGAAATGAACACATCCCCATTTCCTAGGAAATAAGTGCCTCAGTTTTTGAAAAAAAAATCCATATTAATGTCTTGACACGAGGCTTAACGCTGGGTAAGAGTTTTCTATCTATACTAAAATCTTCCACCAATGGTTAAATAGCTTTTGAAGGAAAATCATAATAATTTCTGGTACAATTGAGAGTTGAATTGAACAATTCATTAGTTTTGCCTAAAAAAGTCACCATTAACTCTGCCAAAAGGCAAGACTTTACAAAAGTTAACTTCACGTTACCTGACCACATTGCACTGTCCAATATATTAAACACTAAACTAATAACATCTGTAAAAGGCCTACTGAGGGTAGCTAAGATTCTTATCATTCAACTTGTGGAATGCTTTATTTCTGAAATCAAGTTACGTAAGTCAATTATGGAACAATATTTCAGGGCACTCTTTGATCAGCTTACTCTCTCCTCTTGGAATACTCATAACACAAGGATAGGTGGTGCAGTTTTATTGTTGCTGTTGTTGTTTTATCTGTCCTGTGATCTTTCCAAACCTAATAACTTACATTCACAAAATGGATGATGATCACCAAATTCTTCAGAAACAGTCATTGAAGACACAGCCAGCCAAAGTGATGACAGTTAGCTGAGGAGACACAAATCTTCTGAGAATTATCATGCACACCCTCTTACAATCTACATTTTAAAGCAATGCTAGAAAATAGCTTTTATTTAATGTTTAGCTATGCATTTAATTAACCAAAAGGGCAATTATTTTCTTATGAAGAATGTCAACAACATACCCATCTAAAAATTATGACATTACTATATGAAAAGGCTCTACAAGCCTGAAAAAAATAAAAATAAAAAAATAAGTAGTACTTTATGATAACAGTATATTCACATAAATCATGGCAACTCATTCTTACATCAGTCTTCCAGGTAAGAATCAACTATTAGTCCAAATTTATAGATGAGGAAACAGGTATAGCGGCTTCATCCTTAGTATGAGTGGGTGAGCAATGAGGATGAAGTCACCAAGACTGATGACACAAATAGTGTTGGAGAGAAAAAGAATCACAGAAGATGCTAAAGAAATCAGAGATGGATGGAGTAGTCAGAGGGCAGAAGCCACAACATTTATATCTGTGGCTAATTTTAAATGCTACATTTACAATAAAGGTCTAGTTCTTTTAAAATATCTGTGAAAAAAAAAAGCCAACAGATTGAGCTACTATTCTGCCTTATGTAAAAACATATAATTTGATTTAGATCATTTATACAGCAAATCCTTTATATATGCATTTAGAGCTATTTCAACTGAGCTGTTGAAAACAATTTTTTTTTCACTTCATGGTGTAAAATTAATTTAAAGAAAAAAACAAAAAGTGAATAAGTAAATCCATTCATTCAACAAGCATGTACTGAATGTCTTTGGTATCATTTGCCCTTCTCATCTATCAGGGCTCAGCTCCAGTGTTTTCCTTCCCAGACAGATCATGCCAGTCTAGCTAATCTACTCAGCCCTTGCCCCATTTCCAGTTTCTTTTTAGCTCAGTACCCTGTTTTATGTCATAAATAGCACTTATCACTATTGAAATTATCTTACCTACTTGTGTATATGTATATTTTTGGTCCCCTGCACACCATTCGCCCCTAAGCAGAATGTAAGTTCTTTGAAACAGAGACTGTGGCCATTCTCATCAATACCACATCCCCAATGCCTTGAATGGTGTCTGGGTCCTCTAGGTGCACAATCTCTGTTGATAGAAAGGATAAAGGTTTACCTCATTTTGTACAATATTTCATACTAAATAGTAATTCTGGATATACAATTGTAATTGATTCTCAGAAAAATACTATAAAATACTTACAGTTAGAAAATATGTCTAGAAAACATCTTCCTATAATTTTCCAAGCTCATAGTTCATACAACATCAAACCAGTTTTCACAGATTGTAATAGTTGTTGAAAGACACTTGTGTTCTCAAGATGTCTTCAGTATGTACACTTGCCAGATTGAGTTCCATCTGCCGTGTTCATTCTATGTTCCAGATGTAGGAGCAAGCACCATGCCTACACAAACTTTCAAGAAAGTTTTGTTTAATAAATAATATGAAGAACTGAGAACTACTAGAAAATCCGCTTACTTAGTTCCTCCAACTAGCCCAGCTGTTCATGAATGCTGAGGCATGTTTCCACACACCATTATGGAAAAAACAATTTGTCTCTCTTTGCAAGATAATATTATTCAATCTGGTAGAGAAAATCTGTTTATGTTTTAAAAGGCATCGATATTTCTTGGTTAATTATAATTTTTTTTAGGAAGATACAGTGATGTACATCATATATTTTGGAATCCACTTTTTTGTTTCTGATTATAAAAGTGTTGCCAGATTGTTCTGTTTGTCAAAATATATTTCATTTTCTTCTGGTGTATACAGCTAGATTTTATTTCCTAGTTCCAAGAGCAGTTAAGTGTCTAGGATCTGGCCTGGGATGACGTATAATGCATATAGACCAAACTGGTTAAGAAACAATTCTAATAAGGTCTCAGAGGACTTAAAAAAAAAAGATAGAGCCACATGATGTAAGAAGCATGGATTCCTAAAAGATCACTAGAGTTTAATAAACCCACATTGGGCTGTGGCTTGAATGAGCTATACATTTCTATGAAGTCAAGCCAGTGAGGTTTTAAGAATAATCTGTTATTCGGCTAATGTTATTTTCTATGATGTTATTAATGGCAGAAATGTGAAAATACAAAAACATTTCACCTGTTTTTACATATTCGTTATTCCGGATGAACTTCAGAATTATTATGTTTGCATTCTAACTGGGATTACAATTAATAGAAATGTTAATCAAGATTATCTTGTCATATTTATAAGGTACATGCCTTATTTCAGATAATGATATGTAATATTATAAACATGACAAAATAATAATATTGTATTATGTTTAGTATTATTTTAATGACATGGTGTTACAACAATACTATGTATTGTTATTATATATCTTAATATATATCTTATGGATAACAATATATGGTATTATAAATATGACAAAATAATTTGAATTTCAGTATTTACTCAGGAACTGTATATTTCTTAATTAGGTTTATTCTCAGGTATTTGTGGGTTTTATTTACTTATTTATTGCAATTATGCTTGGTATATCTTTCCTTACATGACTTTCTTGCTTACAGTTTTATTAGTCATGTTATATATTTTGTGACTCGTCACATTATTAAATTATTTTGCTCTTTCTACTAGTATTTTTACCCATTGTCTTGGGTTTTAAAAATATATAATCATAACATTTATAAATAATGATATTATATTTTCATTTCCAATATCTATAATAGTTGTTACACTCCTTTGGCTAATTTCATTGTCTATAACATTTCCAGGAAAATATTAAAGAACAGTGGGGAAATTAGACATATCTGCCTTGTTTCTGACTTCAACAGGAATTAATAGATTGTTTCATCCAAGAATATTTGTAAATGGTCTGAGATGTGAATACAATTTTATCTGAAGTTATCAATCTCTTCCTTTTTTACAAAGGACTTTCCTTCTTTCACATGTAGTCAATGGTACTAGAAGATTAATATTGTTAAACATTCTTGCAACCTAAAATAAAGCATACATGGTCTTGGCATATTATTTTTTTAATGTAATGCTGGATTTTACTTTCTTTTTTTTTTTTTTTTTTTTTTTTTTTTTTTCTGGGTAGGTATGTTTAAGTTTGCTGCAGAAGAACTCGGATTTTACTTTCTAAATTTTATTTACTATTTTATGTTAATATTAATAAGTAAAATGGCTTATCATTTTTTGTGGTTTCACTATCAGACTTTGGAGTCAATGTCATATCAGTTTTTTGTTCTTGTTGCTGTTTTAAGAATTGGAATACTTTCTTTACTTTATATTCCTGGGACAAGTTAAATTGTATAGAAATTACCTGCTCTTTGAAGGTTTGAAAACATTTATCTATGAAATTCTTTGGTATTTTTACAGGTAATGCCCTAATTTAACATCATAATGAATTCCTTCCATGATCATTCTTCTATTTAGTTATCTGTATCTCTTGAATTAATGTCAGTTATTTTCAATTTCTCAAAAACTTAGAAACTTGTTCCTGAATTTCTAAGTTGGCTATGCTTTGGAAAATATTAGTCTAAAAATTGGAAATTCAATATTTTTCAAAAGATTTGTAAAGAAGATATTCTCAGAAGTATGTTTCATGGATGTTATTAGGATAACATAAAAATAGAATCTATAGTCAATACCATTGGGAAATGCTTTAAAACAAATATTGAAGATTTACTTTCTGTAGGATTTGTCAGAGTCCTTAACATTCTACCGTGCATCTTAACTCTTTAAAGTTTATACTTTTCTGCATATCAACCATTTTTAGTAGCATCTCATGGGATTTTTATACCCTGGTAAACTTTAGGAAAGAGGTTTAAAGAAATTTGAAGATCAAGATTAGTTTTGTAGAAATATTTTCTTTATTATTATTTTTAATATATATTTTATTGAGTTTTAGGTTTTGGGGTACATGTGAAGAACATGCAATATTGTTGCATAGGTACATACATGGCAATGTGGTTTGCTGCCTTCCTCCTCATCAAGCTACCAATGACTTTCTTCACAGATAAAGAAAAAAACACCTTAAACGTCACATGGAACCAAAAGAGTGCCCGCATAGCCATGTCAATTCTATGCAAAAAGAACAAAGCTGGAGGCATCACACTATCTCACTTCAAACTATACTACAAGGCTACAGTAATCAAAACAGCATGGTACTGGTACCAAAACAGAGACACAGACCAATGGAACAGAACAGAGGCCTCAGAGGCAACACCACACATCTACAACCGTCTGATCTTTGACAAATCTCACAAAAACAAGCAATGGGGAAAAGATTCCCTGTTTAATAAATGGTGTTGGGAAACCTGGCTAGCCATGTGCAGAAAGCAGAAACAGGACCCTTTCCTGACACCTACGCTAAAATTAACTCCAGATGGATTAAAGACTTAAACATAAGACCTAACACCATAAAAACCCTAGAAGAAAACCTAGGCAAAACCGTTCAGAACATAGGCATAGGCAAGGACTTCATGACTAAAACAGCAAAGGCATTGGCAACAAAAGCCAAAATAGACAAATGGGACCTAATTAAACTCCAGAGCTTCTGCAGAGCAAAAGAAACAATCATTAGAGTGAATCAGCAACCAACAGAATGGGAGAAATATTTTCAGAACTGATAAGACAGGATTTCTGGAAGACAATTCCTTCTAGAAAACCTGTCACAACACAGTAAAAATACATAAACTTCTATAGCTCAGAAACTGGTTTTATTTGATTCAAACGTTTTTCATGCTCATAACCATTGTTTGTATATAATTCTGATAAATTCCAAAGACTCTAAATGGTATGTAAAACATGAAGCTAGAACCATCTGGAAATTTAAAAACAAACATTCATTCAAACTTTAGCTTTAGAACTAAAGACCTTGTATAATTTTTACTTATATCACCTAAAATATTGTTTACTTAAGCAGAGGACATGTTATGTATTATAGCTATCTACAATAAAATCAAGGTTTTTGTCCACAGAATAATGCTTTCTACAATTACACAGATAAAGAAATTTTATATTCTATCTAAGCAAAACGTTTGTGGAACGCTTTAGGGACTTGAGTCTCCAGAACTAACCTATACTGGCATCTGGAAAAGTTTTAAAAATCCGAATAGAGAAAAGTAAATACTAATGTGTGACTATATCTTATCAATGATAGGTGTACATTCAAATAGAACATGCTTAGAAATTAATATTTTCTCATTTTCTGAGACTCATCGAAGCAAATTAAAGATAGGCCCCAGTTAAAAAGCTATTCTCAAGAAGCCCAGACAACAGAATGGATGTATATAAACCCTTCTCACATGTGAAAATTTCTATGTATTTCTTAAAAAAGTACTACCACTTCATACATAATTAGCAAAATGATGATGATGATAGATAGATAGATAGATAGATAGATAGATAGGCTTAAATTTCATTGACTATAGTGGTTGAGGAAATTCAGAGAAAGAAAATGTATCCTTGACTACAGTTTTTCAGGGTAATCTGTCTCACATATACAATGGCTTATTTTATCACTTTTTTTATAAGAAGTATTCAAATCAAAACAATTAGCTCCTACTAGATATTTCTAGAAGCATAGGAATTTGGCAGTAATCTGGAGCTGGCTTATGGAGCTTGCAAGTGATGACTCACGTGCTTCAGTTCCTAATTCTGCATTCGGCAACCTCACATTCGTACTTGAAATTGGCAGGGGTAGAAGCATTTATACCACAGAAACTGGCAAATATTACAAATTAGGAAGTTTTCCTTCAGAAAGAAAGTTATTAAACATTTACCAGCACACCACTGCTAACTATCCAAAATATATTGATCATATTAATATCAATACCAATTATGCTCTGTTTATAGTAAATGTGAATTATATAATAAACTGTGAATTCACTCATTCTAAGAATTTCCAAAATTTATGCACATATATAATAAATTTTATTGGTTTAACATACTGTAAATTCTACAATTGATATGCCTTACTTACAGTGGATTATATCATAAACATGTTTCATTACTATTCACAAAACTTCAAAATACATCACAACATTTGACATAATTAGTTAGCTATCTCTGATGTGAAAACCAAATTTACTAAACTTTCAGACTTATGTGAGTGGCTTGGTATGTTTTTCTACTTATTTTTTCTATATGACAATGAATTCACATATTTCAATGTTTTCCCCTAAATTTCTCAAAAATCTACATCATAGACCTTGAGTTCCAGTGTCTATTACAATACTATTTGTGCATTTCATTCTAAATATTTGACTGGATATTTTCAGGAGGCACAGGTAATTTTTACAGCAAGAAAGTTAAAGTTTACAAAATTAGATATTGTATTTATTTAAGATATTTACATTTCTGTGCATTTATTTTAATCATACATTTTAAAACAGAAAAATGTGCTGGAATATTCTTTTAAAATATGAAAATTTTCTTCCACATAAAATAATAATCTTGGAAATTTATTTTATAACATATTGGAAAATTTAATAATCTAGTACATTTATAAGCATCAGAAAGAATCAAGAAAAATATTATTTTCTGAAATAGAATCTAATGAAGTTCTTTATGCACATCTTTCTGCACACACATGCACACACACACACACTTACAGACATCTACGTCTAACTTGTTTTTGAAAATCACAGTCTAAAATTAATAATGCAGTACTCTTTATAGGAGAAAATAAAGAGTTCAAATCACCAACAATGAGGGTTAACATAGCTAATAACTTTTGTTCTCACACTTGCCCCTTGCTTCCCAGTTGCCAGAGAAAAGTAGGTAGGGAGGGTGGAAGTTGCATATGCCTTACTATTGGAAAAAAAACAAACAAACTATAGTTTTTCCAAGGAAATAGTATTTCTCTTTGCTTAATTTATTTAAATAATGTATCCAATAAATACTTATTAATTGATTATTACATATTAGGCACTACACTGACACTGAGCACACAGAAATTAAACAGCCATGAAAGTCAGATATAAAAATAAAAAATGTGGAAACAAGTGTAACATATGCTGTGCTGTAATGGATACAGATCACTGTGGGGCATCAAATGAATGAGTGATATATTTAATCTAGGGGGATGATCATGAAAGTTTTCATAGAAATTTTTCACCAAAAGACTTTAAAATTAAATGTATCTTTGTATGACAGCCATTTCAAGTACAGAGTGGCACCAGCAAAGGAACAAAAACCCATAGCAGCAAGGTACATTCATGGAACTTCCAGTACTTTTAGTTCTATTGGAATATAGAGTTTGGGTAGATGGAGAAAGATTGAAGGTCACAGCACACAGATAGTAAGAGATAACAGGTGAAGAGAACTGAAGACATTGACAGAGTCTGCTCTGAGAAAAAATAAGCATCACCCAGAGGCTAGAAAGTAAAGAGACTAATAGGAAGATAGAATAGATTTCTATACATGGAGCTCTCAAAGAGTTAGGAAACTAAGAGATTGTGATAAGAATGAGACATTATAACTTAATCTTTCAAAGGCAAAGGAATTCAAAATTTCTTCAGATCCAAAGAATTTCTATAGAGTGAGATGACCATGGTAATAAGAGCGAAGATAACTGAAAATGAGGAACTCACAGAATTGAGCATCTAAGGTCTGGCTAGAATACTCAAATTAATCATAGGAAATAGGGAAATTGGAAATATAATATATCTATGCTTCTTTTGATCTTTAAAACATTATAAATTATTTAGTAGTTAAATTATTTAAGTTTCTTCAGAAACTTTTGCATGTAAATGGTGCTGGAGGATGATTTGCTTTATTTATCTTTTGACTTGTCACTTAGAACAAATTGCCACATTCCCTTGTGCGTGTGTGTGCCAGTGGGGAGATATAGAGTGATTGTGTTCCAGCTTGAGGTATACAAAATAAGAATGAAAGAAAGTAGTTGTGATTTGCAATCAAATGTGGTGTTTGCTTGTTTTCTGGAACATATTTCGATTTTATTACTATCACTATTTTTTCAATGAGGACAGAGACTTAGGAAAATTTAAGTAAGGGGCAAAGCTGCAACCAAAGCCTATACTATCAGATTAAACTTCCACTCTTAATATTATACTAAGCTAGTTACTTAATAATTTACCAAGGAATAACATCTACATCATAAAGATAGAATTAATGATTAGCAATAAAGGCTGGAAGTGGTTGAGAACTGTTAATTTTCTTTGCCTCAGGTCAGATGTTTCTTTATAAATGTGTGAATAAACATATATTTGTATGTTCTCATATATTTGACAACTCATTCTAAAAAGAACTTCAAAAGTGTTCAATGAATATGTAATGCCTTGAACTGTAATGACTGAATTTGATTATGCACAGACAAAAAATAATTATATTCAAGGAGATAAAGTTTCAAAATGTTTTTACTTCTTCATTAAGAACTTATAGTGCTTTTTATGTATGTAGGAAAGTTCTAAGCAAATTACCCACTACTTTATTCACTCAATAATATTTATTACAATATAATAAGCAGGAACATAAACAAGAATCAAATATTTCCTACATATATTTCCCTACATGTATATCTATAATTATATCTTAGTTCATAATCAGAGGAATTCCTAGAGTGGACACAGTACAGAGCATGAATTAAGGAATAAGCAGCTTATAATCGGAGGAATGCCTAGAGCAAACACAGTGCAGAGCATGATTTAAGGGACAAACAGTTATACCAGGACAAGAATCCATGGCCCAGGCGGCAGTGTTCAGTATCATAAAGATACCTGCTGTATGGCAGGCTTGAGGCGAGAGCCACTCCTCCTGATAAAGGAGTTGTAGGACCTTGCTCCGGCTCTGTGGAAGGCTGCCCTCACAACGGCAATCCACCTTGGTGACTGTGAACTTTATCAGCTCTTGCTACTGTGCTACTTGAAAAGCATCTTCCCATAGAGCCCATTGGAAGCTGTCAGAAGGTGGCAGTAACCTTGACAGCTCTGTCACTGCCATATGACTTAAAGCATCCTCCTATAAATCTTCTTAGAAGTAGTTTGCCCATAGATGGAAGTATTGCACACTGCACCCTCTTCACTGTGCACGGCCCACCTTCAAGCCTCGGTGACCTAATGGGGCGGACCCCATGTTTTATTGCTCACGACCCTATCACTATCCTTAGAGATGATTTCACTCACTGCCCTGCCACCTAATCTATACACAATAAATACTCATGCTTCTGGACATTCGGGCCTCGCCTGACTCCACTCATAGGTGGCGTGGCCCCCCAAGCCCAGCTGCATTTTCCTTGCACTTCTGTGTCCTGTCTCTTTATTTCTCAGATCCTGCACCTCAGCACAGCATAAGGCTCACCCCACGACCCTGTGGGGCCCTCAGCCCTACATGGGTATTCCCTAAAGAACTAAAAGTAGAAATACCATTTGATCCAGCAATCCCAGTACTGGATATCTACCCAGAGGAAAATAAGTAATTATGCAAAAAAGATACTTGCACATGCATTTTTACAGTACCATTTTGCAAGTGCAAAAATATGGAGGCAGCCAAATGCCAATCAATCAAGTGGAGAAAGAAACTGTGAGAGAGAGAGATATATATATAAAATCATATATCTAATACTGATATATATATATATATATATATATATATATCTGAAAAATCATATATCTCATATTTGAGATATGTATATCTCAAAAATCATATATCTCATATATATATCATTACATTATATATGTGTGTGTGTGTGCATATATATATATACATGATAGAATACTACTCAGCCATAAAAAGTTATGAGTTAATGGCATTTACAGCAACCTGAATGGGACTGGAGACTATTAGTCTAAGTGAAGTAACTCAGGAATGAAAAACCAAACAAACATCATATGCTGTCACTCATAAGTGAGAGCTAGGTAAGCTATGAGGATGAAAAGGCATAAGAATGATACAATGTGTAGTGCTCCCCTCTCTGTGTCCATGTGTTCTCATTGTTCAACACCCGTCTATGAGTGAGAACATGTGGTGTTTGATCTTCTGCTCTTCTGTCAGTTTGCTGAGAATGATGGTTTCCAGGTTCATCCATGTCCCTACAAAGGACACAAACCCATCGTTTTTGATGGCTGCATAATATTCCATGGTGTATATGTGCCACATTTTCCCTGTCCAGTCTATCATCGATGGGCATTTGGGTTGGTTCCAAGTCTTTGCTATTGTAAACAGTGCTACAATGAACATTCGTGTGCTCGTGTCCTTATAGTAGAACGATTTATAATCCTTTGGATATATACCCAGTAATGGGATTGCTGGGTCAAATGGAATTTCTATTTCTAGTTCCTTGAGGAATCGCCACACTGTCTTCCACAATGGTTGAACTAATTTACACTCCCACCAACAGTGTAAAAGTGTTCCTATTTCTCCAAATCCTCTCCAGCATCTGTTGTCTCTAGATTTTTTAATGATCGCCATTCTATCTGGCGTGAGATGGTATCTCAATGTTGTTTTGATTTGCATTTCTCTGATGACCAGTGATGATGAGCATTTTTTCATATGTTTGTTGGCCTCATGGATGTCTTCTTTTGTAAAGTATCTGTTCATATCCTTTGCTCACTTTTGAATGGGCTTGTTAGTTTTTTTCTGGTAAATCTGTTTTAGTTCTTTGTAAATTCTGGATATCAGCCCTTTGTCAGATGGGTAAACTGCAAAAATTTTTTCCCATTCTGTTGGTTGCCGATTCACTCTAATGACTGTTTATTTTGCTGTGCAGAAGCTGTGGAGTTTGATTACGTCCTATTTGTCTATTTTGGCTTTTGTTGTCAATGCTTTTGGTGTTTTGGTCATGAAGTCTTTGCCTACACCTATGTCCTGAATGGTTTTGCCTAGATTTTCTTCTAGGGTTTTTATGGTATTAGGTCTTATGTTTAAGTCTTTAATCCATCTGGAGTTAAGGGTCAGTTGGGGGGAAATAGGGGAAGGATGGTGGGGGGTAGGGAGCTGGGGAGAGATAGCAAGGGGAGAGATGCCAGATGTAGGTGATGGAGAGGAAGGCAGCAAATCACACTGCCACGTGTGTACCTATGCAAGAATCTTGCATGTTCTTCACATGTACCCCAAAACCTAAAATGCAATAAAATAAACGGGGAAAAATATATAAAATTAAAAAAATAAAAAAATAAAAATAAAAAAATAAAAAAATATAAAAAATCATGATAAAAATCTAAAGAAAAAAATAACCTCTTTAAAATCACAAAAATCCTTGGGAAACACAAAAGGTAAACAGTTCATGGTGTGGAACTGTGAGAACTAACTTGCTCTTTGAAAGTATACATTAAAATATACTTATGTGAGGTAATATTATGTGTCATATAGTAAGGAAAAAATAATGTGTGAGATTGTGTTACTAATAATGACAGTTATCTGGAACATATTTCTTTAAGTCAGAGAAATACTGATGGAATATAAACAGGAACAGAAAAAGTATTTGGATAAGATGAGATGTGAAGAATCAACAAAATACTATTTATGCAAAAATAAAATAATAGTCAAAATGTAAAACAGTTGGAAAGCCAATTTTCATCAGATGGTGATTTAGAATTTGTATAGAATAAATATTTTTCTTTTGACAAACTCTTAGATGTAGCTACTTAAAAATGCATCTTAATAACCTACTGTATAACATGTTAAATGCTTTGTGTTTTATATCTTATTTAATTTTAATCAAAAATAGGAAAAAATGAGTATCAAAATGAGAAAATTAAAATTCAAAATTTTGTTATGGAATATAAAAATAAAAGAATGATACAATGGACTTCTGGGACTTGGGGGAAAGGGTTGAGAAGGGAGAAAGGGTTGGGAAGGGGGTAAGGTAAAAAAGGCTACAAATTGTGTTCAGTGTATACTGCTCGGGTGATGCATGCACCAAAATGTCACAAATAACCACTAAAAACTTGTGTAACTAAATGTCTCTCATATCCCAAAAACCTATAGAAATATATATATATATATACATACATATATGTGTGTATATATATATATGTGTGTATATATATATACACATATATATGTGTATATATAAAATATGGCTTTTATGCTATTTACCTATATTTTTACAGTTGACAATAAGGGGTGAAGACAGAGTATGAAAGGTGGGTTTGCTAATTATTAGTGGATATGTTTGAAGCATTTGAAGAAGATTATGAAAAGAGAAGAGAATAGTTTACTGACAAAAATTACTCAATGCTTCCAATAAGATCCAATATAGCAAACAATTTCCTAATATCTCCCACTGTTTTGCAAAATTCCAAAAGTATTAAGTCAAGTTAGTATCAAGTCAAGTTTTAACTAAATCATTTTTAATTACATGAAACTTTTTAAAAAATTAGCCTTTTTTCTAATTTAGTAGGCTACAAAACCATTGTTTTTGTTTTTGTTGTTTTGAGTGAAGCCTGTCCCCAGTAGGAATAAATGGGGCCACTAGTGAAAGAAGCCAATTCTCAAGATGGAGAGAGAGAGAAAAGTGAATGAAACTACAAACATTGATACCACTAGATCAAGCCATGACTGCAATCTACTGACTTCTTAATGGCATGACCCAAAATTTTCCAAAAGTTAGCTTGAACTGTTTTCCATTTCTTACCATCCAAAGAGTCATGACTAACAACTTCAGACATAAACCACAAAGTGGTTTCTAATTCCAGCCAGTTGTGCAAGCTTAGGCAAATCACATCTTCTCCCTGGATCTGAGTGTCCCTATCTATGAAATGATTGAACCTGGATTGATCCCCAGGTTGTCACTTTTCCTAATGTTGCATGATTCTGTGATTTAACATACAATTAATTAAAATGACCACTTCACACTGTATCTCAGTTTTGCTCAAATATTTCTTCTCTATTTCTCTGATTATAACCCTGTATTATTCCTACATAATGGAATCTGCAAAGAAGAAACAGAGCATCCAAGAAAAGCCAGGTTTTAATATTGACTAGACACTGTTTACAGAAGAATATTAGTTACCTCCCTAAATAGTTATTTATTCTCTATGGAAACATTCTAAGTATGTTTCTTTAAGTGAATTACTAAATAGTTTATCTTAGAACTTATTATCTGAACTGAAAGCCCTAATAAAGTATCCGCCAATTAGATTAGATTCAGAAAAGTTTATTAAACACTTATCCTGATGAAAATAATTCATATATCACCCAAACTGAGTCTCTTTGGGTCTCATGCTTTGCGCTTTGCTTTGCACATTAAACACTCAATAAATGTTTGTAAATTAAATTAAATTAAAGGAGTTGCTTTTGCTGCAGTTTACATGCCCTTCTATGATTAATGAATCATCACTAAGTGAGAAATTAATGAGTATGCTTTGCATATCAGGAAAAAAATGCATTCTGTTTCAGAGAGGGACAAAATTTCACAGCAGGGGATGAAGACAGGCAACTTCAGGAATTAACAAGAAAGAAGATTGCAATTACAGCTACTGACATGTGGATAAACTCCAAATAGCTGCCAAAATCACTACCTGTGAGATGACATATCCACTAGCTTCAAATTAATCAAGGCTTCACACATCCATTCTCTACACAATTAGAAAGGGAAAAAAGAAATGGAAGAATCTCTACAAGACAATTCCAAAGCAAGGCAAAGTTCAGATTTCTCACCAGTGCCACGTTTCCAGTCCTTCAGCACATATTGTCCTTCCTTGCTCTTATAATCAAAGAACAATAGCACACAGCAAAGGTCAGACAGTAAAGTACTAGGGACAGATCCCAAAGTAGGCAAATAGAGTAATTCGGAATCCAAATGTGGCATGTTAGGGAATTAACAGCAAACAAATAAATGTAAGCAGTCAGGCAATCAAGGGTAGGAAGATCCCAACTTGGAGCAGCAACTCCTGAAGATGAAACCCAACTACCAGGTAGGAAGTAGCCACAAGCGACAAGAAGTCTTTACCGGCAATCAGAAAAAGTTGCAAAGGCATTCAGGAGTTCGGTATTAGGTAAAGATGGATAAGATTTAAGGACAAGAATAAGTTATGGAGAAATTAAGGAAGAGACAGGGAAAGGTCACATTTTTTGACAATATCAGTTATTATATGTGAAGCACAAGCAGTGGGCAAGGCCATTCAGGTGGATGGCCTGATGGTGAGTCAGCAAGTTATTGTTCCAAGGCCTTTTAACATTTTTCAGTGATGAACAGAATTGGTCTTGGGCTTGGATCACTGGGAAAATGATTGTGATAATGTGTGCCAAGTATCTATCACAGAGAAAACACTTCACTAGTGCCATTTTCTTTCTTCTTTTCTTTTCAATTTTATTATTTAGGAAATGGAGGGGAAGAAAAATCACACAAGTAATACCTTCTACAACATATAACCAGTCCTACCAACATCTGACCATTTGGGGTTTTAGCATGACATTTCCATAGTTGTTTTGCTGTTACTAACAGAACCATGCTCTAATAAGCTATTAATATTAGCTATATGCTGGGAACAGACAATATATACAGAATTAGCAGCCTTGGGAAATAATGAGTAAGGCTAATGATAAGAGGAAGTAAGCAGAAAAACATGGTTTTCAGAAACATGGCAAAATACCTGTAGGGCCCTCTCAGAACACTTAAGTATCTACACAGGTAGGAAAGAGTACACTCATACTTCTCATGTACTCCATGGATGTTGCTGAGTGTGGTCTTGAGTATTCATTCATAATAACTTGCATATATACACATGTAGAGAGAGTAAAAGAGCTGGATATAAAATTATACCAATGTCTCCATGATCACTTTTCTATTCCAAAATTATCCTTTCACTGATATCCTCCAACTCTCTTTCTTTTTTGGATCTGATAAAATACAGGGCTCAACAATTTCCTGTATAAGACAGTCCAACTTGTTATCAATGACCAAAAAACATAAATGTCTGCCCTTTTTGGTCAAGGTGTGTATGGGGTTGTAAACATAGTTTTCAGATTTGACTCGACGCCCATTAACCTTATAATATTATGGCAATTAAAGATAATCCTAAAAAATGGAGAGCATAATGATTCACTGAAAAGTATTTCTCCTACTTTTGTCAATTAATTATGCTCTAACAAGTTTCTCCTTTGGTTACAATGTTACATTTACCCACAGCAACCTTCAATTAGTTCCAAACATTTTAGTATTTCAAAGTGTAATCTTCACATGGTCACAAACTTTTTAGTATTTCAAAGTGTAAAAATCCATGTGAACTACTTTTCTTCAATTATACTAAAATTTATTCATCCTTTATAGCAAGATATTACCATCATAATATTTTTAAGGGTTATAATTTTCATTCTTTCCTGATTAAGGCATGATACCATCATGAGGATTTGATTTGGTTAAAATTATTATGAAAAATGTTAATTTTATGACTCAATTCTACAAAGGATGCAGAAATTTAAATCCACAATTTTTTTTAAAAATACAGGCTTGATATGGGATAAAAGAAAACTTGTTAAATTTTACATCAAAATAAATGCTAAAAAGAAACTATGAACAGGTTTAATATAGGACGTTGTAACAATTAGTTTTCACTCCTGCCAACAGGTTATTTTCTTCATTTATGATTTTAGGTTTTACAATGTAATTGCCAGGCCAGCAATAGCTAATCACGGCATAAAATAAAGTTAAAATGTTTTACCAGCCTTATAAACATTTGTGCTGCTATATTTTTCACTAGTTGAAAGCAACCAGACAGCCTGTTAGGTAGCTGAATATAGAGTATATTGGAATTGCACCATATGCTGTTTCAAAGAAACATCTGACTTAGCTAAGAACATGCTTTTGATTTATTAGTTGACTTCTGTGCAGACATATGTGATTCCTTGATTCTTTTATTCGTGTCACACTTTTGATGCAATCAACCCTTATATTCTCTTCTCCTTTTCTTCAATTCCTGGGAGAAAATACAATCAATCACTGGAGAAATGTAGTAGGGTAACAGTCCTTTTTCTAATTCAATTTTCGTTTTTTATCTTGCTGTTTTAAAAATATATATTTTTGAAAGAGAAAATACATGAATTGATTTAGTGGTGATCTTCCTCTCTACACATTTTCAAATTTCAGCTGCCTTGATTTGTCAGTTTTGATATTGGAAATTGATAGAAAATGATAAAATTCCTCTTACTTTTATACCAATTTGTTCCTTAAAAACTGTTTTAGTTTGTCACATAATCCAACAACTAGAATTCCAAAATAAAAATGGGGTTTAACAGACCAGATTAGCAATTGGTATATACTTCAGATGCAAGTGGCAGATCCGATACTAAAGGGAAAAGGAAATATATTTATTTTGGAGTTAATACTTATTGAAGAAATACTGCAGGCTGAAGAATATTAAAGCATTTTACCTGGATTATCACAGTTAATGCTCCCAACAATCCATAGGCAAATGCCAACCTTAGCCCAATGCTGACCTTAGCCCCTTCCACCGTTAAGGTAACTTGAGTCTCGGGATTTAGGTCGCTGTCCAAGGTCACACAGCTAGTAAGTTACAGAGCCATGATTGCAGACATAGGGCATTTGGCTTCATGGCTTGCAATCATAAATTGTTCTTCTTATTATCAACTTTAAAACATTGCAAATCACCTACATTTTCTTAGCTTCCATTTCCAAATCTCTAAAACATGAATAATGTTATCTACCTCCTCAGGCATTTGGGAAGAACATGTTGATTTTTTTAAAACTGTGAAGAACTGAGAGCAATAAGGCATTGACTTTTATGGATATGGGAAACCAGAAAGACTTTCCCATTTCAGAGCTAATATTTTCTTAGTAATTTGCCCAGATACTCTTACAACTAAGAACTTGACTTTATCACACTTTTACTTTAGAATCAGGGCTAGACCCCAAGACTCCTACCAACTCTATTTCTTTTCCAACTGCCTTGAAATAAATCTGATAATTTCAGCAGCTTAAATCCTAGTTTCAGCTGGCATTTGATTTGACAGGAAGAAAAACACTCTGACTTAGAAAGCTAAGCAAACTGTCTCCAAAATTAAAGTTATTCAGTGCTAACCCTCATGCTAAGTGGTAAGGTAAAATACAATCATGGTTTCAGGGGTTCTACAAGCAGACCAGACCAATGAATGAGATGAAGACAACATATTAGAATAAATGTAACCCCATCTCTCCCACTTTCTAAGGAAACATCCTTTGCAGCTCTAGCTACTGGGATGATTCAGCTTTTATTGAGATGATTGACGGAGATGTAGAACAAAAGAAATAGGGAGATGGGGAGAAATTTATTTACCTAACGAAGAAAGAAGACACAGATTCCATCTCCTCTTCAACCCATTTAAATTAGGTGCCAACATTATCACTCCACCCAAACCACTCTACTCCAAATCACCAGTGACCTGTGTGGCTAAAGCAAATGGTCAATTTTCATCTCATGATCAATGAGATGTCCTTAACTACCTTGAGGACAATTTCTATTTTCTCCACTTGGCATCTAGGACACCCCACTTTCTTGGTTTTTCCCCCTCTTTTGTTGGTTGGTACTTCTTCTCAGTTTCACTTTGTTCCCCTTTTTCTACTTGATACTTACAAGTTGAAGTGTGTACAGATATGGTCCTTGTTCCTCTTTTCTATGTGTTGCAGTAGAAGTGAAAAAACAAATGATTTAGTTTCGAACAAAATGAACTAAAGAAAATGGGGAAAATGTGGAACTGATGTAGATCTCTGGCTTGTTTGTGGGAATTTTGAAAAAGCTTGGGAGGGAAAATGAAGACTTTGAATCCAGCAAGTGTGTGAAGGTTCAATTAACACTATTGGCTGCAACATAGTGTTTCTAACATAGAAAACATGGTCGAGTAACAACACTTCAAATAGGAAGATGAAGCCTAAAAGAAGCATGAGGATTCCAGAAAATAAAAACTGAGCAAACAGGCAAACTGGATGAGGGTCAGTGTAGCAGTATGTGAGTCAATATTCTACAGCAGAATGAAGTAAAATTTTTCAATTGGTCAAAATGGCTCAATGAAATACATCTGAAGTAGTGATTCTTCCACAGAAGGTTGGACTTCTAAGTTACCAATAATTCAGTCTAGAGAGAAGGATATCTCTCAGAAAGAATCATGGGTGTGCAGTTGGCAAATTGTGTTAACCAAATTAGACAGATACAAAGCTGTTTTTTGGGAGAATTGTACTATCACCTGCCTGAACAAAAAGAGATTGTGGTCATTTGTTACTTAATATGTTCTTCGGGCTCCTAACATTCAGAAGCAGAAAGCAGGCATTAAGACAGCTACTCAGTCCTCAGTCTCCAATGCCCTCTTCAGGTGTGGTTGCTGCAGGGGCAAGACTGGCATTAAATTGATATGTGACATAAACCATTACCCCTGTATCATCTAGCTCTTTAACAGTGGCACTTATCTCCACCGTCTCCACTAGGATAAAATATTGTTTAGATTTACTATCTTGGCTGGGGTTTAGGGAGAGTGAGTTTCAAAGTTTTCTCTTTAGCCTCTTTATTATAATAGGTTTTTCTCCACAGAGCCCATGTGAAAATCCAATTGCTTGGTATATCAATTCTGATTACACACTTGGGGACTGGGAAAATGACCACTTAATAGGCCCTTGGGACAAGTGGACTCACTATGAGATGGATTTTAGTTAGTTCTTCACTTAACTACCTGTCCTCCAGAATTCCACCTCAACAGGATGTCATGATGATACTTTGGGTCTCTGGCTATCAATGTCAGCTCAGGCCTTGAGTCCAGTAGTCCTCAAATGTTCTGCTATTCCCCTTTATCCAGTGTACTATTTCCCAAGTACATGTAACTCCATTTGGGGAAAGGTGAGGGGATTGCCATGGTAAATACATGTCATAGAGTTGGAAAGGACTGCCTCTTAGGGACCCAGTCATCTCTTCAGCCAGTGGGTTCCAGACTTGAAAATTGATGGATGGGCTGGATGCAGTGGCTCACGCTGTAATCCCAGCACTTTGGGAGGTTGAGGTGGGCAGATCTCCAGAAGTCAGGAGTTTGCGAATAAAAGTCAGAAGTTCTAATATAAATACAAAAATTAGCTGGGCATGGTGTTGTGCCTCTGTAATCCCAGCTACTTGGGAGGCTGAGGCAGGATAATAGCTTGGGCCCAGCAGGCGGAGGTTAACCCAGCAGGCGGAGGTTGCAGCAAGCCAAGATTGTGGCACGGTACTCCAGCCTGGGCAAAAGAGCAAGGCTCTGTCGAAAGAAAAGAAACAAGAAAAAANAAAAAGAAAAGGAAAAGAAGAGAGAGAGAGAAAAAAAAAAAAGGAAGGCAGGGAGGGAGGGAGGGAGGGAAGGAAGGAAGGGAAAAAGAAAATTGACTTATGCCTGGGCACAGAGAAAGAAATCTTATTATTTTTTACTGTGCAGGATCACTTTCAGCCTCTTTCTCCTATATCATATGTTTTTTCCTCTGTCTCTCTCTTTCTGTCTCTCCCCCCGACATCAATGTTAAGCAGCAGGCTGATTTGCCTCTGGGGACACCATGTTATTCATCATCATTCCCTTTGAATTTTACAATAATTGTGGCATCCTGGCTTCTGATGGCTTTCCACCACCACCAGCCTCTACTATTAATGCATCTCAAAAGTCATCAATTCATGAAATAAGCCCAGCTCTGTCTGTGCCCACCTCTCCTAGTTCATCCCTGGCTTGCCTCTCTCTCAGCAGCACATTCCTAATGGCTTTAGTGAATGTATGTCTGTCCTCTGAGCCTCTTGTTGGACATAATCCTCTCATGTGTTTACTGGCCTTACACTATCTACATGTATATCTATATCTATCTATATCTATATCGCCAATCCAACATGCCCACTTTACTCAAGCTTTGTTTTTTACTTCTTCCTTCTTTTAACATCTGCCAAGTTAAAACAAGCATTTCTAAATTACTGAAAAGTGGCCTTTTTTTCCCCCAGTTTTCCTTTTTTTTTTTTTTTTTTTGCCCTCTCTGTAATTTCACTTTTAGTTCCAGGATACAGATTCAGAACGTGCAGGTTTGCTACATAGGTATATGTGTGCCATAGTGGTTTGCTGCACCTATTGACTTATCCTTTAAGTTCCCTCCCCTCACTCCTCACCCACCAACAGGCCCTGGTGTGTGTAGTTCCCCTCCCTGTGTCAATGTGTTCTCATTGTCCAACTCCAAATTATGAGTGAAAACGTAGTGTTTGGTTTTCTGTTTCTAGTTAGTTTGCTGAGGATGATGGCTTCCACCTTCATCCATGTCCTGCAAAGGACATGATCTCATTCCTTTTAATGGCTGCATAGTATTCCATGGTGTATATGTACCACATTTTCTTTATCCAGTCTATCATTGATAGGCATTTGGGTTGGTTCCATGACTTTGCTATTGTGAATAGTGTTGCAATAAACATATGTGTGCTTGTGTTTTTATAGTAGAATGATTTATATTCCTTTGGATATATACCCACTAATGGGATTGCTGGGTGAAATGGTATTTCTGGTTCTAGAAATATACAGCATATATTATTTCTTGACTTTTTAATAATCGCCATTCTGAATGGTGTGAGATGGTGTTTCATTGTGGTTCTGATTTGCATTTCTCTAATGATCAGTGATGTTGAGCTTTCTTTCATAAGTTTCTTGGAGTGTAAATGTCTTCTTTTGAGAAGTGTCTGTTCATATTATTTTCCTGTTTTTTGATGGGGTTTTTTTGTTTGTTTGTTTTTTGTAAATTTTTTTAGGTACCTTACAAATTCTGGATATTAGAACTTCATTGGATGGACAGATTGCAAAAACCTTAACCCATTCTCTAGGTTGCCTGTTCACTCTGATGATAGTTTCTTTTGTTGTGCAGAAACTCCTTAATTTAATTAGATCCCATATGTCAATTTTGGCTTTTGTTGCAATTGCTTTCCTCATTTTCATCATAAAGTCTTTGCCCATGCCTATGTCCTGAATAGTATTGTCAAGGTTTTCTTCTAGGATTTTTATTGTTTTGAGTTTTACATTTAAGTCTTTAATCCATCTTGAGTTAATTTTTGTAAAAGGTGTAAGGAAAGGGTCTAGTTTCAGTTTTCCACATATGGCTAGTCAGTTTTTCCAGCACTATTTATTGAATAGAAGAATAAAATACCTAGGAATTCAGCTAGGAAGGGGTTTGAAGGACCTCTTCAAGGAGAACTACAAACCACTGCTCAAGGAAATAAGAGAAGACACAAATGGAAAAAAAGAATTCCATCCTCATGGATAGGAAGAATCAATGTCATGAAAATGGCCATAACGCCCAAAGTAATTTATACATCAAGGCTATTTCCATCAAACTATCATTGACATTCTTCATATGATTAGAAAAAACTACTTTAAATTTCATATGGAATTGAAGAAGACCCCATGTAGCTAAGACAATCCTAAGCAAAAAGAACAAAGCTGGAGGCATCACGCTACCTGACTTCAAACTATACTACACAGCTACAGTTACCAAAACAGTGTGATACTGGTACCTAAACAGACATACAGACCAATGGAGCAGAACAGAGACCTCAGAAATAACACCACATATCTACCAGCATCTGATCTTTGACAAACCTGACAAAAACAAGCAATGAGGAAAGAATCTCCTATTCAATAAATGGTGCTGTTTTTTCCAGGTTTCTAAGAGCCACTCCAATAATACATGTGCCCCATCCCTTGGGTCTTTGTTAGGGTATTAAAAGTCACTTTCCTAAAAGTGTCCCCCAGTCAGTAAACTCTTGCTTATTCAGATGTAAACTTTGGTCCTTTGACTGAGAACTCTTAAAAATCTAGTCCCTAGTTATAGGTCTAGTAGCCAAAAGTTGTGAGGGCTGCTTCTGAACAGGGCATTAGCTACCTGTGGGGGGAGGTTCTGAAGCATCTTCTAGCATAGTTGAAATGGTAGGTCTTTCTACAGAAGGGAAAGGTGGCAAATTCTGCACACCAAGAGAATCCAGAGAGGGTTTCAGGGTCAACATCCTCAGGAAAATCCAGATAGCACCATCACAGTTCTCAGAATCTGTAGTTTTCCTTCCTAGGGTTCTGACTTTCACACAGCAGAACTGATTTGACTGAGTATTCAATCATCAATCATCTTTGGAACTCTGTAACTCTCACAATTAGTTCTCCTGGTTATTTTATTGCCCCTCTCTTTAAATATGCGACTAATGTCCAAGCTCTGTGGTTCTCACACTTACCCATTAATCACATATTAATGTCAAGCATTACATGTTCTTATGTTATCCTTCTGCAGCATCTAATTTCAACAAGGCAGTAACCAGTCAATTTTACTGTGTTGATAGGCATGATTCATCCTTTATATCTCAAATGCCAGCAACATGCATCTTCCTCAGCATTCTCTTTCACTAGGACATTTTTCCAGGCCATTACCAGCAAAATGATTAGCCATTGAATTTCATCTTGCGCCAGAGACTATCCATGTCCTACCTGCCTATCAGAGCAGTGTCCACTTTTCCAATGAGTGGTTGGTAAGCCAGTGCCAAATCTTCATCTTACTCCTAATTTCTTAAACCAAACTTACTCCCACTTGTTTTAGTTTAGATCCTCCAAAAAGCAAATGCCTAGGCAAAATTAAGCATGTAAGGATTTTAGTGGAGCAAAAACCTGCAGGCAAAGAAACGGGGAGAGAGTTAGATAAGGGTGGGAAAGCCATTAGACTGTAAATGAAGGAGAGCAAGAGAGAGAGTGTGTGGAGGAAAGGGGCCTAAACTGCTGTACAGAGGAAGGCAGGCTCAGCAAAGCTGCTAAGGTTTGTCTACAAAGGGGTACCAGGTCTCCCAGGAACAATTCTGTTTTAGGATTCAAACTCTCCTTCATGCAGTCTTTGGTGAAGAAAAGGCCATGGCAGGCATGGTTTCTACACCAAGGCAATGAAGGATGTATCACTAGAGACCCTCTATGTCAAGCGTGCTCCCTGTATTAAAACCCACAGGCACATTCTCATGGCCTTCACAGACCCTCACATTGTTAACTAATAGGACTTTAGAATGTTTAATAATTGTTGACTGCTGTAGGTCTTCTAAATGGAAAGTTTATTGTGATGGTCTTGTTTTTGTTTCATCAATGTAGAATCAGTGTAGTTGTACATCATTGGGGGTGTCGAAGACAGATAAACTTTTTGTTCATAAATCTCCTAGGAAAAAGGAACCACATTCAGACCAGTTGCAGAAATCTATCCAGACTTTAAGGTATGTGTCAGCAGTTGCTGCATTGCAAACAACCACAAAACACTGTCAGTGTGTAACAGATATTTATTTAGCTCAAATGTCTGCAGGTCAGTGAGGTTCAACTGATTTCAGCTGGGCTCAGCTGCATGGCTCTGCTCCAAGCCTTAGTCCAGCTGGACGTGGCTCTTTGTTGAAGTTTGGGCTCAGGTGCGTCCACATGTGTTCATTTGGTGAAAATCTTTCTTCACCATCAGAAGCAGGGAGCTCTTCTCATGGTGAAGAAAGATATAAGAGGATGTGCCCTGCTACTACCCACATGCCAATTCTCTGCTTGTGGTCACTCTTCTAGCAGTCTATTGGCCAAGGGAAATAACAAAGCTAAGGCCAAAGTCAAGGAGAGAGGCATGGCAGAAGGGGTGGGAGGGGAAACCTTTTAAACAGTAATCTATCTAATGCTCTTTCCAGCAAAGGCAGACTATCCATATGAGGTGGTAGGAAAGCCAACTCAGATACTTCCCCTGACATACAGTGTCCATCAGCACGGGACTTACACAATTCTTTGGCATATAGGAGAACATGATGCTCCAAAGTGTAGAGGGCATATCAGAGCCAGCCAGGGGGATCATCTGAAGTGTTTCCTTTCTTATTTCTATGTGCAAAACACTTGAGTATTGGGCCACCATTATCAATTCACTCGGCAGATACAGACTAAAACAACTACATATGGCAGACTCAAGGTGGGGCCCTGAGACAGGGCAGATCCAGGCCCTGCCCTTATGTGGTATAGTAAAAGAGACAGATATTAGGAAAAAATAATGATAATTAAGCAAATGTTTAATTACAACTGAGTTAAGTGAAATAAGGAAAAAGTAACAGGGAAAACTGAGTTCACCTGGGGATTGAAGAAGGATTACATAAAGAAGACACATCTGAACTGTGATCTCAAGAATTAGCAGGAAATGCCTCAGTGGTATGCAGTAGAAGTTGAGGTAGGAGATTGTGGAAGGGGGTTACAAGAAGAAGGTATAGCAGAAGTGATGGTCCTGGGACAGAAAGTAGTAGGGCATGTAAGAGAAGCCCTCATAGCACTTTCTCTACAGCAGGGCTTTTTCCAAACCACTTTGGAGGATATCACTGTATTTCCCTCAACAACCTAAAATTATCTTTTTATTTTTACTTATCTATTTTCTATAATTAAAATAAAAGTTCCACAAGAGTGAAGAAGTTTTCCATCTTATTCACCCCAGGTTCCGTATACATGTCTACTGAATTGATTAATAAACATAAAAAGGCCTTCTCCCAGAAGTACAAAGAGCTAAGGTAAAATGGCTGAAATAGGAAGAGGAAGAAGCCACAGCTGATCTAACAATACCTGACAGTCATATTCAGGATTTGGGTGTTCAATCTAAACAATAATATGCCATTAAAGGTATTAGAATAGAGAAATGGCATGCTTAAAATTACCTCTCTAAAGTATCGTTCTAGCTGAATTGTGTACAATGGATAGTAGGGATAAGATGAGTTAAGAGGTCATTGTGGTACTCCAGGGGAGGAAATTGGCTTGGACTAGGAGAATGTGTAAGAGATTGGGAAAAATCTTATGTTGCAGTCCTCAATGATTTTGGGAAAAATAAACTTGAAAGCCATACTCTTTAGTACTCATAAGGCTGATAATAATAGCTGACTGCTGTGTGTCGGCTACAAGTGAAACTTGTAGCTGTAAGATGGAATTTTCTGGATGGAAGACAGTGAGATCATGAGCAGATTCTCCAGTGATTGTATGTACCATTTGGGTAGGAATGTAAGCACATACTCTTGTAGCATCTGGTCAATATCTGAGTGATAGTGAATAAACAGATGAATACCAACAAGTATGGCTAGTTTGAATCTAGCCTTCCCAACCTGGTTTGAGACTGTGAAGTTTGGAGATGGAGACTAGGGACTACGGCTGCATGTTTTCTTTTTCTTTTTCTTTTTTAGCATTCTCTTCGGCACCTAGCAGTGTTTGAATAAATGACCAACAGGTCAACCGAAAGAAATTGGGAGTTGTTAGTAGGTGTGGGGGAGAGGAGGAGTGTTTCAGGTAAGAACACTTCCTACCTGGATGAAGTATACTAACACTAACATGTCTTGTATCAGGATTGGGAGAAACGACGACGGCAAAGTTAGGTCTGAAGTGAAATTCATCTTGAGGGCTGTTGTGACCTCGTCCTAGAGATGAAGAGGGTTAATTAGGCCTTCCCAGTTCAGGTCAATCAAGTAGGCTTTAGCCCATTCCTGTAACATGGGACCTCAGAAGGAAAGCATCCTGACCATTTTTAGTTTCCTTGAATGCAAATGAGATCTGAGAAAATGAAGGATGATGTTTTTCCACTGATTTGAACAGATAATGGGATTAGCACTTTGGGGGTATCTGATGTCCTTGCCTTGTTAATATCCTAAGAGACAGAAAGGCATATCTAGATCCAAGAGATCTCTTGCTGGCTTCCTAAAACAAGAGTGCCAACCTAGCACCACCCAGAGATGTGCTGTGTAAAGTCTGTTGCCCTGGCTGTTGACTTCAACAAGGGAGAAGGAAGCGTTCTGAGGGCCAAGCAAATTAGCTGATCTTTAGTGACAGGCCCCAGGTGGCAAAAGTGCCTGGTAAAAGCTTGCTCTTGAGAATTTCTGAGATTCTCAGGCTCTGATCCTGGTAAATTCATGAGTGAATGTGTAGAGGGAGTGCATCACCATGTATGTTCTCCAGCTGCATGTCCAATATAAAAGCCACTAAACACATGTGGCTACTTGAATGTAATTAAAATTAAACCAGACTAAAATTCAACTTTTCTGTGGCACTAGTCACATGTGACTAGTGATGATTTTATTAGACAACACAGGTAAAGGACATCTCTATCTTTGCATAAAGTTCTCTTAGACAGCCCTACTCTAGACTTCCCGAGCTTTCTCAGCTATAAAATGGGGAAAAAAATCCTGCCTTTCTCACAGAGATGTGAGCATGAATAAGCTAATGGGAATGAAAATACTTCAAATGTTTCATACATTATGAGGCAGGGTTGCAGTGTCATTATTGCTTGTTTTCTGGCCACTGGATTTATCATCTACTGTCAAAGCTGCACATCAATCTGTTGAAGGAGTGAACCATCCCACAAGAACCCAGACCTTTCTGAGAAGACCATCAGGTTGTGGAAGGTGTTTACTGAGCATGGCCTCAAGCAACTAGCTGGCTTCTCCAGACTCTCTTCCAAGCTGCCTGGCAAGAACCCTTTGGAAGTCAATCTTACCTTGGCTTGATCACCTGTGATCATACCCAACCTTCCCAGGCCAATTCTTTATATCTTTAGTACAATGTTTGGGGTTGACTGGGAAAATGGTGTGAGGCCAATCCAGCTCTCATTCATCTAATGGCCCTGAGCAGGGTCTGCTTCACCTGTATAGTTACACAGTGTCTTGTACTCAATAGGGCTCTTCTATTGCCATATTGAAATTGCCAACAATTTCATATTTAAACATATTGGTAAGTGAGGTCCAGTGTTTCAAGGGAATATACACATGAAAAATGAGATACAAAGCAAAATGCAGGTATCGTGGCCTGTTCTATTCTCTAGCTCCCAATTCACACAGTATTCATGATGTCCAGGAGCACAAGATTTTGGTAGACCCATGCTAAGTGGAAGTTCATAGAGACTCAAATCAAGTATTCAAGGTCGGTGTGTTATGTCCACTACTGAGGAAACAAAGTCACTGATAGCCCCAAAAGGCCATGAATTCTATTCAAACCAGAGCTTGCTTCAAACACAGAAAGAAAACAATAGTGTTCTAAGAAACATGAACAACCAAGGAAACTTATACTTTCTTATGCATATTAGTTCCCTGTATTAATGACCTATTTACATTGAAAATGATGACAAAAGAGGAAAGAAAAAACAGGACAACCCATATTTTATTTTCTTTCTGTCTTTCATTACTCATCAGTAAGCTGAAGGTAGAGAATGTTGGTAGAATGTATGCATGTCAAGAAACAAAATAAAAACAGTTGAGTTAGTTTATGCAGTTTCCACTGTTCTAAGGGAAAAAAAAAAGATATTCATGTGTAAACTACAAAAAAAAAATACATGGTGGAATTTTGGTGATTCCACATGCAAATTAAATACTCCCATATTTGCATTTAAAAATAGGTGTTGCCCATAAAAATACTAGAAGAAAACGTAGGCAAAACCATCCAGGACACAGGCATAGGCAAGGAATTCATGAGTAAAACACCAAAAGCAATGGCAATAAAAGCCAAGCTAGACAAATGGGATCTAACTAAACTCCAGAGCTTCTGTACAGCAAAACAAACAATCGTTAGAGAGAATTGGCAACGAACAGAATGGGAAAAAATTTCTGCAATCTACCCATCTGACAAAGGGCTAATATACAGAATCTACAAAGAACTAAAACAGATATACAAGAAAAAAACAGACAACCCATTCAAAAGTGGGCAAAGGATATGAACAAACAGTTTTCAAAAGAAGACATATATGAGGCCAACAAACATATGAAAAAATGCTCATCATCACTGGTCATTAGAGAAATGCAAATCAAAACCACACTGAGATATCATCTCACACCAGTTAGAATGACAATCATTAAAAAATCTGGAGACAACAGATGCTGAAGAGGATTTGGAGAAATAGGAACACTCTTACACAGTTGGTGGGAGTGTAAATTAGTTCAACCATTGTGGAAGACAGTGTGGCAATTTCTCGAGGATCTAGAAATAGAAATTCCATTTGACCCAGCAATCCCATTACTGCGTGTATATCCAAAGAACTATAAATCTTTCTACTATAAAGACACATGCACACGTATGTTCATTGCAGCCCTGTATACAATAGCAAAGACCTGGAACCAACCCAAATGCCCATCAATGATAGACTGGAGAAAGAAAATGTGGTACATATACACCATGGAATACTACACAGCCATAAAAAACGATCAGTTCATTTCCTTTGTAGGGACTTGGATGAATCTGGAAACCATCATTCTCAGCAAACTGACACAAGAACAGAAAGCCAAACACCATATGTTTTCACTCATAGGTGGGTGTTAAACAACAAGAACACATGGACTCAAGGAGAGGAGCATCACACACTGGGGGCAGTTTGGGGGGGGGTAGGGGAGAGACAGCGGTGGGTGGGGAGGGCAGGGAGGGATAACATGGGGAGAAATGCCAGATATAGTATGCACCTAAAGTAAAATAAATACATTTAGAAAAAAAAAATGGGTGTTACACAATACAAAGATAAATGGTAAAATGTATGCTAATCATTTAAAATTTTAATTTTTCTTTTCTTAGGGTGACACTAAATGGCAAACAAAAAAATGTCATGACAGAAGAAAGATTGTAAAATAAAAGAAAGGCTTTATATTTTAGTATATTTCAATATACTTTTTTTCCTACTTTTTGAACAAGCATTTTCATTTTGGACTTGGCTCAGCAAATAATGTAGCCAGCTCTGACTATAAGCTAGTTATTTGACTTCTTTCCATTTCATTCATTCAATATTGAGTGATTAAATGAAAAATAGATTTTGGTTTTAGATGCTCAAGTTTAAAATGTGGCTCCATGTCTAAATGAAGGGAGCTGAAGTTCAGGCTGTTATGTTGAGAGAAGAAATAGTATAGTAATTAAAGCATCGATGCCACGAGCAGGGTGACTGATGTTATATTCTGACCCTGACAACTTTTTGATCTGGGGTAATTTCTTTAATCACTCTATGCCTCAGTTTCTTCATCTGTTAAATGGAAATGTGGTAGTAACAATGCCTACTACATGGGGCTATTGCAAATGTGAAGTGCATTAATATTAATAAATGTAAAACCCTTAGAATAGTGTGTGGCATATATTTAGTACTATTATTACTATTATTTTATAAAATAGAGCAAAACAGCCTCATTTTAATCAGAAATCTGAGTCGCCTATAGTACATTTGTAAATTAGCATCATTTTAAAAATTATATTGACAATACTTAGAAGCATTTAGCCTCAAGCCACTGGCGTGTGAAGGGTTTGCTTGCTCTAGGGAGATTCTTCAAGCAATCACTATGTCAACAAATACAGACGCTTCCCTTTCTTCATACGATGAAGAGCAGGGATCCAAACTTAGCAAAACTGAAGACGCACCATTCATCCCTATTGGAATGACAGGTTTTGCAACAATTGTATATGCATTATACAAATCCAAAAGCAAGGGAAATACTAACACATCCCTTCATCTGATCCATATGCTTGTGGCAGCCTGAGGCTTTGTTGTAGGAGCAAAGGCTGTTGATATGGGTTATTCCATGTATCAGAAATTCTGGGCAATCCTAAGCCTTATAAGAAGTGAAGCTGTCTTAGTCTTGTTGGAGGAGCTTGCTTTAGGTAGACATCTCATTATTGAAGTTAAATATTAATGTTAAACTATTTGAATGGGTTCAGATGATAACAAGACATTTTGAATATTGGCTTCCTTTCTTACAGGCTTCATTTGCCTGGTGACCGAATTATTTGTGACTAGTTTACTAACCAGGTCATTCAGCAGAGTCAAGTTAACACAAAAGAAACATGTCACTTAAATGTACTTGATGGTGTTAAAATGTCCACCTTCTTAAACTGTTGAGGTGAAATTAGTTCTAAAGAAGACAGCAGGCTAATCCTGAAGTACTCCCAGTTTGCTGCAGAATCTCGCATGTTTTGGATGTTACGTAAGAGTCCTATTTGCCCCAGGTATTTTAATGATTCTCTGTCTGCCTTGTGGACTGGCTGGCTCTTTTAGAACCCTGTCAAGAAAGTGCATGGAATAGAACCTGTAAAGCCTCCCATAACTGAAAGTATGTATGTATGTGAGTTTAAACCAAATCTAGAAAGCTTACAATAGAGCTGCATGGTAGTACTATTGATTAAACAACTGTGATTGCAAACATGAGAATAACTTATGGATTCTAGTTTAGTTATTTTGTAATTACAGAATTTTATTTTTGTTGCCATTATATTAGAATAATTTTTTAAATATTAAGCACTCATGCACTTTTTAAATGTATGCATTGCTGGCCGTGCACCGTGGCCCATGCCTGTAATCCCAGCATTTTGGGAGGCTGAGGTGGGTGGATCGCTTGGGTTTAGAAGGTCCAGACTAGCTTGGGCAAAATGATAAAACCCTGTCTCTACTAAAAATACAAAAATTAGCCAGGTGTAGTGGCACACACCTGTAGTACCAGCTATTTGGATGGCTTGAGCCCTGAGGCAGAGGCTACAGTGAGCTGAGATCCCATCACTGTACTCCAGCCTGGGCAACAGAGTGAGACACTGTCTCATAAATAAATAAACGCTTTGCTTATTTTCTCCATAAGAATTGTAAACATTAAACTAAACAAATTACCTATAATGGAATTGATTAATGTTTTATGAGCAAGCTGGTTTAGTCAGACAGCATAGACAAACTTTTATATGCCACAGAATACTATTCCACTTGTGAAATTCTCTTGTCTAACCTGAATTTACATTCCATAGTGATAACATGGTATATGTATTGTTATTAAAGTAAGTGACCATATCTAAAAAAAAAAAAAGAAATATTTACCTTCACTAAACACTACTTAAGCACACACGTAGCTTGAGGTTCTGATAGGCGAGCAGGAATCATATTTTTCCCAAAATGAACATTTTCTGGTTGTCTTAAGCTTATGACTAAACATGCTCAGACAGTGCTTCAGGTAATCTGCCCATAGACAGCCAGACTACATTAGTATTGCTTTGTGTTTGAGCTATAATTACTTGTGAAGGAAGAAAAATTTATCAAATTTTATTTTCTAAATTGTGTATCTAATCAGTAAGTTTCTTAGAAAAAAGTAAATCATAACAAAGCTAGCTGAAACCTGCCTTCATTTATCCTAGAAACTGAAGAATGTTTGGATGTTCAGGCGCAGATCATACATTATATTGATGTGTCACAACTTGGAAGACTCAATACCATGGAGAATAGAGCCTGAACTTAGAACTGGAAAGTAACGTTTGCAATTATAAAGACCTAAGTTCTCATTTCTCTAAATAACTATGAAATTGTTCCATGTTCCAAATCCCCTTGGAAGTGTGTGAGTGTAAGAAGGAAATAAGTGCCCAGCCTCACTAATTAAAAATACCACTGCAATGTTTACTTTTAAAGAGAGCTCTGCAGGCTGGAAAAGAAAGATTTCAATCTGCTTCTAAGTAAAATAATCTTTAATTTTAAAAAGTACTCCCAAAATTATTTCATTAAAAAAAACCAAAGGATACATTCTTGCTTTTAAAATAATTCCATTCTTCTGAAAAATGTCCTGAGCATTTTGGTTCTTTCATTCTTGTTCATATTTTTATTTCTTAGTGACTTTTCTCCTGATATACAAGCTAAGGACAAGCATGCTCTCATAAATGTTCATATCCTCCCAAAGTGACTATGTAGTGTCATACATTCAGTACAAATCTTATTTTGTTGATTGCCATTGGATGAATAAACCTTAGTAAGATTTCCTAGCAAGGATAATTTTTTTTTTTTTTTTTGAGATGGAGTCTCACTCTTGTTGCCCAGGCTGGAGTGCAATAGCATGACTTCGCTCACTGCAACCCCTGCCTCCCGGGTTCAAGCGATTCTCCTGCCTCAGCCTCCCAAGTAGGTGAGATTACAGGAGCCCGCAATGACACCCGGCTAATTTTCTATTTTCAGTAGAGACAGCGTTTCCTCCATTTTGGTCAGGCTGGTCTGGAACTCCTAACCTCAGGTGATCTGCCTGCCTTGGCCTCACAAACTGCTGGGATTATAGGTGCGCCCAGTCACAGGGATAATTTTAAAATTGTAAAATTAAAAAAAAAAATAGGTAAAGAACTCATAGATTTTATACTGTCTTTCTGTAACAATGACTTAAAGTCATCTTACGCTTACTAAGTCTCTGTAAACCGAATATTATAAAACAAAACACTTCGGCCAGGTGCAGTCACCTGTAATTCCAGTATTTGGGGAGGCCAAGGTGGGTGGATCACTTGAGATCAGGAGATCAGGACCATCCTGGCCAACATAGTGAAACCCTGTCTCTACTAAAACTATAAAAATTGGGGGCCGGGCGCGGTGGCTCACACCTGTAATCCCAGCACTTTGGGAGGCCGAGGCGGGTGGATCACGAGGACAAGAGATCGAGACCATCCTGGTCAACACGGTGAAACCCCGTCTCTACTAAAAATACAAAAAATTAGCTGGGCATGGTGGTGCGTGCCTGTAATCCCAGCTACTCAGGAGGCTG
>NW_016107337.1:8873291-8898293 GCF_001604975.1 Cebus imitator
AAAAAAATTGGGAAGGCGTGGCGTGGTGGGTGTAATCCCAGCTACCGGGGAGGCTGAGGCAGAAGAATTGCTTGAACCCAAGAGGCAGTGGTTGCAGTGAGCTGAGATTGGGCCACTGAACTCCAGCTGGGTGACAAAGCAAGATTCCGTCTCAAACACACACACACACACACACACACACACACACACACACACACATACACACTCTCTCTCTCTCTCTCTCTCTTCAAGATGGTATAGTCCCTCAGAATATTATAAAACAAAACACTTCAGAAGTTTTTGGAAACCAAGTGAATTAAGTTTGCCCCTCTACTACTCTGGATAATGTCTAGCTAAGCCTAGCTAAGCAACACTACCTGTTGACATTCACCTTGGTGCCTGGGTCTAATCCAAAGTATCTATAGACATTTGACAACTTATTCTTACAATCATATAAATCATATAAATTTAGAATCAGAAAAGTTATTTAAATTTATCTAACCCATATTTTTCATTTTTACATGAGGTACTAAAACCCTCAGATGTTCTATCATTTGCTCAAGGGCACTCAACTCAATGAGTGTGTGGATTTAAGCTATCAGGTCTTCTTAACTTTAAGCCCAGTTCCTGTAACTCTACAGCATCATCTTTACCCAACTCTCAGAGAATTCCTATGACCCAGAAATACTTGGGAACAATGTTTAATCATTAGATCCTTCCAAAATGAAGAGAAAAAATTCATTAACTCAGAAACTTAAGAAAAACCAGGACTTCTGGATACTTTCTATTTAGAAATCGTGAAATTCTAGTATATGTATATAATCCTTTATTCTACTCTATTTTTTGAGGGATATAAGAATTTTGACCTCAGACTCATCCTGAAACTCTGAAATAATGAGTGAAGAACTCTTGTTCAAAATACCTTATCCAGAGTTGTTCTTATTACTCCAAAGGCTTCTTTTCAAAGAAATGTCCTACCTCTAACAGTCACTGCAGTCTTCCAGGGGTGGGAGCCTTGGGGGTGGGGATGAAGCTAGGTTTTGGATGCTGAGGCTGTTAAGGTTAATGACGTCAGGTCAAATAATTGCCATATATTTTTTCTCATTACCTCACTGGCTTCCTCTGTTATAGCAGTAAGATATACAGTATAAATACTTAAATACATACAGTATAGAGAGATATTTTAAAATGAAATGACTTCAAAATTATTCCTCTAGGGATAGTACAGAATGTGTCTGCCTATGAGGTAGAAGGAATAGCCTCTCCTAAATTTTAAGATCCGAATTAGAGAGAAGAGGAGCCAAACTTGGGCTAGGCTAGGGATTTAGGACTTAGCCTCTCTTATGGATGTAATTATGTTTTTCCTGTAAAGCTGCAGACATAGAAAAGATGACTTCAAATAATACATGCAGACAGCACAAAGGCCCACATGTTTAACTTCACAATTAGATTGAAACTGCAGCAATAAAAAATTGGTGTGTAGAATCCTAATCCATTAAAATAAAACAAAACAATAATTTTAGAGGACATCTCAAACAGATGAGAGATTAAGAAACTTAGGGCCTTGATAGTTAAGAGACCTTCCAAGGGTCACACAACTGTCAGAGACAAATTAGTCAGGCCTCTACATATATTTTACATTATCAACTACCTGCTTTAAACTGTTGTGAAACAGAAGTTAAACCCTCAAATTTAGGAATCTAAATGTAAACTGCTTTATTCTATGAATAGGAGAATTTTGAGATATGTCAACGTCAAAGAGAAACTATAGAAAAATATATTACACATTTTCCTTTTGTCATTTTTCAATAAGCTCTATATTCCTCCATGGCAACTGCTTTTGGCTAGATATACAAGCTGTGGAAACATTTCTCCTGGATTCATCTACTCCCTGGAAAGAAAATTCAATCTGGCTTAAGAGAAAAAATTCCTCTCCGTGTAATAGTAAATTGTCTACAGTGAAAGCTCACACCACAAGCAAAGTTGAGCAGTACAGATATCCTAAAAAATTAAATTTTCATCTAGTGAATCTGAATGATATTTTGAGTAAAAATACTTCTGTTTTTAAGGCCTACTCCCAGGTAACCAAAAACACAATCATAATGATATTTTTTCTTCATTTTTATAATCTCTGTTTTTAGTGAAATGTTTATTTTCTTTCAATGCAATCACCAATAATACTATTTTTATAAGAAAAAAAAAGCCTGTACATGTTGATGTATAATGATCCATGCAGCTTTGCTGAAACTAAATATAAACACATTTTTTAATGTGTCAAGAAGTTTATCTACACAAAATGTTCAGTGTACAAAGTTTTCTTTTGTACTCTACTGAAACTAAATTTCATATTTTCATACAATTTATATAATCTGATTCTGTGTTTCAAATTTACCCAAAATATTATCTCTATAATAGCCTCACTAAATAGTTTAGGATATAGTTGCCTACCAAAACATAGATATAGACGAAGAGAACAGAACAGAGGCCTCAGAGACAGCGCCACACATCTACAATCATCTCATCTTTGACAAAGTAGGCAAAAACAGCAATGGGGGAGATTCCCTGTTTATTAAATGGTGTTGGGAAAATTGAGTAGCCATGTGTAGAATGCAGAAACTGGACCCCTTCCTGACACTTAACACTAAAATTAACTCCAGATGGATTAAATATTTTAACACAAGACCTACCACCATAAAAACCCTAGAAGAAAATCTAGGCAAAACCATTCAGGACATAGGCATAGGCAAGAACTTCATGGCTAAAACAGCAAAAGCATTGGCAACAAAAGCCAAAATAGACAAATGGGATCTAATTAAACTTAAGAGCTTATACAAAGCAAAAGAAACAATCATTAGAGTGAAGCAGCAACCAACAGAATGGGAATTTTTGCAATCTATCCATCTGACAAAAGGCTAATATCCAGAATCTACAAAGAACTAAAAGCAGATTTACAAGAGATAAACAAACAAACCCATTCAAAAGTGGGCAAAGGAGATGAACAGACAATTTTCAAAAGAAGATATTTATGTGGCCAACGAACATATGAAAAAATGCTCATCATCACTGGTCATTAGAGAAATGCAAATCAAAATGACATTGAGATACCATCTCAGGCCAGTAAGAATGGTGATCATTAAAAAATCTGGAGACAACCAATGCTGGAGAGGATGTGGAGAAATAGGACCACTTTTACACTGTTGGTGGAAGTGTAAATTAGTTCAACCATTGTGGAAGACAGTGTGGCGATTCCTCAAGGATCTAGAAATAGAAATGCCATTTGACCCAGCAATCCTATACTGGGTATATACCCAAAGGATTATTAATCCTTCTATTATAAAGACACATGCACACATATGTTCATGGCAGCACTGTTTACAGTAGCAAAGACCTGGAACCAACCCAAATGCCCATCAATGATAGACTAGACAAGGAAAATGTGGCACATATACACCATGGAATACCATGCAGCCATAAAAAATGATAAGTTGGTGTCCTTTGTAGGGACATGGATGAATCTGGAAACCAACATTCTCAGCAAACTGACATAAGAACAGAAAATCAAGCACCGCATGTTCTCACTCACAGGCCTCATAGGCAGGTGTTGAACAATGAGAACACATGAACACAGGGAGGGGAGCATCACACACTGGGGTCTGTTGCAGGGGCTAGGGGAGGGACAGTGAGGGGTGGTGAGGTTGGGGAGAGATAACATGGGGAGAAATGCCAGATATAGGTGACGGGGGGATGGAGGCAGCAAACCACCTTGCCGTATATGTACCTATGCAACAACCCTGCATGATCTGCACATGTACCCCAGAACCTAAGATATAATTTAAAAAAAAAAAAAAGATGTAGTTGATTTAAACTACTAGTCACAAACCTCAAGAATCATTTTTTTTTTTTACAAACAATACATTCATTTTTCCTTTGCATAACTCTCTCTAGGCCCCAAACTATCTTTCTAAATTCATCTCCCACTTTTTCTCATTCTTCTCCAGCTCTAGATGCCATGATCTGGTGTCTTCCTGTCTGTGTCTCATGCTTCTCCACCTGTCTTGCTCAGCTGATATGCTCTTTCCTTTAGCAGCCAGAAACTTAAATTCTGCCCAGCCTTCAAGAGCCTAGTCAGATACCTTCCTAGTGTCACAGCATTTCCTAATAACTTGGTCAGGAATAATCTCATCTGCCTGACAAACTGTAGGCCTTTCATTTCTTCCTGCTGCACCATCACTTTTTGCCTCACAGGATCTTTAGGGAATAACTGATTATGGAGGTAAGAGTGAAAACTCAAGAGCCATACAACGTGAGTTCAAATCCCACCAATATACTGGCTTTACTGTGGATCTTGGAAATACACTTTAACCTCTCTTAGATCCAATTTCGTCATTTTTCCAGTGAGATGACTATAGGGCCTGCTTTATAAAGTTGTAATTATCTAAGATTATACATATAAAACATATTGAAAAGTGTCTAATACCAAGAAAGTGCTCAAAACATACGCAACTACCAATACCTTAATTTTATTACTATTACCATCATTATTTGGAGTGGAAAGAGCTTCTACTAATAATAAAGTGACCCAGGAAGTTGCCTAATCTTTTCAGGTTTTTGTTTTCTTATCTGTACTAAAGCAAAGCTTCTGCACAGCAAAGGAAACAATCAATAAAGAGACAACCTGCAGAATGGGAGAAAATATTTGCAAACTACCTATCCAACGAGGGATTAATAACCAGAAATTATATAAGAAACTCAAACAACTCAATAGCAAAAAAACAAATAATTTGATTTAAAAATGGACAAATGATCTAAATAGAAGCTTCACAAAAGAATGCATATAAATGGCCAATAGGTATGTGAAAAAAAAATGTCCAGCATCACTAATAATCAGAGAAATGCAAATCAAAACCACAATGACATTAATTCACTCCAGTTAAAATGACTATTATCAAAAGGACAAAAAATAATAAATACTGGCAAAGACATAGAGAAAGGGGAATACTCATACACTATTGGTGGGAATGTAAATTAGCACAGCCACTGTAAAAAACAGTATGAAAGTTCCTCAAAAAACTAAAAATATATCTACCGCATGATCCTGCATTCCCACTGCTATGTATATATCTAAAACAAAAGAAAATTAGTGCATCAAAGAGATTATCTACATTCCCATGTTTATTGTAGCACTATTTACAATAGCCAAGGTAAGGAAGGAATCCAAGTATCTATCAGTGAATAAATGTATAAAAGAAAACACGCCATATATATAATTAATATATATATGGCAAATCTATGGCATATATGCACACAAATACATATATAAGTATATTAATATCTTATTTATATATGTAAATAACTTAGTGTATATTTCAAAATACCTAGGAGATTTGGAATGTTCCCGACACAACAAAATAATATTTGAGGTGACAAATATTCAAATTACCCTAGTTTGATCATTACACATTGTATGCATGTATCAAAATATCACCTGTACCCCATAAATATGTATAATTATATAATAGTAAAAACTTAAAAATTTTTGAAGTCATCACCAAAAAATTGTATTTGTCTTATTATTCATTATCTATTGCTGCATAACAAATTATCCCCAAACTTACTTCTTTGAAAAACATTTATTACCTTGTGAGTCCTATGGGTAAGGCATATAAGGTCTTGTGATTCAGAATTTATCACAAGGCTGCAATCAAGGTGTCCACAGAGCTGCAGGCATTTCAAGGATCAACTGGGGAAGGATCTGCTTCTCCATTCATGCTCTTGTTGCAGGCAGAATTTATTTTGTACAAGCTGTTGTTCTTGGCGTATCAGTTACATTCTGGCTGTTGGTCACAGGTGTGCTCAGCATCTTGACATGTGGGTCTCTTTCAAAGGCAGTTTACCACATTGCAGCTTGCTTCATTAAAGCAAGCAAATAAGAGAGCAAGAGCGAGACAGTGTAAGCAAGAGAAATGTCATAGTTTTCTGGAACCCAATCTCAGAAATGATATACTATCACTATTGTCCTACTCTGTTCATGGAAAGAGTCACTGAGTCAAGCCTAGCTTCAATGAAGGGAGATCATAAAAGGGTGTGAGTGCTATGTGATGGAGATCATTGGGTCATCTCAGAAGGCCTCCTACCACACCTCATAAAGTTACTGTAGAAATTAGATGGGATTAATGTGTCTGTAGTTCATTGTAGACTACCTAGGACACAGCAGATATGCCACAAATATGAATTTATTTTTCCCTCCTTAGTAGAATAAAAATCTTAGGAGTCAAAGATATAATCAGTGAGCCCTGCAGTACCTAAGCACTCTGCTAATGCAACTTCGTTCTCAACAACCACTAGAGGCACAAATGATACCGACATTACTGTTAACAATCTCTAATATTATCATCATTTTCAGAAGGGTCAACTTATTACCTTTCAGCAGTGACTCATTTACAGTACAAGAGTGTGGTAGGCAGAATAATGGTCCCCCAAAGAGGTCCTTACTCCAATCCCCAGAACTTGTGAATTAGTTAATTTACATAGGAAAATGTACATTGCACATGTCATTAAGTTAAGGTTCTTGCTGACATGGTTTATCCAGGTGGGTCCAATTTTATCACAAGAATCCTTTAAAAGCAGAGAAGTGTTCCTGGTTGTGGTCAGAGAATCAGATGTGATTATGATGATTAGAGAGATACAACGTTGCAGGCTTTGAAGATTGAAGAAAGGGGCCAAGAGCCAATGAATGTGGACAGTCTTCCAAACGGGAAAAGTCAAGAAAACAGATTCTAGCCTACACACTCCAGAAAAGACTGTTGCCCTGCTGACAACTTGATCTTAGGTTGGTGAGATTATTGTTGGACTTCTGATCTATAGAACAATAATAAAATAAATTTACATTTTTCCCCCTTTATTTTATTGCATTTTAGGTTTTGGGGTACATGTGAAGAACATGCAAGATTCTTGCATAGGTACACACCTGGCAGTGTGATTTGCTGCATTCCTCCCCATCACCTACATCTGGCATCTCTCCCGTTGCTATCTCTCCCCAGCTCCCCACTCCCAACCGTCCCTCCCCATTTCCCCCCAACTGACCCCAGTGTGTAGTGCTCCCCTCCCTGTGTCCATGTGTTCTCATTATTCAACACCCACCTATTTTAAGCAACTAAGTTTGTGGTAATTTAAGGGCAACAGAAAAATACTACAAAGGGAAAATACATTAAGTTTGTCCTGAGAGAAATCACACACAAGTACTCTCTAAATATTGAAGAAATATATATGATTATTATATAATGTACAATATTAAAAATCATTGAGTAAAACAACTTCTAGTTGAAAAACACCATTACAAAGTACAGAACTATGTTTTTTTAATTATTGGATTTCAAGACCATTACCTATCATCAAAAGCAATGAGAACATAAACTATTATGTTTTTATTTAACAAACACTTATAGAACAATTACTATGTGGTAGATATAACAGTGTCTAAAGTTATAGACACTTTATAAATATTACTCGTTTAGTTCTATTAACTTAAAAGACAGTTACTATTATCATCCTTCTTCCACAGACAAAGAACAGACACAATATTGATGAGCTTTTCCAAGCAAACTCCCCCAAGCTTGCAAGTGGCAGAGCCAGAATTCAAACTCAGATACTCTAGCTCCAGAGTATTTGAGTTGTGCTTCTTCTAAAATCATAACTGAATTGTATATAATAATGATAATGAAACCATATATATTCCCCAAACTTGTTTCACATATTCATTTTGATTTAAGCACGCTAAAAAATTGTATATAATCTGGATTATTTTTTCCCAAATCATTCATTGACCAATTATTTACTAAGTACCTCATATGCCACAGGCATAGAGGAAAAAGAGAAATGAATAAAACAATGAGTCTCCCCTTAAAGAATTCACAGATTAGTGACATAAGACAGATGACACAATAATATAATAATTTATATTATGAAATAATATAAATTCTTTCAAACAAAACCATCTCTTATGGCCCTATTCTCAATGAGTTCCTGATTTAGAAGGGAAAACAAGTATTTAAATGAACAACTGTGGGACACCTTATGAGTTACAGTAGAAGCATGTAGCTGGTGCCAAGAGGCACAGAAAAAAAAGAGGAATATTTGTAGTAACTGGCAGAGGGGACACCAAATGGTTTGAAGAAGGAGAGTGACACATAGAGTTTTGTAGTGTAGAGATCATTCCAGCAAGCAAAGAGGACATTGAGCCTGAAGGGCAGTGAGGCTGGAAGCCACCAATTTGTTAAGAGATCACTTAAAATGCAAGGATAATAACAGTTTGAATTAAGGCAACTGCAGGAAAGATTATTAGGAAAGAGAGTGAATTTGGAGTGGTATTAGCAGGCATTATGGACAGGGACCCAGGATATGTCATTGTCCATACCCCCACAATCCCCTCCACAACACATGGGTCTCCCTCAAAGAATAATAGCAAGTGAGAACAGTGAGAAGTTAGAATTGATGGCTGTATAAATATCCAGCAGAGGATTGGCAAGAGAGAGTCTCTGGAATGTGTGAAAAGTCCTGGTGTCCTTCTAGAGAGTTGAACATTAGCCTGCAGATACTAGGATCTAGACAAAGTGTTTAGAATGCATGATCAGGTAACACTGAAAGTACCATGGTTAGAAAGATAGATGCTAGACTGGAGTGAGAAGAAATCAGTCTGAGAAAAAAGATAGCACTGTAGTGCATTAAAGTTAAAATTTTAATTTTCAGTTTTTTGTTTCACAAGAAGAGACTGATATCTAAAGGAGACATTTCTTTTTATAATAAATACAGTTTTTAAAAGTTGAATTGTCATCATTAATTATAGCTAGCAATTGCTTGGAGTGCATAATAATGTTTCAGTCAATGATAGCCCACATATACAACAGTGGTCTCATAAGATTATAATACTATATTTTTACTGCACTTTTTCTATGTTTAGACATGTTTACATACACAAATACTTACCATAGTACTCAGTACAGTAACATGCTGTGCAGGTTTGTAGCATAGAAGCAAAAGGTTATACCGTATAGCCTAGGTGTATAGTAGACTACACCATCTAGTCTACTATATATATACTTGTTTAAGTATACTCTATGATGTTCACACAACAAAATAACCTAATGACACACTTCTCAAAACATATCCCTATCATCATGAAATCGAAGACTGTATGTAGAGGCAGTGTTCTAAGCACCTTACATATAGTATTTGTTTAATTCTCAAGTATTATTATTGGTTCAATTTAGTTTATTGTTAAGTCACAGAGAGGTTAAGTAACTTGCCCAGGGTCATTCAGTGAACAGGTAGGTAGAATTTGAATCCACAAAGTGATGTCAGAAGTTGAATTCATAGCCACGATCAACACATGTTTAGTTAAATACAGATATGTAGAAATTATTTTTATTATGTTGAGGTTCAGAGCATGCACAAACTCTGAAACCAGACTACCTAGGTTCAAATCACCATTTCGCCATTTAATAGCTGAAAGAAATTTGACAAGTTACTTCAGCCCTCAGTATCTGTTTCCTTATCTGCAAGCAGTAATAATAATAGTGTTTGCCTCCCAGGGTAGTTTTGAGGATTAAACGAGTGAATTCAGTAAAAGGGCGCAGAGAAGTACCTTGAGCCTATTACATAACCAATAAAATTCACCTATTATCAATATCATTATTCTAACATAAAGTATTGAGAACAGTGGTATGAAATACTGGATATACTGCATGGCCCCAATTGAGATCTAAGGTAGGAAGAATAATGGCTCCTAAATATATCCATTCCCCCATCCCTGTAACCTGTGAATGTTACATTATTATGGCAAAAGGGAATAGCAGATGTAATTAAAGTTATGAACCTTGAGAGGGGTAGATTCAGTCTAATCAATGGATTCTTAAAAGGCTGTAATTGGAGAGATACAACAATGGAAGAAGAGGAAGGAAATATTTAGAAGGATGAAGGGGTCTCAATCCACTGACACTGACTTTGAAGATGAAGATGGCCATAACCAAGGACCATGAGTGGCCTCTCAGCTGACAGCCAGCAAAGAAACAGAACAACAGCTACAACAGCAAGGGACAGAATTTGTCCAACAACTTGAATAAGCAAAAATTCAGATTCTTCCCTTAACCCTCTAGAAAGGAACACAGGCCTGTGGACACCTTAATTCTAGGCCTTTGAGAACCATGTTGGACTTCTGACTTACAGAACTGTAAGGTAATATATTGGTGGTGTTTTGAGCTTCTAACTTGGTTACAGAAATAGTATTAATAGTAAACTAATATAAGATCTATGCCTAACTTTTTCCTAAAAGAGTCAAACATACTGATTTACAAACTATGTAATATTCTAAAATAAATTTAACTTCTTAAAGTCAGCATTTTAAAACTAATTGGGGCATGAAGCAATGTCTTATACATTTCCACTATTAAATCATTAGAATCTAAAAGTTGCTAAAAGGCTAAAGAGGACATAATATAAAATATTTTCATCTTTTCTATGTATTTAAACACAAAAAGATTCAATTAAAATTTTTCTTTAGCTTCTCATAATGAACAAATTAACTTTGATTTTTTTTCCCCAATTTTTTTAAGTCCATAGCCAAGTTATAATATGAAGACTTTTTTTTTTTTTTTTGAGATGGAGTCTCGCTCTGTCACCAGGCAGAAGTGCAGCAGTGTGATCTCGGCTCACTGCAACCTCTGCCTTCCAGGTTCAAGCAATTCTGCCTCAGCCTCCTCAGTAGCTAGGATTACAGGTGCCCACCACGATGCCCGGCTGATTTTTGTATTTTTTTTTTTTTTTTTTTAGTAGAGATGGAGTTTCACCATGTTGGCCAGGATGGTCTCGATTTCCTGACTTCATGATCCGCCCACTTCGGCTTCCCAAAGTGCTGGGATTATAGGCGTGAGCCACCACTCCTGGCCACTAATAAAGACTCTTAACATGTCACTAGGAATATATAAATTCTAGGTTTAAAATAACTCATGTTTTGCATTTACAGAGGTAAGCACTTACTAGGAAGCAAAATATTCTATGCTGTGGTTATTATTTACTTATTCAATGTCTCTGAATCAATATGAATTAGTTCTCAGAGAGTAAGGGCCATGTCTGTTTTCTGTCTTCACATTTTTATCAACACTACCTAGCAAAACTCCCTGGCCTCAGCAAGCTTTTGTTAAGTAAATGAATGAAAAATAAATATATTTCTAAAGTATAAGAAACTGCAAATAAAGCTTCCCTGGAACCTCAGCTCACTAGCTCATGGGAAAACTAACAAGGTATACCGTATCTGCAGGTTAAACATTAAAATCTAGAATTGATTTTAAACATTTTCAACAGAATTTTAAGTGTTATACGTTTCCCCACATTCTTGAGATTCATTAAACATGTTTCAAGTTTCTTGATACCTTTAATATTTTCATTTGATACTGTGTGATGTTCACATGACCTACATAAGGCTCTATGAACCAGAACTTCTTTTCCGAAAATGTCCTTTATGTCAAGTCTTTGTGTGTATTTCCCCCCCACCTCAAAAATTAAGTGAAGCACAGTACATCTATAGGCTACCTGAGAGGTACAGCGTGGTTGCTTTTCTTCACAATTGCTAAATGAAAGGTGTACTCTTCTTCAACGAGATTTTCTTACTCTTAGAACTGCAGTATCTATTAGAAATATAATGGAAACCACATACATAATTTAAAATTTTCCAAAACATTCTCCTTTTGACATGTAATCAGTATAAAATTAATGAAATATTTTACACTTTTTCTTTTCAGACCATGCTTTAGAAATCTGGTGCATGTTCTACAGTTAGGGCAGAACTCAGTTCAGACTAGCCACTTTTCAGGTGTCCAGTGACTAATATATTGGACAGCTGTAGCTCTAGAAAATGCACTCCCAAACCCCTGTGAGCTACATACCCTACCCACTTACAGCTTCTACTCTTATTTCGTTTGTACCATTGTTGCACAATTTGGATAGCATTAGAGTTCATTAATAAATTTTCTTTTATCTGGCCATAATATTTCATAGGATGAGTTTAGCAAGTCTGCTCCACGGGTAGTTTCTGAAATAAAAATACAAGCAAAAAAAAAAAAAAAAAAAAACTTTTCTAATAACACCGTTTCTACAGGATAAACTCTCCCTCCAATGCCTAACAGAGCTTTTGTAGAAGTTGAGTGCTCCTTGGAGGGACGGGGAGTCGAGACTGGGGGCAAGAACTAAGAAGGTCTTAAACCCTACTCTGTGCTGGAATCCTAAGAGCCTGCGTTCATCCAAACCTTAGAACTCTCCAGAGAGACGCTGCCAACCATACCTCAGAACGAGAAGGCAATGGCGATCCTCAACGCCGGCTACACGTCACTGCCTGGTGAGCACTCTTCCCTCAGACCCCACTTCCAGAAACTCTGCCTTCATTCCCCAGGGGTCGGAGACCTGGCTGCTCGAGTTCCTAAGTGTTACCGGGGAGATCTGACGGCCTCTGGGGGCGGGAAACCTGAGGCCAGGCGCGGGCGGCTGGGAAGGCGAGAGCGCGTCCGGTCTGCTCTACGGGGTCTCCAGGGAGCGCTTTGCAGGGCAGATAACTGACGGGCCAGGCACCTGCCTTCCTGAGCCTGCAGAGATCAACAAGCTACCCTCCCTGTGCACACAGGCCCTGAGGACCAGTAGGTCTCCAAGAGCCGCGCAACTGCCCCAGGCCCGAAGCCGCCACCTGTCCAAGGGCTCCCTCCCAACCAGGCCATCCCTCAGCCCGTCCTCCTCCTACAGCGAATAAGGAGCCCCAGAGGTGCGGAGGCTTCTAGCCGCCACCCAGCGGCGCTTGTCGGAGGCTGTTGGCGGCGGCCACAGGCCGAGAAAACCCTGCCCTCACAAGCCCCGGCTTCCCATGGGCCCCTTGACACTTGTAGCCTCTTCACTTGCGGCCCCTGACCCGGGCCTGACTGGTTCGTGACTCTCCTGCCAATCAGAGACAGAGTTCCTCCTGGCAACCGACCAATCATCGTGCGCGGGTGTCCGCCTTGGCTTCTCGGCCCTTCGGCTCTTCGGCTTTTCTGCGTTCGGGATTGTTTGGCCATCTCTGGCCTTCCGCAGCGCTAAAGCGCAGTTCTAGTTGGTGTAACTTTTTTTTTTTTTCAGCCACTTCCGGCTCCTGCGTCGCTCCGGAAGCCCGCGAGTTCCGGAAGCCTTGGTAATCTGGATTCGGCTAGGAAAAGACAAGCTTTCCAGAGAATGTTTCAGAGAAAGTTACGTGGAGCGTGGGCGTTTCGCAGACTCCTAAGGTCAGTGTCTGCCCTAGAGAGCCGTAGTGCAAACCCGAGGTCATGTTTTCAGCTGGGAGGTCGTGGGGTTTCACGACCTTGTAATTGTCGCCCTTTGCATTTTTCCCTGTTTTTTGGCTTCCTGTCTTCCTGGAAGAGGTAAATCAAAGCCTATGAATTTAGGAAAAGGCAGTGAAGCAAACCTAAACTCCTGAAGATGTTTTTAGGATCGCGCCATTAAAAATAAACACACATAGCTGCAGTTGAGTTCCTTTGCATTCCTCGTAGTGACTAAAGAGAGGAACTTCGAAATATTTTTCTCCCACTTGGCGGTCGTGAAGATATTTACCTCTTATAAACGGCTTTACAAAGAATTCAGGATCCAAGCGTTACTTAATATCTGAAGGTTCATGTAAAGTGTTATATGTGGTACAAAAAATTTGAGTATGCTTATGTTTCTAACATTGTTGAAAGCGCACGTAAAAGCAGTTTGGTTTTTTTAAATGAGGGAAAAGATAATGAACAGTTTCTGATAAAATTGCTTGCGATAAATTAGTTATATTTCACACTGACTTTTGATAAGAAATCTGAATGAGAATCATTAACATTTTTTTCTGGGCTCTTAAATTAAAAATCGTTATTTATTTATTGAGGTTCCGTTTTACAAATTTCCCACATTCAGTGAAAGGGCTTTTGACAAAATGAGCAAGCTGTTGAACGTTCAAGTCTAACACATTCTGTTAAACTTCCATGATGCCCCATGGAAATACTTTATCTTGAAGTTTTCAGGCAATTACAACGATACTGGTGCTCTCGAAGCACCACAGCTTGTAGTCTGAACACCTTCCCCTACAAATGTTACCTTTACTTAATCCTGAACAGAATGAACTTGGGGTGACTGACTTGTTTTTAACTTATTTGATCTCACCTATATTATCAGTTACTTGTTTACAGAAAGATTACAGTTGAGTGATCTTGAGCCAGAAGGAGATTTGAAAGAAGTATTTACAAAGTCAAAAAAAAAAAAAAAAAAAAAAGAACTTCATATTTTCTTCTTAAAAAAAAAAAAGAGCTAATACTGGACTATTAGACTAAAGAATATTAGACTAAATCAAGAGAGTTGGGTTCTAGTCCTGACTCTGGTTGCCTTTGAAGAACTTTACCTCTTGACCATATTCTTCTCATTTTTTAGAAATTAGTGGTAGTACTCAGTCTGTGGTTTTAAAACTGTTTCATAGGAGAACTCCTGTAGAAATTTTCTGGAGCCATGCAGGGAGAGACAGAGCAAGCCGACCCTCAGGTTTATTAAAAAAGAGCAGCTGTTTATGTGTTCTGCTTGAGTAACAGGGTTTTTGTTAAGAATTTTACATTTGTATCTTAAACGAGATGATCTGCCTTTTCTTCTACCATTAAAATTTTGTTTTTTAAGGATAGTTATTGATTTGTATTCAGTGTGCATTTATTTATTACAGTTTTTAAAAATAATATATTCTCAGCTAATTTATTTCTAAAAGCTACAAACATGTCCATATTCTTTCAATTTATTTTATAAAAACAAATTTGAAATTTGACTTTTTTATTTATGATCAGAATCAGAATTATTATTTTCTCTTTATTATACCTTCTTCTTTTAGCCATAAAAGCTTTGCTTATATTTGTTGCACATAATGATTTTTGCCGTAAGGAGGAGAAGTATTTTTCATTTTACATGTTTGGTAGCTGAACATTAAAAATATTAGAAGGCTTGCTCATCATCACATCAGTAGCGAAGTTCTTGGCCCTGACTCCATGTTTTTCTCACAACATCAAGTAATTGTAAAGTTTCTTTCCCTCTTGCACCCATCCACGCGTTCAGATTCCTATAGCACAAGGAAAATGTGTGAATAAGCACAATCTTTATATCTGGCCAGAAGTTCTCTCTTAAATTACTTCATTTTTTACTCTGTTGATGATCTGAGTTGGACAACCCAGAAGCAAATTGGATGTTCTCTGTCTCTCTTTTCTGTGAAGTGATAGCAGTCTGTAAATACTTCATGTTCCTTTTCCATTCCTTTGGAATGTATAAGAAACCTCAGGAGAAAAGCCCTAAATTGCCCCATTTGCCCTATGTCTGTAATCCTGCTCTTTTAAACCTCACCCTGTGGTTTCTTTACATGGAAGTGGAGGCAAGGAAGGGATGTCTAGTTTTCTCTGCCCTTCCCTGTGTGTGATATTAATCTTCTCCCTAACATATTCCCATCTATACAATAAAAATATCCTGTTCTATGTTACTTCTTACTCTATTTAATATATTTTCTTTTTATCAGAGATCTCCCTTCTTACTGCCTGTCAATAAGATGAGATAAAATTCCATCCAAGTTATATTTTCTTTCTTCTTACTAATAAAACAAACACCAAGAACTTCAGAGTATATTTTGATTATGCCTAACTACTGTCCTTTTTTTTTTTTTTTTTTTTTTTTTTTTTTTTTTTTTTTTTTTTTTCTTTTTTTTTTTTTTTTTTTTTTTTTTTTTTTTTTTGAGACTGAGTCTCCCTCTGTTGCCCAGGCTAGAGTGCAGTGCCACAGTCTCAGCTCACTGCAGCTTCCGCCTCCCAAATTCAAGCAATTCTCCTGCTTCAGTAGCTGGATTACAGTTGCCTGCCACCATGCCCAGCTAATTTTTGTATTTCTAGTAGAGCTAGGGTTTCACCATGTTGGCCAGGCTGGTCTTGGACTCCTGACCTCAGGCAATCCACCCACCTCAGCCCACTGTCTTTTAGTGTTAGATGAATGAGTTGGCATTGCCTCTAACTGCATGTATGTTTATGAAATAGTTAATGTTCACACCTTGGGTTTTTCACTCATATATTCCCTTTGTTCAGATTCGACAGTCTGTTTGAATGGTCCTTTGACCACATATATAGAGGCAGCAAGAGGGAATATAGATAAGATACATCCAAAGCAATAAGGACAACTTTACCACTTTCCTTTAATTTCTTTTCCCATCTATAGTCATGACAGCTTGACTGGCAGTCTGGTCTTTTGAATGATTTTGAGGGGTGAAAAGATTTCCTTTGAGTTCTGTGGGATTAAATTTGATCCAAGCTTAGCAAATATCCATTCTATTAAGTGTATTTTGTGTATTCTACAGTTTTCCTAGTGTTTACTATAAATTTACTAATTGCCAGCTTGACTTTAGATGGGTTGTTAAATCTTCTCAAGCCTTAATTTTTGTCTTTTTAAAATGGAGGTGATAATACTGTATTTACTGTGTTGTGAGGATTAAATGAGATAAAGAATGTAAAGGAAATTTATAGTGCCTTGCACATAATATATATCACATGGTAGTTCCTCCTATTCCATTTATAATGGCTCTTTGTTCCTTTAGGGATTTTTCTGCATTCTCTTATACCATAAAATGTTCAATTAAATGTGTGTTTCAAAGATTTTCAAGTCATTTAGAATTCTTAAGCAATTAGATTCTAAAGCCCATTTTAAAATTTATAGAATATTTAAAGATCTAGCTGCTCATACATTTTATGTGTGTCTTGTTTGCTCATCCTTGCACTAGTATTTTTCCCATCGTTTATGCCTATGCCCTTAGTACTTGACCTCTTTAAGATAGTCGCATCTGTGTGACCTGTGGTAGCATCCTAAAGTGTTCATGTTTAACTTTTAGGCCCATCACCACATTGTCAGTATAGGAAACTGTTGTAGAGCTGGTTCTGCCACTTCTGGTCCTGGGATTTTACCCAAGTTAGCTAATCTCTGCGCCTCAATTTTCTTGTTTTAGAACAGACATAACAGAACCTCTTTATTAGTGTTGTAAAGATTAAATAATTTAAAATTTAAATTTGTATCTGGTAATTAGCTATAGGAGTCACTTGTTAGCGCTCAGTAACTGGTAAGTGATCTGTGTTTTCTCTGGTTGAAAATTAACAAATTCCTTGGGATTATCTTCCTTAGTGTTTCACTGTAACTCTCCATGAATACTGTCTCTGTCTCCCTTGTCCTGCTCTGATTTCTCTACTTTCCTTATGTTCTATATTACTCTTTTGCAATTGGAAATAGCTGTTCTTTTATTCTTTTTTTCTCCTTTCCTTTCCAAGATTCTCTAAAACAGTTTCTGTAAAGATTCTAGATAGGTAGGTAAACTTCTTACAGTTGCTTTTTTAAAAAAACCAATGAAGAGTATAGTGTAGTAAAATGACTTTCCTAGAGTCACACAATCTGTTAGTGAACTTGGGCTAGAATACAGAGCTAATGAGAGGCAGTTTAACTCTGCTTTCTCCATTATTCGCTCCAACATCTGTTTTTTATTTTCACAATAAGCATTCTCTTAAACTCAGAAGTATCAGGTTTCTGAAAGAAAAAAATGTAAGTGCCATGCTGTTATCTTAAAAATATAAAGGCAGGCCCAAGTATTGGAAATTCTTTTCTAAGGTTTTAAAAATGTATTTTATGCTAGTTTTAGATACTTGAATAAATATATTGTAGGTGGGATAAATAAAGCACTCAGTTGACTGTATAAGGCTAACTATAGTCTTGAGTTCTATTGAGTTCCCTCTTCTCTCCAAATGGGAAAAAAAAAGTTTTTTTCCCCTCTTCTAGGGCAAGTTACTTACCATTGTCCATATTTTTGAGAAATATGTGTGACTTTGAAGTTTATCTTTCAGATACATTTTAGAAATGTGTTGTCGTATACCCACTACCACTTCAAAAAGTAAAATTCTATTTAGATTTTGATGAGGCAGTCTTCATTGAAGTTAAAAGTAATTTAGAGGTCTATTAGACATAACACAGTTTTAAAATTTCACATATTTTTGCCATATCCAAATAAGCACAACTGGAATTTATAACATCAGATGTCTATAAACTATTAAAACTTAGTTTATGTATGATGAAATAGAGGAACAAGAAAGTAGTGACAAGTCTTAGCAAGTCTGTATCAGAAATGGGATTTGAACTTATAGTTGTTAGGCCTGTTCACAGTGCCAGAGGTCACAGTGTTCTAATGGGCTTCAGCCATATCCTTTTTTCTTTTGCCCATGTTTGAAATGTGTTCTGGGAATCAGTGTCCTGTTAAATCCCTCTTTGATGCATGTCCCATTTATTAGTATTGATTCTAATACAATGGACAGTAAATCTATCTGACTACACAAAGGAAATAAAATAGTAAGCTTTAGGTTCAAAACTTAAGATGTCTAGTCATAGAATTTTATTCATATAACCTCATAATATGAAATGCTAGTTTAACATTTTGAAAAAGAGAAAACAATGAAAGTGGGCTCATCCACTTTGATTGCTAGAACATTTAAGATAGTGTGGCAGTGACATTTTCATTCTAAAATTTAGTTCATTATTGTGGAGATGGAAAAGAATAGCCTGGCAGGGGGTGCATGAGTGAGTATGACACTGTAGAGATTACTTGAGAATCATGTTTCTGCTGACAAAGTTTACAGGACTGTAAATTTAAATGCAGAATTTTAATAGGCAGCGTGCATTGACAAATATGCCTAATGGTAATACATCTAATACTGAGAGTCTTGGAGCAGGTCAATAATAATGTGTATATTGATAGCAGCGATGTAGGAGATGTTACTTGGTATTATAGCTAAAATCCATGTTATCCCCTTAATCATAATTACATTAATATTGACAGGCCCTTGACAATACCCACATTATTATTGATAGATTTCTGTCAATAACATGTTTTTAAAGAAAATATATTCATTCATAATTTGTATTATACTCAATAAAACTATAAAATACATCCTGAAAAATTCCTTCTTCCTCAGTGAGTTACAGTCATTTGTTAGGTTTTGGAATATGATATAGATTGCAAATTTTTTATTGTGGGGTATGAAAAACAAAAGGAAAGCTTAAGTTATTTAAAGGATAAGGTTATATATTGCTGCTCTTAGTAAGTGAATTTTTAGTTATTTTTTTCTGTGAAAGAAAAGCACTGTGACATGTTTAGTGATAAAATGTCAGCAGGAGACCCTTTTAATAGTTTTTAGTACTAGATCATTTTGTCTTTTATTTATGTGACAAGTTAATCACACTAACCCTAGTAGATGCTGTACTTTTTATCTGGTCTTGATTTTGCTGTAAGCATCTTTTTCACGTAGCCTTAACACAGTAGAATACTTCACTAAATACTAAGATTATTTACTGCCAATTATAATTTATTTACATATTTTTATATATCTCTTTGCATAGCCAATAAATGTAGCTCACCTCTCCCCTGGGTTAGCATTTTGGAATCTTAAAGATAGTATAGTTCGAGAGTTGAAGGAGTGGGTGACTGGTAGGATTGTGTATGAAAAGGAAGAATAGGAAAAAGCATTGTTTGTTTTGGTATTTTGGAAAAATCAGTTTATTAAATTTAATGCTAGTTGTTTCAATTCAAAGCAATTCCAACTTTTTAATAAAAGGACTTAGCTTGTAATTTTTAAAAAATATTCAAGTTTGAGCTAACATTTATAAAACTAAATACTGTTCTACAATAACCAATCATATAGTAATCGTTAAAGCTACTAAAATTCTTGAAAGTAAAGTCAAAATAGACTTGCCAATGGTTGGGCATGCGTATTGGCAATACATGTAACAGAAGTCAGGAAAGTACTAGTTTACTGAAAGCATTGGGAATTTTTGACCCAAAAATGTGAAAGGATACTATAATCTTCCTCTTGATTTCCATGGTTTTTAAGTAAGTTAAATTACTTTGACTTTTCCAGTAAGTTGTTAGCATCATAGGCCCCTGAATTGTTGCAGGAATCCTATAAATCTGGTCTCCCAGAATGGCAGTTTTTCTTTTCTTCAGTTTTATTGAACTCTGCCATCAGATTAATCTTTTGAAATTTATATCCCATTATGTCTCTTCTCGTCAATGATTATTCATGCCTACAGAATCAATACAATTTCCTTAAACAAGTTCTTTGTCCAGTGTGGCTAGGTTGACACTTCAGCCAGTCTCTCCTGCCACCCTGCTCTTCGTAGCAGATGGCTTGCCTGTTTGCTTCCAGATAATGGATGCTGCCACTTTAACATGGGTTAAATAACCAAGGATGCAGCTCATACCGCAGCCCATCTCTCTATGTCCCAGCCAGGCTATGGCCAGGAGCTTGCACATTTCTAGGCTTTCACACAACTTGTTACCTTGCCTCACATACCATTTTCCTCTTTGCTACCTGGGAGGTTTTGTGATCCTTTATAATTTTTTTATGTTTTAGGATTCATTCTCCACTTCAGAGATCAATGGCCTGTCCTGATTACAGTAACATCCTATTTTTTTTAAATACTTGAATAAAAGGAAGTTAACTGACAGTTAAGTATTTATATTGAATCTCTGGTACCTAGGAGAATACCTTGTATTTGGTAGGTGTCCAATCTATATTGGTTACATTGAGTAACCATTTGTCAGAGAATTAGAATTCACTAAAACACAAACTGCTTACGCTATATTGGGAATAATTTTTTATGTGATTTAAAGTCATTTATGGCATTTGTGCTTCATACCTATTATAACAAATCTTATTGTACTGCTGTAGAGGGAAGAAGATTCCATAATTGGGCTAATTGAACTTCTGATTATTTTGATTTCATCATTTTCTTCTACTCCTTGGCTGCCCTTCTCTAAAGACAATATTCTAGAGTGGCTGTACCTGCCAGAAAGGGACGGATGGGGTGGGAGTACAGATGAGGAAGAACTGAATGTAATATGCTGGTGATGGACACAAGTTTGGGTGCTTGTCTTCTGACTGCCTGTACCATGTTCTGTGCAGCAAAGCACCCTAGGGTCAAATTTTAAAAATGTGCACTCAAAACATTTCTTTATGTCAAGATAACAGACACAACTATGTTGATAGGGGCTAAATAATCATGGGAGCAGGTCGTGTGGGAACCCATCTCTTTTCTCAATCCCCACTGTGTCATATCCTTTCAGACAAGGTGCAAGTTAAGGGGGGTAACTCCTGCCTGGCCCCTCCCACATGTACACATAAGGGTGACATCATGTTTGTGGTTTAACTGCCACAATTTCTGTTGATGTCGTCAGTATTTCCTGGAATAAAAAGAAATTGATACAGGTTGACTGAGGCATTACTATGAGTAAGAGTGAAGGTTTCAGTCTTTTGAGATGAGATTTGCCAAAATTAGTTTGGGGCCTTTTATTTTTCATGGCCATCCCTAGCCAAAGCAACAATAATGCAATAAATAATACTGCTTTGTGGCTTCCAAACCACTTTCATAACATTATCTGGTTTAATCTCAACAACTTTGTGAGGTAGCTGTGATTTCCAACTTTTAGGAGAAGAATCCGAGGCTAATGAAGTTTTTTAAGATCACATAGCAAGTAAGTGACAGAACTAGAACTTGAGCTCAGGCCTGTTTGATTTTAAATCTGCTTTTTCCACTGTATCGCAGATGCCTAAAGAAGAATGTAGAGCATGGGAGAAGTATTCCACTTTAATGAACTATGATGTATAATAGACAGTGTCTGTTCTATGTTTACAACTAAAGGAAGTCACAAAAATGACTAAAATGTTGGAAAATAAAACCTAAAACAAAAAATAGAGAAATTATTCATCTGGAGGAGCAAAGGCTGAAGAACAGTTTAATAATAGTCTTTTGGTCTGTTAAAGAGTCTTAACGTAGGGAGGAGAGCAAGCCCAGCTGTTCCTAATCTGCACTGAGGCCAGGCCTGGGGAGAAAAAGAAGAAAAAAATGTTAAACTGTAACAGAAGGGATAAGAAAGAATTTTTTGATAATAGGTATTGTTAAATATTATATTGGTTGAAGACTGTTTTAGGTCTCCTTTTCTGGCAGTCATTAAAAATTACTATTTTTACTGAATGTTTTTAAGTGTGATTCCTCCAAAAACAAGAAATTTGAAATAGATGATTCTTTTGAGAAACCACTCCCTTTGATCATTTTCTCACTAAATATCACTAAGGAACCTGAGGAAGAGATGCAGTTATGCATTGCTTATCAAGGGGGTACATTCTGAGAAATGCATAGTTTCATGATTTCATCATTGTGCAAACATCATAGAGTCTACTTACACACACCTATTTGGTATAGCCTAGTTCACACCTCCTTATATTTTACTGTGCTTTCTTCTGGTTTGAAGATACTGCTTTTACAAATTAAAGGTTTGTAGCAAACCTGAGTCAAGTCTGTCTGCACAATTTTTTTTCAACAGTGTGTACCCAACTTTGTGTCTGTATATAACATTCAGGCAATTCTAGTTCTTGCAATATTTCAGAGTTTTTTTTTATTATATTCTTAATGGTGACCTGTGATCAGTGATCTTTTATATTACTATTGTAATTGTTCTGGGGATCACAAACTATATCCATATAAGACGGTGAACTTAATAAATATTCTGGAGCACCAAGAATTGTATCCATATAAGATGGTGAATTTAATAAGTATTCTGTGTTCTGCCTGTTCTGCCGACTTACCTATTCCCTGAGACACAATGGTAAAATTAGACCGATTAAAATAATCCTACAATGGCTTCTAAGTGTTCAAGTGAAAGGAAGGGTTGTACCTCTCTAACTTTAAATCAAAATCTAGAAATGGTAAAGCTTAGTGAGGAAGCCATGTCAGAAACCAAGATAGGCCAAAAGCTAGACCTCTTATACCAAACAGCCAAGTTGTGAATGCAAAGGAAAAGTTCTTGAAGGAAATTAAAAGTGCTACTCCAGGGAACACATGAGTTAAAGAAAGTGAACGGCCTTATTGCTGATAGGGAGAAAGTTTTAGTGGTCTGGGTAGACGATCAAACCAGCCACAAAATTCCCTTAAGCCAAAGCCTAATCCAGAGCAAGTTCCTAACTCTCTTCAGTTCTTTATGACAGAGAGGTGAGGAAGCTGCAGAGGAAAAGGTGGAAGCTAGCAGAGGTTGGTTCATGAGATTTAAGGAAATAACCAGCTTTTATAATATAAACATGCAAGATAAAGCAGCAAATGCTGAGATAGGAGCTGCAGCAAGTTATCCAGAAGCTCTAGCTAAATAATTGATGAAGGTGGCTACATGAAACAAGTTTTCAGCTGGACCAGTGGCTCACTCCTGTATTCCCAGCACTTTGGGAGTCCGAGGCAGGAGGATCACTTGAGGCCAGGAGCTATACTAGACAGTATATTTTCAAGGTACACAAAAGCCTTATATTGGAAGAAAATACTACGTATCACTTTGATAGCGAGATAGAAGCCAATATGTGGCTACAAAAGACAGGCTGACTTTCCTGTTGGGGGCTAATGTAACTAGTGACTTTAAGTTGAAGGCAATGCTTATTTCTATTGTAAAAATTTGAAAACCCTTAAGTATTACACTATACCTACTCTGCCTCTGTGCAGAGAAAAGAAAAACAAAGCCTAGATGACAGCACATCTGTTTATAGCATGGTTTACTGAATAAGCACACAGTTGAGACCTGCTAAAAAAATATATATTTCAAAATACTACTGCTCATTTATGTGCACCTTAGTCACCCAAGAGCTCTGATGAAGATGTAGAAGGAAGTTAATGTTCTGATTCCTGCTATCACAGCATCCATTCTGCAGCCTATGGATCAAGGAGTAATTTTGACTTTTTCATCTTATTTTTTAAGAACTACATTTCATAAGGCTATAGCTGCCTGCCAACAGCAGTTTCTCTAATGGATCTGGGCAAAGTAAATCGAAAACCTTCTGGAAAGGATTCACCTTTCTGTGTACCATTAAGAACATGATTCATGAGAAAGGGTCAACATATCAACATGAACAGTAGCTTGTAAGAAGTTGATTCTAACCATTGTGGATGTCTTTGAGGGGTTCAAGACTTCAGTGGAGGAAATAACTACAGAAGTGGTGGAAATAGCAAGATAACTAGAATTAGAGTGGCGCCTGAAGATGTGACTGATTTGCTACAACTCATAATAGAACTTGAATGGATAAAGAGTTGCTTCCTCCACCTTGTTTTTTGAGATGACGGTCTTGCTCTGTCACTCATGCTGGTGTACAATAGCACAGTCAGCTCACTGCAGCCTCTCAATCTCCTGGGCTCAAGCAACCCTCCTGCCTCAGCCTCCTCTTAGTAGCTAGGACTACAGGTGCATGCCAGCACTCCTGGCTGTTTTTATTTTTTATAGAGATAGTGTCTCCCTATGTTGCCCGGCAGTCCTCCCTTGGCCTCCCAAAGGGCTGGAATTACAGGCATGAGCCACTGCATCCAGTGAGTTGCTTCTTATGGATAAGCAAAGAAATTGGTTTCTTGAGTTGGAGTCTATACCTGAGGAAATGCTGTAAACATTGGTGAAAAGACAGCAAAGGATTTAGAATACCCTAAAAATTGATAAAGCAATGGCAGAGTTTGAGACTGTTGAATCAGTTTTGAAAGAATTTTTACCATGGGTAAAAGCTATGAGAAAGCTTCACATGCTACAGAGAAATCTTTCATGAAATGAAAAGTCAATCCATGTGGCAAACTTTGTTACTGTCTTAAGATATTGCCACAACCACCCCAGTCTTCAGCAGTCATCACCCTGATCAGTCAGCAGGCATCAGCATCAAGGCAAGACCCTCCACTATCAAAAAGATTTTAACTCACTGAAGGCTCAGATGGTTGTTAGCATTTTTAGCAATCAAGTGATTTTTAATTAAGATATGTATATTGTTGGCCGGGCGCGGTGGCTCAAGCCTGTAGTCTCAGCACTTTGGGAGGCTGAAGCTGGAGGATCATGAGGTCAAGAGATCAAGACCATCCTGGCCAACATGGTGAAAC
>NW_016107337.1:8898503-8957298 GCF_001604975.1 Cebus imitator
AAGATATTTACATTGTTTTTAAGGCACAATGCTGTTGCACACTTAATAGACTGCAGTATAGTGTAAATATAAGTTTTATATGCATTGGACAGACAAAAAGTGGTGTGGCTTACTTTATTGTGATTTTTGCTTTGTCGCAATGGTCTATAACCTAACCTGCAGTGTATCTGAGGTATGTCTGTTTTCTTATGTGATTCTGATGAACTCCCAAGTTTGAAAACCATTAAACTAGAGAAGCAGAGACCACAGAACTGTGATGTTGAAGACCAGTTTAGAAGGATTAAAAGCCCAGAGATATATGTATCTTCATCATAGATATATATCTGTTAGCAGTTAAAAACTCTGAGAATAAGATTATGTTGTTACAAAGAAAGTTGAATGTGTTACAAATAGGCAAGATCTATCTTGTTTTAAATTACTGCCGCCTTGATTTTAGCACTTACGTAGATCAAGTAGATTTGAAATAGGTTAGTTTTACCAGAGGGGCATCAGACTTTTAAAATTCTACCCAGATTTTCTCTCTCACATTTCCTTAACTACCTACTGAACTTTTTTCCACTTAGATGTCTCATAGAAGCCCCAGATCTTTAAAATTGCATGTATTTATTATCTTTCTGTTCACACCTGTATTGCCTCATGTATTTCTTGTTTCAGGGACTTGGATCACTATCATTCAGTTACTTAAGTCAGTTTTTCTTGGCTTATTTCTTTCTAGATATTGTCAGTTCTACCACCTTATTGCTTTCAAAGATACTTTTTTCTCTCTGTCCCCATTGATAGTTTTCTAATTTAGGCTGTTACTAGTTTCTCACTAGATCATTCAAACAACCTGTTAACTAGTCTCTATGCTTCCAGTCTTTTTCTCAGCCTCTAATCTATTCTTGCTTAGGGTGGCCAGAAAATGTAAATCTTCTACTTGTTTGCATACCACTCTTCATAAAATAAAGCTTCCTCAGTTTGGCTTCTAGAGCTTTTAGGACCTGTCTCCTGCTTTCTTTCCAGCCTTATCTGTACACATCTAGTCTTGTACCTACTCTTCCCACCATTGGCAATAACATTCTTACCCTCCTTTACCAGGCTGATGTGCTAATCCTTCAGGTGGCTGCTTAGGTATTGCCTCTCACAGGAAGCCTTCTCTGACCTTCTCATGTATAGTTGTAACCATAGTGCCCTAATTTTCCCTTGCATATCACTGATCGCACCTTATTGTAATCACCTGTTCATTTTACATAGCACACCCTTACATTTCTCTCTCGTTCCACAGTAGACTATAGGCTCCACAAGGATTGAGACAGTGTCTGTTGTATCATTGTATCACTAACTCTCATTAATAGGTATATAACAGATTACAATAAACATGTTGAAATTAGTGAAATTATTAATAATCACTATTCTGGATATGGTAATTTGGAATAGTTTTAAAGGGTAATGGATGGGAATTTATATTTTCTATCCTTCCCACATCCCAGACTTTGATCCTTTTCATTTATCCATTTATCTAGTGCTTGTAGAGTGCCTTCTGTGTACAAGGAACTGCGATAGTTGTTATGATTCAACCGTGATAAGGCTTCAAATAAACTTTAAAACAGTGCTTATTCTCTAGTGGAGGAAATAAACAATTTAAAAGTAGTTTATGTACAGTACATAGAGGCCAAGAAAGAGAAAGAATAGAGTGCCAAGGGAACAGCTAGATGGGCAGCAACCCAAATTTGGAGAGTCAGAAGGAAGTTATGTCTGAGCCAGTACTTAAAAACTTAGTATGAGTTTTCAGTTAAAGAATGGAAACAGACTGCTCCACACAAAAGGAACAGTCAGTGACGTCTACTGGTAAACAAGAGAAGGGGGTACTTTTTGACTGGGTATGATGCATAAGGAAAGAAAGCATGCTGGGAGTGGGTTTGAGGAGGTTTGTGTTTTAGAACAGTGGCAGTGTGGGGAAGGCACTGAAGGAGGCAGAAGGTAAGACAGACCAATTTGATGGAATCCACGAGAGAGGAGAGTAGCCAGTATTCAGGAAAAGGCTTACAGGGAATAGGAAATGACAGATGAGGTAGAAAAAATTTTAGACCAAGTATCAACAGTCCTTGGTAATAGATTTGATTTGTAAAATAAGGAAAGGGAACTCTCTAACTTTATTCTTTTTTGTTTGTAGCTTCTGGCAAGTATGAGGCAAGGATTTCACAGAAGAACTTGCAGCAGAAATTCCCACTGCCATAGCTATAGGCTGTCCAGTCTTGAGGGAGTTGCAGGAACGGGAAAAAGGTGAGATCTCTCCAGAAGATGGTTGGCATTTATGGTGAGAAGCATTCCTGTTAAATATCTGGGTTGAGAGAAAAATAGGGCCAAACAACCTATTCAGTGGTCATTTTTGTTTCCTAGACTTGAACTTGTTAAACATGTAGTCTTCTGCCACTAAGTCTTCTAGGATGCATGGGTAAATTTAGAACTTCTCTCTTGAAAACATTTTCTGTTGTCAAAGATACTCCCAATTTCAAGAAAGACAAGTTTATTTTTACCTTCTAATAATTTGCATATATCATCTTTTTAGTAAAAATCATAACAGAATAGAATTTGAAAGGAATTTGAATTTCATTTTGTCTCTAGCCCTTTGTTTTATAAGTGAAGAAACCAAGGAATAGGTCAAGGTCAGAGGAAATGACTTGTCAAAGAATACATGACCAGACCATAGCAGTGAGCTCTGGCAGGATCCATGCCTCCCTCTGTAACTGTTCTTTCTGTTAGCATATTAGCCTTTTAAAGGCCTAGATATGATAATCAAGCCCAGAGTGGTGATAACCCATTTTAATTTTTTTGTGTTTTTCCCCCAGCTTTACTGAAGTATGATCGACAAATAAAAATGGTATATATTCAAAGTGTGCAATGTAATGATTTCATATCTGTATATATTGTGAAGTGACTGCCACAATCAAGTTTATTACCACATCAATCACCACTCATAGTTATTTACCATCTATGTGTATGTGTGTGATGAGGACACTTCAGATTTGCTCTTGGCAAATTTCAAAGAAATCATAATAGAGCATGATTAACTATGCTATTGTGGACATGAGTTCCCCAGAACATAGTCATCTTATAGCTGAAAATTTGTACCCTTTGACTAACATTGCCCATTTCCCTCACCCCTCTGGCCCCTACCAACCGCCATTTTGCTCTCTGCTTCTATGAGTTTAACTTTTTTAGATTCTACATGTAAGTATGATCTTATCCACATGTAAGTATGATCTCACTTATATGTAGAATCTAAAAAAGAACATATTCATCTTATAACTGAAAATTTGTATCCTTTGACTAACATCGCCTATTTCCCTCGCCCCTCCAGCCTCTACCAACCACCATTTTGCTTTCTGCCTCTGTGAGTTTAACTTTTTTAGATTCTACATATAAGTATTATCTCACTTATAAGTATGATCTCACTTATATGTAGAATCTAAAAAAGTTAAACTCATAGAAGCAACTAAATTTAAGCCTGACATTTTTTTTTTTTTTTTTTTTTTCTGGTCATGGGTGGATTTTCCAGTTAGTTAATAATATTTAAAATATCTGAACTGGTCTGTATACTGGACTGTAGCAGTGACTGGGTGTTTAAATTACATCAGTTTGCACATAATAGTTATTTATAATAACATATGTATATTGAATCAGTAAGCCATACGTAGGTAACCATTAATCAGCTTTTTGTATTTCATTTAAATTTTTTCCCTTTAGCACCAATTTGTTTCCTTAATGTATTTATGAAATTATTGTGGTATATATTTTTGTATCACAGTTTTCTTAGAGTACTGCATGATGTATACATTTATAGTACCTGAATAATGATTTTTCTCCATTCTTGTTGCTTCATGCTAAGATTTAGTACTATTTATTTTCTGCGGTAGTGTGATAGAATAATAAACATGTATCATTCATTATTTTTCTAACTTCCTTAACACATATAAAATGTATTTGAGAAAGATTAAATGGCTTACTGAAAAATAATACCTTTGAAATCAGTAGAAGTGCTGGAAAATAAACTGAGGTCTTGACTTAACCATCTATTGCAATGTTCTATGTAGTTGTACTTATTACATTCCTATATCTCTTCATTAGTCATATTATTCATCCTCCTTTCTGTTAGCTTCAGGATTTGAATATCTCCCTGCTAGAATATCTGACCAAGGAGTATTGCTTAGAAGTATATTTGTGGAAATACGGTACAGGTTTTGTTCTGTTCTGTTGTTTGTTATTATTTCTTTGATGAAGAGGGCCAAGAAAAAAGAAAAAGAAATTAAGAAGAAAAAAAGGCAGGGGGAGAAAAGAAAGGCTCTGAGAGACAAGACAGAAAGAAGTTTCAGGTAAGTGATGATTCCCTGCACTATTTTAGACTACTGAAAGGCTCATCTCTTATGTGTCCTGTGTAATTTGTGTATTACAGTTTCCAGGCATAAATTAAGGAGATTGTACAAGATTTTAACTCTTTGCTAATGTTCTTGAATTGTATTTTTTTCCTAGAGACCTTCAGAGAAGACATGACTTCCAAAGAAGAGAATGCAAAGAGTACAAACAGAGTGCTAAGAATAAGCCAGTTGGATGCGCTTGAACTAAACAAGGCCTTGGAGCAGCTGGTGTGGTCCCAGTTTACTCAGTGCTTTCATGGATTTAAACCTGGGCTATTAGCTCGCTTTGAACCAGAGGTGAAAGCATGCTTATGGCTTTTCTTGTGGCGATTCACCATCTACTCCAAAAATGCCACAGTGGGACAGTCAGTTTTGAATATTCAGTACAAAAATGATTTTTCCCCTAACCTGAGATATCAGCCACCTAGTAAAAATCAAAAAATTTGGTATGCTGTTTGTACAATTGGTGGGAGGTGGTTAGAAGAACGATGCTACGATTTGCTTCGAAACCATCATGTAGCATCATTTGGGAAAGTCAAGCAGTGTGTGAATTTTGTGGTTGGACTTTTGAAATTAGGTGGGCTGATTAATTTTTTGATTTTCCTTCAGAGGGGAAAGTTTGCAACTTTGACAGAACGTCTCCTAGGCATTCATTCTGTGTTTTGCATGCCTCAAAACATACGTGAAGTTGGCTTTGAATACATGAATAGGGAACTTCTCTGGCATGGTTTTGCTGAATTTCTGATTTTTCTCTTACCACTTATCAATGTTCAGAAGTTGAAAGCCAAGCTATCTTCGTGGTGCATCCCTCTTACTGGCACACCTAATAGTGACAATATATTAGCCACCAGTGGCAAAGAATGTTCTCTGTGTGGAGAGTGGCCCACCTTGCCTCACACCATAGGATGTGAGCATATCTTCTGTTATTTCTGTGCTAAGAGTAGTTTCTTATTTGACATGTACTTTACTTGTCCTAAATGTGGCACAGAAGTACACAGCCTGCAGCCACTGAAATCAGGAATTGAGATGTCAGAAGTAAATGCTCTTTAGAAACTAAAATTGCTTCCTCTGAGGGAAAAAGATACACTGTTTAAATTCTTAATATTAGTCATCCTAAGTATACCATTTATGTATCCTTTATAACGAATGTGCTGCATAGCCACTGTCTTCTGCTCCTTTCCAGGCATGACTAAATTCTAATCACTAGAAACCATGTGATTCTAAATATATTATGTAAATGTTAATGTATTATGTTTTTTTTAAATCATTTCATTCAATTTTTAATGTCAAGAATAATGGACTGCTTTTGTTAGGTGACTACGGACAATGCTCCTTCATTTTACTACTTCTTAAAAAGAGGTTGGACTTAAAAATAAAGATTTTGGAGACTCTGGGATGCTTGTGCATTTATTTTCAGGGATGACATAACATGGTAATGTGACAACCATAAGACCGTTGTTTTAAACCTTAAGACCTGATGCCTCAGTTGTAATTATGCTTTTCTCTGAAGCCAATTTTTAAGGAGTCAGTCCTCAACTGTCTGACTCCTCCACAGTTGGCTTCCTGTATTCAGAAAGTAAAAATTACTTAAGACAGCTTGGAAGTGAGGCCTGGGAACTACTGGGGGCAACTAGTATGAACAGCCCTATTTACAGTTCTCTTTCTCTAGCCTTCGATTTACAGCTTTCATTCTCAGTAAATATTGGTAGATTTATGAAACAAAAGAGGTCTTTAGCATGGTAATAATACAGCAGTACATATCAAGATAATTCTGTATCCTTTACTCCTTTTCTCTGCATTTGTTCGCTTAAAACTGAATTCAGACTCTTAAAATGGTATAGATTTATTAGCTTGACCATTGAATTATGTCGTGTCTTAACTAGAATGTTTAAAAAAAAAAAAACAGTTCTTATGTAATAAACGTCTTGCTAGTATGGTGGAAATACACTGCCACTTCATATTTCTCTTCACCTTTCATTGAAAAAGCACTCAGGTGCCAGAGACTGATGTAGCCATTGGAGGTACAGCAGTAAATAAAGCAGGAAAAAGGAAGTTGCCTTCATGGAGTTTACATTCTGTGATTGAATCTCTGTAAGTTTAATTTAGGTTCAGTTTGGTATAAGATACCCAAGTGGTTTTGTAGTGTGAGTTAAGAGTATTTTACATCTTAAGAGTTTAACAACTTTTTGCCTCCTGTAATTTTAAAACATTATTGTAGAAAACATCAACAATTTAGGAGAAAATAAAAAATCAAGTTTCCCACAATTTTTTGAGAGAGATCATCACTATATTTTGCTATATTTGTGGCTTTGTTCCACATACATTTCTTATTTACAAAATTGTTATAATGAATATGTAGTTTTGTTATTTTTGAAAAATAGCATGTTATCATATGCATAAATGTCCTTCAAAAATATTTTAGGGCCGAGCACAATGGCTCATGCCTGTAATCGCAGCACTACTTAGGGATGCTGAGCCCAGGAGTTTGAGTTCGTTTTTAAAAAATAAAAATATATGCAAATGTTTTTTTTGTTTGTTTGTTTTTGTTTTTTTTTTTTTTTTGAGAAAGGGCCTCACCTATTCTCCCAGGTTGGAGTGCAGTGGTGTGATCATCGTTAACTGCAGCCTCACCCTCCTGGGACTCTTTCAGTTGCCATAATATAAACCCAATTCAGACTGATTTTGCAAAAAGAAAAGTCATGTATTGACTTAATTAGGTGATGAGTCCAGCTACACACTGCAGGTCCAGTGTGGAGGTAGGTGCTCAGATGGTTCTCTCTGAGACAGGCTTTTTCCTTTGGCTCTCATTTTTATGATGAGGCGTATACATGGCATGAGGGACATGGATCCCACTAAAATTCAGATCCCACTTGTGTCATTCACTTGTGTGTAACCTAGGGCAATATTCCACATCTATTCACATCTATACATTGTAAGGATTACATGTTTAGTGTATATAAAGCTCTTAAAACAATGCCTGACACATAGTAAGTAGGATGTAATAGTAGTGCTTTCCTCTGCTGTTGTCAGTATTACTCTGAGTCTGTTTCATTCTCACACAGAATGATGGCCACTAGAAGCTCAAGGCTTATATTCTGCTAGCTTTCTGATCCCACTGGCATGAGATATTCTTGCCTTATAGTTCCAGCAGAAGTCTAGGATCTCACTGTTACTGGTCTTCCTTGGATTATGTGCACATTCCTGAACCAGCCGCTGTAGCTAGGGGATGGAAAATACTGTTCATTGTTACTTAAATGTAGGTGACACTCCTCACATATACCACATGAATCTAAAGGGGTCCTGGAGGAGGCCATTCACCACAGGAAACTGAGGTGCTCTTAGAAGGGTGGATGCTGGCAGGTAGATCTCTACTAGTTAAGAGTGCACATTTGCCTTATTTCAAAAGTCCACATGCAGTCTCATTTTACCAGTAATCCAGTTTGATAGGACATTTATAAGTAACTGGATGATTGTGTAAGATTGCAGATTTGAAAGGATTAAATAAAGTCAACAAAATTTTGTTATATCAATTTTATTGTTATTTTGATAGAAGAGTAACTTCTAAGTAGTTATCCATATTGTCAAAATCTTAACATGAAAACAGTACTTCACATATATGCTAGCTGATAGATTTGTCAATATTAGCGGGTGTAATTTTTTTCCACAGACCCTAATGACACTTAATAAAATATAGGTTTTTATTATTTTTCATTGTTATTTAACATCTGTCACCTCTACTAGGTGATAACCCCCATGAGTTCAGTGACTGTGACTGTTTCGGTCATCACTAGATAGCCAGAGCCTTTTAGTTCTAATGTAGCAATAGAAACATTTTATTAGCTGAATGAATAAACCTAATGTCACAGGTGGGGTTCTGCAGAAGAAGACCTTGAAAGGGGTTTGAAGTACAAGAGATTTATATGTATAACTGTCAGGGATCCATGCCTGTGAAGGGTAAGAGCAAAGAAGCGGGAATAAGCAGAAGAAATGAGAGTACTCTAATGCAGACCTAGAAAAAGTTGGCAAACCCAGAGGGGACCTCTGAGCTAGTGTCATCTGTCACAATGTTGTGATTAGGCCAAAGTAAATAGGCCTTTTGACCTATGCCTTTGTCAGTCACTGGATGTGGGCAGTTCTGGGAAGGATGTGATCTCAAGCATGGCAGCTCTGCAGCTGAAGCAGATCATGCAGGAGCCAACAGCTGGAGGCAGTCCACTGACAAAACTGTAGCTTGGCACCATGTCCATCCTTGCAGGAGGAGCTGGGTGGCATATCTTAGTATGTACCACATCTAATACTGTCAATTTATTCCTTTGTGGTTTCCTTTTTTTGTTTTTCTTGCTTATAGTACACTTGACAACACACTAATGCCAGGTAGTATTAAATTTATAAGCAATAGATTTATGACTGACTGACACACCAAAGTATCTCTTGAGTAGCTCTGTCCCACTGCAGATACCAGACCTTCTGGCCAAGTTGCTGTGACAGCCCCAGCGACCTCCATTCAGTCTCTGCCTCTGGCACTGCCAGAAAAGTTTTTCTACCTCTGATGCAACTGTTTCTACTCCCCAGCTGCCTCCAGGTTCAAGGTTCAGGAAAACTTGGTGGGATTTAGCTACATGGTATGTTTTCATGTTAGCCTCAAGTACCTAACCATCAGTTGCTAATTTTCTTCCTTGGGAAAAGAAAAACTTATACTTAACATTTTTCTTTTCTCTCCTATGTACTTACTCTCAAATCAAGTTTGCTGCTTGTGTAAAGTACCCAAGCGACTTCAGTGATCATATCTAAATTAGATATCAATATCAATCAGAGCTCACACAAGGCATGACCTACTCCTTTGCTCTCAGCTCCCTTGCTTTCAGTATTTAGTGACTGGATTTGGGACAAGTTTATTTAACTTCTTCAAGATCCAATTTGTTCACCTGTGAAATGACCATTCAATAATGTCTACCTCTTAGAATTCTAATGGGAATTAAATAACTTAAAGTAGTCTCTCAAAAATTATCTGTTGAGCCACTACAGACATTCCTTTTCTGTACTCAGGAAATGCATTCATGAATTTTCAAAACTCCTGCTCTCATGGAGTTTACATCCTTAGATGGGTGATAAATAATAAACATATATGTAAGTTAATTTCAAATGTTAGTAGCACTCTGAAGAAAGTAAAACAGGCTGAGATTTGGGGAGTGGCAAGTTGCTGTATTGAATTGTATGCTTGTGGAAGCCATCTCTGAGGAGGTGAAATTTAAAAAGAAATCTGAAGGAAATAGGGAGAAAGCCAAGCAGAGAAGGGTGCTAGGATAAGGAAATGACAAACACCCAATATCTGAGATGAGAGTTTATTCTTTGAGGAACAGCAAGAAATCCCAGTGAACCAGAGAAAGAGGTGGGAAATGAGGTAGGCAAGGGGAAAGTACCTGGATTTATTCCAGGTCTGAGGAGGCCAGAGGAAGATTTTAAGCAGAGATGCGACATAATCAGATTTACATTTTTAAGGATCACTCTGGTTAATTTGTGCAGAGGTATGAGTCAAAGCAAAAAAAAAAACAGGTCAAAGGCTATTACTAATAGTCAACATGAGCCATGATTGTTATTTCTGTTAGGTTTGTAGTACATTAACAGTATCACTGTCTGAAATGGTCTGCAATCTGAAATAAAGCCTGAAGAAACCTAAATAGATTTTCTTAGATTCTATCACCAAAGCTATACTCATGGGACAGTTTTTCAAATCCCCAGTAAGAGGCTGCTTTATTTTGAATAGAATTTTAATAAACTTTCACCAACAGATTAAAAATAACAGATAAAAGAGAGGAGGGAAACTGGTAAAAGCAAGCATCTTTTAAACCATAACAAGCAATAATGAACAACTTGGTATCGAAGAAAAACTTAAATAAAAGATTTGAACCTAGTAACATTTAGAGTAGGGACACGCAGGCTCTGAGAACTAACTATGAATAGTAATTGTGGTTTTAAAAAATGACCTTGTGTCATCAATGAAATCTACCCTATATTCTGTATAATTTGTTTAAGAAGGCAGGGAAATTAGTATTGCTATGTTTGAGAAGCCTTCAAAATGGGTTGGCACTTAAGGCAAAAAATTGATTTATTTGAAACATTCAATTTTAGCAGAAAACAGTAAGTGTTGTTACTGCTTAAGACAAGATATTTTCAGCAAGAAAACAGTTCTAAACATACGTTTTAGCCAAACCAATTGGCCATGTTGTATATAGAACTGATGATCCATGGTTCTCTGCAGCTAGTACTACTATGTAGTGTACATTTATACTCATCACCACAAATCAGCAAGTATTTTTCTTTTGTAAGAAAATAATAGCAGTCAGGGCACGGTGGCACAGGCCTGTAATATCAGCACTTTGGGAGGCCAAGGCAGGTGGATCACTTCATGAGTTGAAGACCAGCCTGGCCAACATGGCAAAACTCCTTCCATAAAGAAAAAAAAAAAAAAAAAAAAACCAGTTTTGGTGACTCATGCCTGTAGTCCCAGCTACTCAGAGGCTGAGGCAGGAGATTTGCCTAAAAGGGACTTGGAGGTTGGTTGCAGTGAGCTGAGATTGTACCACTACACTCCAAACTGGGCAACAGAGCAAGACTGTCTCAATAATGAAAAACTCAACTTATAGGTTTAGGGGATACCATATGCAGGTTTGTTACCTGTGTATACTACATGATGCTGAAGTTTGGAGTACAGTGGTACTGAGTATAGTCCCAATACTTTTTTCCAACTCGTACCTTCTTTGTCTCTCCCCACCTAGTAGTCCCCAGTGTCTATTATTGCCATCTTTCCCATTGTTTAACTCACAAGTGGTAACTCCATGAATACCCATTGTTTAACTCACAAGTGAGAACATGGTATTTGGTTTTCTGTTACTACACTAACTTGCTTAGGATAACGTCCTCCAGTTGCATCCATGCTGCTGCAAATAACTTGATTTTGTTCATTTTTACTGCTACATTGTGTTCCATGGTATGTATGTGCCACATTTTCTTTATCCAGTCCACTGTTGCTGAGCACCTAAGTTGATTCCATGTCTCAGCTATTATGAATAGTCCTGCGATGAACATGGGAGTGCATGTGTCTTTTGGTAGAATGACTTACTTTCTTTTGCATATATACCCAGTAATGAGATTACTGAGCCAAATGGGAGTTCTGTTTTAAGTTCTTTGAGAAATCTCCAAACTGCTTTCCACGGGGTCTGAACTAATGTGCATTCCCATCAAGAGTGTGTGATAAGCATTCCCATTTCTCCACAGCCTCACTAGCACCTGTTCTTTTTTGACATTTTAGTAATAGCCATTCAGACTGCTGTGAGATGGTATGTCATTGTGGTTTTGATTTGCATTTCTCTGATTAGTGATATGGAACATTTTTCATATGTTTATTGGCTGCTTGTGTAGTTTCTTTTGAGAAGTATATGTTTATATTATTTGGCCATTTTTAATTTTTTTTACATGTTGATTTATTTAAGTTCCTTATAAATTCTGGATATTAGACCTTTGTTGGATACATAGTTTATAGATATCTTCTCCCATTCTGTAGTTTGTCTGTGTACTCTGTTAATAGTTTATTTTGCTCTGCAGAAGCTCTTCAGTTTAATTAGGTTCCACTCATTAATTTTTGTTTCTGTTGCAGTTGCTTTTGAGGACTTAGTCATAAATTCTTGCCCAAAGTTGATGTCCAGAATGGTGTTTCCTAGGTTTTCTTGTAGGATTTTTACAGTTTAAGGTCTTATGTTTACATCTTTAATCCATATTCAGTAATTTTTGTATATGGTGAAAGGTAGGGGTTCAGCTTCATTTTTCTACATATGGCTAGAAAGCTTTCTCAGCACCATTTATTGAATAGGATGTCCTTTCCCCATTGTTTATTTTTGCTAACTTTGTCAAAGATAAGATGGCTATAGGTGTATGACTTCATTTCTGGGCTGTCTGTTCTGTTCCATTGGTCTATGTTTCTGTTTTTGTACCAGTACCATGCTCTTTTGGTTACCATCACCTTATAGTATAGTTCAACATTAAATAATGTGATGCCTTCAGCTTTGTTCATTTTACTCAAAATTGCTTTGGCTATTTGGGGTCTTTGGGGTTGTTATTCCCTATGAATTTTGGAATAGTTTTTTCTAGTTATCTTAAAAAATGACATTGGTGGCTCAATAGGAATAGTATTGAATCTGTAGATTGCTTTGGGCAGTATGGCCATTATAGCAAGATTGATTCTTCTTATCCAGGAGCATGGAATGCTTTATTCATTTTTTTTTTTATCACCTGTGATTTCTTTCAGCCGTGTTTTGTAGCTCTTCTTGAAGAGATCTTTCACCTCCTTGGTTAGATGTATTTCTAAGTATTTTTGTTTTTTCATATATTATAAATGGGATTTCAGTCAGCTTGAATGTTATAGTGTATAGAAATGTTACTAATTTTTGTACATTGATTTTGTATCTTGAAACTTTGCTGAAGTCTGTTATCAGTTCCAGGAGCGTTTTGGCCTAGACTTTAGAGTTTTCTAAGTGTAGAATTGTATGATCAGAAAAGAGATAATAGATTCAGCCTTCTTTTTCTATGTAGATGCCTTTTCTCTCTCTTGCCTGATTGCTCTGGCAAGGACTTCCAGTACTATATTAAATAGGAGTGGTGAGAGTAGGCATCCTTGTCTTATTCCAGTTCTTAGAGGAATGCTTCCAGGTTTTGCCTATTCAGTATGATGTTGATTGTGGGTTTTTCATAATGGCTCTTAATATTTTGAGGTATTTTTCTTTGATGCGTAGTTTCTTGAAGATTTTTTATCATGAAAGGATGTTGAATTTTACCCAAATCAACTTTATTTTATGTCTATTTCTTTCAAAGAGTACGTAAATCATGAAACAAGACAGAATATGAGAATATGCCCTTTACATTTTCAGGTAGTCTCTTATTTCTTGTCTTTTCCAAAAACAAAAAAGAAATAAAAAATAAAGAAAGCTTATGGTTTTAAATGTTGGGGAAAAAATAAAGTAAGCACCATTTTGTATAATGTCTTTTACCTAGTCTGAATTAAATTGTTATTCTGGAAACTATAACAAGTCAAACAAGGTTGAGCAAAGTGACTCTTGAGGCCAGGAGATCCATAAGTATAGTGTTCTGTAGGTATTTCACTTTCCTTCTCAATAGCATAGAATAATATATTCTTATTAACAGATTCAACTCATGTCTATGTCGAAACCTCAGAACCCACAAGTTGTATATATACTTAGTTAAGTAAAACTGATCTTCAAAGTCAGGTGAATGTGGACAATATGTTTATTAACTTCAAGAGATCTATCTGAAGGAAATGATAATGTTTAGTGCCATACTATTCATAATAAATAAAGATGTGGAACAACATAAATGCTCAACAGTAGGCAAATAAATAAAAGAGTATAGCAATTTAGTTGACTAAGATAATGTAATATAAATACGACAGGAAAGAATTTCATGCAAAAAAATATGAATAATTTTAACTACATGAGAAAGTGCTCATAATGTAATATTAAGATTAAATAAATAGGATACTAAAGTAGAATATGATCTTACCAATGAGATAAATAGGCACATAATATGTCTTACTAACAACAAATACCTCTCAGTAACCAAATTTTGATTTTCTTCTTTATGCTTTTCTGTATTTCCCAAGTTTTCTACAATGAACATATAATTATTTTTAATGAGACCAAAACAGGTTATTTCTTTAAAATCTCATGATGAATTTTGTTTCAGTTAATCCAAAGATAAAGCACCTTCACAGCTCATAAACAAGTCTTTTGGTTTAGGAGGTAAAAGATTTTAAATTACTATATACCTATTTTTGCATTAAATAAATCCTGCCTTTATAGCCAATCACAGCTGTAGTGGAAAGTCTGAATTATTTTATATGTCTTAAATTATATATTACATATCTAACTCCATGTAATGTGTGCATATTAATCACTTAGAGAAGCATGTTGGCAAAAAGGAATAAAAGTTCCTGCTTTTCCAAAATATTTGTACAATATTTCTAAATGCAAATATGTAATTTAGTTACTTTAAAAATATAGAGCTTATACACCAGGTCTTAACAATTGACATGAATATTGAATATTGTCAACTGCCTAAGCTTGTAAAGTCACTATATTTCCACAACTAAGAGTCTAAGATACAGGGTCTGACCTAGGATTTTGTGTTTCTTCCAGATATCAACACAAAAATGTTAACATTTCTGAGTATTGTTATGGTTTGGCTGCCAATAAGAGACATGTATTGAATCTCAACTGAGACCTAATCTAAATAGTCACAGCTGGCCAGGCACGGTGACTCACGCCTATAATCCTAGCACTCCAGGAGGCTGAGGTGGGTGGATCACCTGAGGTCCGGAGTTTGAGACCCGCCTGGACATCATGACGAAACCTGTCTCTCCTAAAAATGCAAAAAATAGCCGGGCATGGTGACATGCACCTGTAGTCCCAGCTACTTGGGAGGCTGAGGCAGGAGAAGCACTTGCACTTGGGAAACGGAGGTTGCAGTGAGCGGAGATCGTGCCATTGTACTCCAGCCTGAGTAACACAGCAAGACTCTGTCTCAAGAAACTACATAAAATAAATAGTCACAATTCTGAATTAGTGGAGCTGACATCTTTACTGTTCCTGAGGTTTTCAGAATGGTTCCTTGGTAAATATATCTCAACATGCGCTCAAGAAATACCATCCTCTCCTGACAGCCTGTATTTTAAAACCACACCAATTCGTAGGAGTGCCTTTCTAGTCAACAATAATAATACAGTACTACAGTTCTTTTTCACTATTGGACGTTATAATTAATTTTAACATTACTTAGTTCTAGACTAAATATAAAGGGCAAAATAATATTTAAGAGCAAGGACCTTCATCCAATATTGTGAGCACTACTTCTTAGTTTTCCTTCTCAGACCTAGCGGAATATTCCTCAGTTTCAACTTGATGACTCTCTCAAACAACAAAATAGCCTTTGAGCTCAGTAAGGACAGAGGCTATATCTGTCTTATTTTTGTGGTACTGCAGCCCAAACTGACTGGCACAATACAGATACTCTGTAAATATCTGTAGAAACCAAGAGAGTTTGGAGTTTGACCATTAAGCCCTTCACAAAGATTGAGCAGAGTAGCCTATGATAATAGTGTAGGGGCAATTCTATATGCATGCCTATAATGTAGAAAGTCCGCACCCCAGGTTTGTAGTGTACTTAGGATTGCCATTTTTAAGTTAAAGTGTTCTGTGGCATTCTTGCTTTGAGAAAAAAAAACAGCTGGAATTCAGGAGCACAATAAGAATTAATAACTTTGCTTTGAAAATACATGCAATTTCAGAGCTGTCAATTTTAGCTATGTCTCTTTAAATACATTTTTCTTCTAGAATCCAACTGGGTAGATGAAGTTTTTTGGGGTTTTTTTTAGTTCCATTATAGAAGTAATAGCCCTGTTTTGGTGTTTTGTAAGCAGATAATATTCTGCTGGTGACTGTCTTCGCAATAATGCATTGCTCTGGATTCTAAATTCTATTATTTTACATCTACACCAGCACAAAGTATATTTTTTTATAAACAGCAAACTTCACCTCATAAAAATTCATTACACAAGGGCATAAACAAGTGCTTTTCCTTCTAGTCATTGGCAGTAAGTGATTCATCAGTTTTCCACAGAAAACCAATTTCATTGCAGATGTTCTGTAATTTCCAGTCCTCCTGAATTGTAGAGCCATATCACACAATCACAATGCAAAGAACATAAGGACTTTTTTTAAAGGTCTGTGCTTAGTCTCTTTAATAGGATTGAATGTCACTTGCTGTCTCATCGGTTTTTTTTTTTTTTTAATTAAGAAATGATACTCCTTTTCTTTCCTATGTGTGTTGATTCCACACATGGGTGGATAACTGGTAGCAAATTCAAAACCAACAGATTTCTTTGTATTTGAAACAATGACATTCAGTCTTTTTCCTGGAATCAAAGCAGAAATATTAAGAGAAACAAACATTTTCCCAAATCTAAACCCTTTTTCTTCAATAATGCTTATTTTCACTCTTTTTTTACCCTAGGGTAAGGAAGGCAGGCAGAGGGCGTGGGGGAAATTCAGGAAGTGTCCACTTGTCAATTAATGGAGCTCCTGAGAATTTTCCTCAGTTAAATTTCCTCCACTGATAACATGAGTGTGGTTTTGTCTAGTGTTTCAAGGTTGAGATGTGAAAGATGGGTATTCAGGTATAAAATATGGAGATGAGAGTGGGAGAAAGCCTGTAGACTCAGTGATAGTCTAAGGCCATATATGATAAATGAAAATTTCTCAGAAGTACAAAAGATTTGTCTCATTAAGCATCTCCTAAAAAAGGCTTAGGAAATTAAAGCCTAGTTTTTTTTTAAGGAACATCATCCTTGGATTGAAAGGTTGAATCAAAAGCATGATATTTAAATTGACTTACAATACAAAGTTACGAGCTATTGCAAAAGTGAAGTGATAGATTTTCAAGATAACCAATTTGGTTCCGAAGCTGGTCCTTATTTACTCCTCTGCCTTCCATTGCAGCTCTGATTACCCACATATTTCCTTTAATGAGTTAAATAAGTAATGCCCATGGACTTGATCTTCATAAGGCCATTCTTATGCAGAGGTCTCCAAGTATGCTTTAGAGGTATAAATATCTGCCCTTAGCTCTGCCATGGTATGGATAAAATTCCATCTGCCATGGAATTTTATCATCGAAAGTAGTATGTCTATAAGGGCAGTGCATTATCTGTAATATAAATTCCATGCAATGTGCTGCCTTCTTTTGTGGATTTCTTACTAGCACCAGCAAGAGATTAGAGGCAGCTGGAGAGGGGGAAAGGTGGCTCCTATACATACATCTGTAAACTTTAGAACCACCAATCAAACTCTATTCTATTTCCTCATCTCCCAGACCCCTAATTATTTATTACACATTACCTCTCTATACTATCTTCTAAATTGAAGTTCCTTTTATTATTATTATTATTATTATTTTAGATGTAGGGTGTCTTGCTATGTTGCACAAGCTGCTCTTGAGCTTCTGGCCTCAATCAATCTGCCTTTTCTTCTCAAAGTGCTGGGACTGTAAGTGTGAGCAACTGCATCCACCCTTTAAGTTCATTTGAAACTGGCTTCTCCTTTATACAACTAAATCTTAAGGCCGCATGAATGATTAAGCCTAGCCTCCCTCCTCGTTTAGCCAAATGATTATTGAACACTTTTTTCAACATGTTTTTTCAGTATGTTGGTTATTAAGAATCCAAAGAGAAATAAGAGATTAGAGACTACCAAAGGAGAAGGCAATGGAAGTAAATGGGCAAAGTGCTTGGAGAGCATTGATAAATGAGTGATTTATTTTGTTAGAGACCTGTGTAGGCCTTCCAGGGACAATGGCATTTTGGTTTAGTCTTGAGGTATCTAGGATATGTTCAGATAAAGAAATTTAAAAAGGACATCAAAATGAGATATACATACATGTATACAAACATATCACACACACATATATACGTATGTATTGATGGATATCTGTATGTGTATACACAGAACCAACAGATTTCCTCATATCTGAAAACAGCACGCAAGAACATCTTAAGAATATATAAGTTCTTGAGATTTAACACATGAGCTCCTAACATCCAAGTTTACATGAGCAGTCATTGGTCATTCATTCAACAGATAATCATCAGGGACTCACAATCTGCCAGACACTGTACTAGGTAAGCACCAAGGATGCAAAGAGAGTAAATACATATTTTTTTCCCTTAAGAAATTCATGGTTTTCCTGAAAACTAGTCAATCACTATGGAAAACAGGGTCCAGTGAGAATAGGATTTTATGCAAGAACAAGGTGAAGTTGGGGTCAAAACATAAGACATCTTTTAGGAAAGAAAGCACAGGTTAGTAATCCCAAATTGCGATTTTTCCAGGGCCACTAGGGAAGGCTAGGGATGCCTTGGAAGACAAAGGAAAACAAAACTAGCAAAAAGACTGTTGAAAGAGGATGGAAATAGAAAACCAATTTTGACCGAAATTAACCAAAAATTCATCCTTCTACCAGGTGGCTGGTAATCTTTTAGAACTTTTTATTCTATGAGATGTTATAAGCCCCTTTCCAAAAGAGGTAACTAGTCATTTTCCCAAGGTTACACAGCATGGGTGAGAACTAAGGTCTTTCTGATGCAAAATCTACCCTCTTTCTACAACGCCCAATCACCCTTCAATTTTATCTCACAATTGCTACCAGAGGATCCTTGTTTAACTGGCTTGACCATACCCTCTGCAATACACTGATCTCAACAAAAATAAAAAATGTGTCAGAAAAAAGAAGAAAAATGTTCACTCAGATGGAACTACCACTTAACGTAGGGGCGATATGAGAATAGAAACCAACTAGAATGTCCTGAGTAGATGTAATTGAGAAATAGGAGAGATACAATATATTCTTGAGATACTTGGATACTGGAGAGGAAAAGCCCATGTTAAGACTTTCTTGGACTCAAGAAAGGTAGGGTAATGGTTCAGAAAAGAAAGAATTATTATTTTCTCAAAACTCAATATTGTGCCTGGTCCATGATGGTACTCAATAATTACTAGTTAAATAACTAAAAGAATGCATGTCAAAGGAAAGGGAAGCACCGAAGATGCTCATTTTAACCTACATATTGGCAAAGCTATTTTCTGGTGGTGATGTTTTTAATAAAAATACTAAGTATTGTTGGGAGTACACAGAAGTTAGAATCTTCTTAAACTGCTGAACCAGTGTAAATTGTTTTGGAGAGCAGATTGTTTATATGCATCAGCAGCTTTAGAAGATGTCTCTTTTTACACAAGAAATTATAGTTCTATAATTTAATACTTCTAGTAGAGGGACTTACTTACCAGGATATGCATCTCTATTTACTGTGGCAAAAATTGCCAACAACCAAAAATCTCCCAAAGGAGATACATTAAATAAACCATGCTGTAAAAGAATATTTAATAACATTGTAGTATTTTCTTATCTATTATTCAGTAAAATGTAAAAACTAGTTATAAACAGAATGTGCAATGTCCCATTTTCCTAAATACAGAATATGTTTATTTTTATTTTTATATTTATATTATAAACAACTAGATAAATTTGTAGTAAAAATGTTGGCAATAGCCATCTATGGAGAATTAGGTAATTTTTATTTCCTTTTATGTGATTGTATGTATTCTCCAAATTTTCTTAGAAAATAAATTACAATAAATAAATATAAATAAATATGTAATTATTTTTAAAAAAGAAAAGAACAGGATCAGGCTGGTGTCTCAGGACTATAATCCCAGCATTTGGAGAGACCAAGGTGATAGGATTGCTTGAGGAGTTCCAGGCCTGCCTGCACAACATAGTGAGACCCTGTCTCTACGAAAAATAAAAATAATTGGCTGAGCATGGTGGTGCATGCTTATAGTCCAAGCTACTCAGGAGGCTGAGGCAGGAACATCACTTAAGCCTGAGAATTTTGTTTAAGTCTCCAAAACAAAACAAAACAAAAACAAAGATACAAAAACAAAAATAGAAAAACATAAAAATGTAAAAGTAAGCAACAAAATAAGAAAAATATTTTCAAATTATATAAAAGGTAAAGAATTAATGTACTTAATTCCCACCTATCTACCGAAAAATAATGAGCTCAAATACAAGAAAAAACAATTCTCAGGAAAAAAAAAAATGAAAATGGCTCATGGACTTATAAAAATTATCACCAGAAAGAGCAATTGTTACATAATTGCTAGACCCAATGCTGTATACTTTGCTAAAAACATCAACTTAGATATTCTGATTTGTCAGAAACTGTTTCTAATCTTCAGTGAGAGCTACGGTTTGGAAGGTAGAGTGTGTTCCAGGATGCTCAGCAACCTTTTGAACCAGGAAGCAGGATCTTTATCTTCCTGACCTTCTATTTATCTTTTGAAAAAACAGAAGTAATAACATTAGCTATGTAAGTAACCTGCTAGCTCAGGTTCCTCTTTGTCCTTCTTAGTGAACTCTTTCTATTTTTCTGTTTTTGGCATTCTCTACTGCTGAAGTATTTGGAAAAAAAAAATTTCTATTAACTTACATTTTTCATGGAAAAAAGTTCATTTTCCTTAAATTAGTTGGCCAAGTTAACATTCAATGAAAACAAGGTATTTGATGGTTATTATTATTACTTTCTTGTTTCAGTTAAATATATATACTTTATACTTGTATACTTATTAACAAAGTCAGATGCTGACTGAAGACCTCCATTTTGAAATAAAAATGATGTCCTAGCTGTAAAGTACGTCCAGTCAAAGGAATGGAGTTCAGAAGCACAAAACAACACTAACAATCTGATTAGCTGTGTTAGAAAATGTGGGGAATGCAGGCATATAATCTAGCCAAAGACCAATCAGGATTTCATCTACAACTCTTCATACTAAAATAATCTATGAAGTAGAAGTTTTAGGCTAAAGCTATCTAGTACCTATGGTAAAATCACATTCAACTGTAGTAAACATTATACAGGTACGCAAATACCAAAAATTAAATGTTTTCTGAAGCTCTTCTATTTTTTTTTCCTGAATCTGTATAATTGAGGGACTATTGTTTTTACAAAAACCAAGTGAAGTTCTTCCTTTCCATTGCATACTCAGCTCTTAACTGTGATCATAGATTCACTGGCCACAGTGCTTATTTGGTAAGTAATCATGAAATCACAGGCTTAAAAGTACTTTTTTAAAAGAATACCTCTATAAAGCCTTTATCAGTTGGGTATTCAGACTCCATTTTATTATTTTCAGTAACTGAATTCACAGTATCCCAAGAAAATCAGTCATGCTTTTCAGATGTTTTAATTACAGTGTTTACCTGTCATGTCAAAATAGTTGCCTACTGGTTATAATTCTGTCATGTAAAGTCATTAGAAAAAGTATAATATTCCTTCCTCAACAGAGTTCTTTACATATTTGAAGTAAAACACAGCATGGTTGTCTTCCTTTACTCATGTCCAGTCAGTCACCTCCAGCACCAACCATACTGCAATGGAAGCTGGGTCAAGGTACTGAATGGGAGCTGAAATTCAGGCTGCATTCTATGTGTTAGTGTTGGACCCCAACATGTGGGACTGTATCCCAGTTTGGGGTCCAACACTGGGATAGAAGAAAGTGTCTTTCTGTAATTTCATGAAGGTACTTCCATTTGGTCCACTTGCCATGCTTTTTATCTATTCAACTTAGTTTATCTTAAGAAGGAAAATTCCTCTTATTGAGACAAAGTTGTCATCTGAGTTAGGAGACCTGTGTTCTTTACATGACATGATTTCTAATCTCCCCTCTCTGGTTGCTTCCTAAATTTTTCTATTGTTATCAGTATGCCAACATCACTAACTTCTCAGAGATAGATTTTTTTCTTAATCTAGTTCTTCCTAAAAGTTATATACTGTTATACAATAAATAAAACTGTAGCACCATTTTTATTATCCTGTGATTCCACTCCAGTAGCTCTTGTCTAATGACTTTATCAAAGCTGAACTTTATCAAACCGTTCAATTACTTATAGATTGGATCTATTTTACTTGAAAATTTAACCCAAAAAGTTCAAAACTTAAGTGATTATCATCTGCAAACCTGCCTCTTTTACTATGTTCTTTTAATTGTCCTGGAATCTATTTAGTTACAATGAAAGAGAAGCTGTAATTATTTCTTGACTTCCCCTCCTCCCTCATTACATTCAGTTGTTCCCCCATCTCTGTAATTCTACATTTACATATATTCTTTTTACCCACTACTCTCTATTTCTACTTCCCTGCCCTAGTTTGGATTATTATACTCTCTGACTTCCTTTCCTCCTATTGAGGCACCCAATGCATCTCTAAGGCTGCTGCTTGCTATTTAAATCTTAAATTAATCAGGCCTTGTATTAGTCCATTCTCATTCTGCTAATAAAGATATGCCTGAGTCTGGGTAATTTATGAAAGAAAAGAGTTTTCATTCACTCAGTTCCACATGGCTGGGGAGGCCTCACAATCATGGCAGAAGGCAAAGGAGAAACAAAGTGAGATCTTAACATGGTGGCAGGCCAGAGAGGGTGTGTTGGGGAACTCCCCATTATAAAGCCATCAGATAGCATGAGACTTATTCACTGTCATGAGAACAGCATGGGAAAGACTCACCTCTGTGATTCAATTACCTCCCACTGGGTCCCTCCCATGACAGGTGAGAATTATGGGAGCTTCAGTTCAAGATGAGATTTGTGTAGGGACACAGCAAAAACCATATCAGGCCTCTACGCCACTTTAAAAGTTCTTTGATGGTTTCCTGCTTAAGAAAAAGGAAAAATGCCTAATTTGTTTGGCATGGCTTCAGGAACCTTTGATTATTTTCCCAATTTGTTCTCCACATGGGAAACACCATAGAATTCCAGGGTTTTATTTTTGTACGTCAGGTGACTCCCATTTCTTTAAAACTCTGATGCTTCCCACTTCTTTGCCAATGTCAGCAGCAAACATGGCTCCAACAACCTATTATCTTTGTTTCTAGTTCATGTCAATTTTTTTGGTCTTAAATACTAATCATTCTTTATAATCCAGGTAGAAATGTGTAGTTGGGATTAATTTATTGTGAATCAAGTACATTCCATAAAGATGGCACTTTAAATTTCACCATGATTTCTGATGGGATTTCTGTTCTTAAAAGTGTGATATAAATACATCATTTCCACTCTTAGTAGACTCTGCCTTGTTGTAAGTGACAAAAGCACATTTGATTACAAAATAATTTGTACCTTTTGCTTATTGTCTGGCACTTAGTGAATTTTATATACTTTTGAACTATAAGAACTCTACTATTCCTGCTCTGCAAGTCCATAGACTATGGAATTGTCATATAAGAGCATGACCACATTTACTGAAACACTAATCATTTTCCCCCTTGCTAAGTAACATCAGGGAATTTGAACCTATGAAGAAGCTAGTTCTAAATGTGTCTTACATTTTCTTTTGTTATGTTGAAATGTCAAGATGTTTTAATGCAAAAAAAACATTCTAATGTAACTGTTTATCAGCCGAAAGTTTGCCTGGCTCCTAAAGTTTTCTTGCCTTCTTGTCATCAAGCCTTTCTGATTGTTCAAGTAGAGACAGGGTAGATAAAAAGGCTCCTAAGGGTTTAAAATAATTTGAAACCCAGAGATGGAAAGGTGGGCTGAGACAGATCTAAACCTAAAATACACTAGGGTGTCCAGACTGCCTACATTTTCAAAAGTGATAGAGATCTGCTGTCTCCCTTTAAGCTCAATACCCTCTTGCTTGAGTAACATATTACTTAAAAATAAATAATCAGAAACAACCTCTCTTACAAGGAGCTTAAGTACTTGGGTTAATTGAAAGGTCAATATCTAACTGGCTTCTAGTTTATCTCAAAAGATTCAAACCTCAAGGAGAAAGAGCAACTAGACAGGTATAGTTACTGGGGATGCAGCACTGCCATGCTCCTCCAGGAAGCCACAGATATGAATTGAAAGGTGGGAAACAGGCTAAAGAAGACAGTGCATGAAAATAAAACAGGACAAGGCAGTCTGTGACATCACAGATCTAGAAGAAAAGAAACATAGTCATTTAAATATTGGTATCTCATTACTTTGTTCTTTCTATGGAGTGAATTATTAATATTTACATTGTTTGAATAGTATTTCCTGCATTTTTAAAAAGACAATTCTCTAGAGTTGGAGTCCATTTTTACCAATCAATGAAAAGAAGTATGAGATATTAGCTATCTAAGAAGAGAATGGAACCATCTCATTGTGTTTAGTCTGAACCACAGCCCCTAAGTCTTTAGGAATCTGATTCAGTACATCTGTTTTTATGGCAAGTATTTCATTACCTTATCTGAACTCTAGCGGTCTCTTAAAGTGTGTTTTTCAAACTACAGATCACAACTCACTAGGATTCATTAATCAATTTAGTAGATTGAGACAAGCTATTTTGAAAACAAAGTAAAAGTAAAAGATAAATTTCCTCACACATTGAAAGGGTAATGTATTAGTCAGAATAGGCTAACGTATACTTGATATCTAAATGTCTTTAACACAATAAAAATTTTCATCTCACATGTGCAAAGCCAATAGAGGTTAGATGAGGCCCCTCTGTCTTACAATTTCACAGTATGGAATGTGTGGTCTCCAAGACAGCATGCCACCTGCAGCAGTGAAAAGAGAGGTTCAGAGCCACCCAAAGTATACTTAAAAGGCAGGCCTGGAAGTGGCTTGTATCACTCCTCCCCATATCCTATGGGCCAGTTGGTTGTGTGGATCTAATCTAGCTGTAAAGAAGGCTGCACAATGCAGTCTTTTCGTGCATACAGAAGAGGAAGTGGAAATGGAATTTAGACCACGGCGCTGTCATTACGCGTGTTCTTCATTGAGTTGAACATTTATAAGCTTCTGTAGAAGAGATGAATTAGCTATTTTAACAAACACCTAACCCTTCTTGAAACAGTAAAATCAAAGATGGATGAGATAGCAGTTCTTCCTGCTTCTCTATCATCCCTTTCTATATCATCGTTATTTATCCAACAATGTGCTCTCTCTGACCTATCCCACAAGGCCCCAGATAGCCATCCTTTTGCTCATCCAAGCTGAGTTCATTACTCCCATTTTTCATGCTATAGTCACTGTTTGTGTACACATTCTCTTATTTATCAAAATGTAAGTTCCTGAAGATTAAGAACTAATCCAAAGATAATCCTTCATTAAGAACACATGAAATAAATATGGAATGCTGTATCAAGGTCACAAAAAGTGTCATTTATTAAGTATTGTGTTGGTGTTTTATGCAAGTTATATATCTTAATACCTAAACTAACTATAAGAGGCAAACATTATTATCCTCATTTCACAAATGAGAAAACAGGCTCAATAGGTCTCTGATGTCATGTTGCAAGTAATCAGTGGAACTGAGATTTCAACCAATGCATGTTGGACTTCAAACCACATTTTCTTTTAATATTGTGTGATAAAGCTCCTCTCTTTTTTTTTCTTTATCTTGCCCACCTTCTGGACTTGCTTTCCGAACCCTAGCTCAGCTTTAACCACTGAATCATCTCTACCCCTTATGTTTCCACCATCTCTGACCCCTAAAACTTTTTGGCTTTCCTTGTTCCAAGTTTTTAGCAGATTGTTATCTACATTATTGGAGCTGATAGTTTGATTAAAACAATGCAATATTGTACTACTGAGTGCCTCTATATTTAATTATTTAACAGTTATTTTCCTTAGTGTGCTAGTCATGATAATACAGCTTATGAATCAACTTTATTAAATAAAAACATTTGTTCTATTTTATTTTAAAAATATAATCTGACTCTCTTCTTCATTATATTTGTTGCTACAAAATTACAAGCTAAATTATTTGTAAAATTGCTTAAATCCATTGGGTTTATGCTATCAGGAGCGGAAATATTTGTCATCACAAGTTTTTAATTACTTTCCCACTCACAGTAGGCACTTACAAGTGACATATGATATGAATTTCTTAAATTATTGCCAACAAAAGAATAGCAAGACATTAGGTTTCTTAAAAGCCATGGATATTTTGATAATTCAGACAAAACGCAGCAATATAAATAGATTAATAAAATTAACCATGGTTCATATTCATTCTCTGGTGCAATTGATCCACGAAAACAGGATGCCATTCTAAGGTTTAAAGAGCCCTCGTAGCTGGAGGCTTAAATATGCCATTTTAAAACAAGTGTATCATTTAGATTTAATCAAATGTCCTCAACACGTATGGTTTTAAAATATTTATGAGTGATTTTTGGTTATGTGCAACCCACAGCAAGCCAGATTAAAAATAATAACAATAATAACCCATACTATTGTTTTCAAAACAATTATTTTCCTAATCACTGGTAAAGTTTATCTTATTCTTTGGGTTATTATATTTATTAAATAAAAGATCTCCAACTATTAACTCAAAGATAGTCCCACTACAGGGTTTTAAATAAGTAATAGCCTGTTATAAGAACCATGGGATCTAGACATTATAAATTGAAGTTGCCATTGCAATTAATCTTTGCTCAATTCTGGATTTTAGGGTTCTTTTCATACTCTTGAGATTGAAGATTTTGTGGAGAAAAGAATCAAAATCCCAGAGTGGGCTAAAAATGCCCTAAAACATACAAATACTTCATTTGAATACACCAAAAGAAAAGCTGTAACTACAGTATAATATTGCGTAGGTGTTAACCTGAATTTATTGATTCTACTGTTAAAAATTTAAAAAGAGTATCCTGATAAAAGGACTAGCATTATTCTTGACTTCTATTTAACTTGTATAAGGGACATTAGTCCTGGGTAAGTTGCCCCTTAATTCTTCAGCAAGGTCTTGAGTGGCCTTCTGCTTAACCTCTGTATTCTCAAGCAGTGCAATCTAAGTGCAAATACTGGCTAACCATGAATCATATATATTTCATTCCATGGAAAGGCACATGGAAACTTCCACCACTAGGAATACCATTCATTCCAGTTATCAGATATTCTAGGTTATTTGCACCGCTGCTCTTGTGCAGTCATTCATTGTATATTTTTTGCGTGTCTACCAGTGGCTGCTGTGTTTAGCATGAGAAAAACAAAGTTAGAAGACATAATTCCCATCCTCCATGCACATACAGGATAATAAACAGTTGTTTAATGTGTCAGGAATTATTGTGTTTTAATTCTCACAACAACTGCCTTATAATGTAGATATCACCATTTTACAGATGGAAACAACAGCAACAATAAACCTGAGACTCAGAGAAGTTAAGTGTTAGGTCAAAGATCACAGAGCTAATAGGTTATGGAACTGTGTTGACATGAAAGGTAGTTCTGTCTCATTTCAAACCTATGCTCCTTTTATTACTATCTCCTGTGTTCCCCATCCATTTAAATATACAAACGCTTACTGCATTTGTTTCGTTTGAAGTCTTCCCTAAATCATCCTCATTCTTTATTCTTAAAGTTGACATTCCCCTATCTAGAATGCTGTTTTTAATACATTTGATTACTTTAACAAAAATAATATTTAAAATATTTTAGGTACTTAAATGCCATAGAGGGGCTTGTGTAATAAGTAAGTTTTTACTTTCCCCATATGCAGAGAGAATAGGTCCACGGAGACCTCCCCTGCAGGAGCCCATTCTCTAGGCCAGTCACGACAGTGAAAGCAGCCTTTGATGAGAAAAAGTGTGGTTAGGAAGAAGCATGGCTTGAAAAGAGCCAGAGAGGACTCAGTCATTCTAGAATTTGAGGAGTGATTCTTAACACACCAGGAAGAAGTGAGTCAATAAGGAAGAATGTAAATCAAAAGGGTACGTGTAAAAGGAAAAACACAGTCACTTTTATGTAAATTGAAGAATCTGCTTTTGCCAGAAGGAAATTCTGGGAAAGATCTCTTCTGCACCTCAGCAAAATGCAGGCAAGTTCACATCTGTTTTCGTCCCCCTGTCAGTAACAATTTTTCCCAAACCAGTGGGGCATACAGGACTGGAATGGAAATGGGATGGATTGGAACTTACCTTTGTTATGAAATCACAGAAGGTGCAGAGAGGCAGGGTTTTTTAATTTCTTGTCTGGTTTCTGTTTTTCTTTCTTTTGAGCAGTTTTCAAGAGGTCATGTGAGCTGGACTTTACCCTGAGGCTAAAACTAAGTCATTTCTAGAATATTTCTAGATTTAAATAATAAACTGGAAGCCAAGAATTAATCAGTTTTATTTTGTCAATCTCCTATGGCAATAAAAATGAAATTTTGTTATTTTTTTAGTGTTTTTTAATTACAAAAAGCAATGGGTTTGTGAAATTATATTAACATAAAAAACAATCTTAATTTTACCTTATAAAAATTTTAAGGACTAATTGTCAAACTGATATTTTGAATTTTTCATATTACATCATTTTTATTTTAACACATACAATTTGAAATCTTATACTGCCATGTAATTTTATGAGAGAAAGTATGGCACTTAAAAAATAAATTATCCATGCAGTTTTAGAAATTTAAGAAGCCTATATCAGTATCCCCCTAGATATTTTTAATGTTTTCCCTAAAATTCCCATTCTTTGGTCAGTAAATTACTTTAATGCCTTAATTTATTCCCACAGTGGTTCCAGTGTTAGTTTTATCTTGCTGGTCTAACAAATTATCACAAACGTAGTGGCTTAAAACCATATAAATCTATTATCTTACAGTCCTTAAATTAGAAGTCCAGTATGAGTCTCACCAGGCTAAAAATCAAAGAATTGGCAGATTGTGTTCCTCTCTGGAGGTTCTAGGGAGATCTGTGTCCTCATCATTTGTCTATGAGCAGAATCCAGTTTCACAGAGTTGTAGGATTAAGAACTCTATTTTCTTGCTGACTGGCAATAGGGACCTTTAGCTCCTAGAAGCTTCTTTCTGCTCTTTGCTCGTGGTCCTATGTCCCAGAATCAGGGTGTTAGATCCTTCTCACATTGTTATCTCTCTCTCACCAAAAGTATGAAAGACTCTCACCTTTTAAGGCCCCAGTGTGATTTTGATTGGGTCCACCAAGGTAATCCTGGATAATCTCCCTACTTTAAAATCCTTAAACGTAATGACATCTGCTAAGTCCCTTTTGCCGTGTAAAATAACATATTCACAGATCCTGGGGATTAGGGATTGAGAGTATTAGAATATTTGAGGAAGCCATTTTTCTGGCAACTACAGCTTCTCCTTCACCAAAATGGAAGTCTGGGTTTCTTCAGATGATCTACCTTTCCCAATAACTCTCTCAAATTGAGGTGGATCACTACCCCAAATTTATAATTTAAAAGCTACACATTAGGTACTATGTTCACTACCTGGGTGATGGGTACACTAAAATCTCAGAATTCACTGCTGTATGATTCATTCTTGAAACAAAAAACCACTTATACCCCCAAAGCTAATGAAATAATTTTAAAAAGATTACACATGGAAGCTGGCAAACCATCTTTTCAAATATTTTTAAATTACAACTCCAGCTAACAAACTATTAAATAAAATGTCAATTCTGTTCTGAAAAAAATATGTCCTCCATAACAACCTAGAAGGCAGGTTCAAATGTAAATTTCTCAGACCTCTAGGAATTCCTCTTCAGAATTTTTTAACAAAAGAATTTTTTTAACAAAAGGAGAAAGGCACCCAAGAATGGCCCCTTTTCTTTCTCCTTCCTCTTTCCAACAACATGTGGGGCCCCATGTGCAGTCATCTTGATAACAATGTGATTATTCCAAGTTGTCTAGTCTAGAATGGACTATTCCTGTTTTTCCAGAGACTCTCTGACTATATTGGTTAGTCCAGTGCTCAGTAGATGAATTACAGAAGTTAGAGGAAAGCTTGAATGAAACAAAATGTAAAAAAAATATTAAACAACAAAAAACATCACATACTATAAAATAATCATAAATAGTAATGAAACAGTACTTGTACATTATGTGTGTACAAGTCATGGACTCTCTAAGACGGCAGAACAAATGTTGGGACTCAGAAATTTCAGTTCAAATTATTTCTCTTCCTTATCTTGGACAAATCACTTTCCCTCTGTTAGCCTCAATTCTCTTATCTATAAAATGGTGATAAGAAGTATACCTCATAACTTATGACAAAATCTATGACTGTTTCAAGGTACAACAAAGAAAAATAAACATGTAAAAGTGGTTGGCACAGTGCACATAGTAAGTATTCAATAAAAGCACTCATTATTAAATAGTGAATTTAAACAAAGTTAAATTTTATACTAATCAATTTATGACACACCTAAAACCAAATGACCAAAAAAGGTGAAAAATTAAAGCATTACAAAAGATATTAAACCAAAAGCATCAAACCAAAGAAGCCAATATTAATAATCACCAAATTAGATGTGAAGACAGATAATAATTAGGACAAAAGAGAACCATAATCTGATTTTCACTTTAAAAGTGTCATTGTGGCTATTAGGTTGGACAATAGATTCTGTTTGAATGAGATGACAAATTTATTTCTCTCCCATATGAAAAAATAAATCCAGAGGTGAGTATTCCAAGTCTGGTTTAGAGGTCTTATAAGACATCAGAGACCCAAGTTCCTTCTGCTAACCCCCTGCTATACAATCTTTTGAATATTGATGCCATTCTCAAAATCACAAGATGGCTACTGAAACTCTGGTCATCACATTCATACTCTAGCAGAAGGAAATAGGAAAAGCAAAGTTAACTCCCTTAAAAGCCTATCTGGAAGTCTCACTCACCACCTTCTATTTACGTATCATTGGCCAGGAGATTGTGACATGGTCACACTTTAACTTGAAAGGAGACTGGGAAATTTAGTTTTCAAAAAAGACATATTGCTGTCCAAATTAGTATCAGGATTCTGTTATTGAGTTTAAAAGTTGATTCTGAATTTTGGGTAGACAACTAACAGCTTTTGCTACAAATCCTAAGCCCTATAGAAACATATTTGGAAGGAAATGTACTTTTACAGATGTAAGAAATGACAGAGAAAACAGAAAAAAAGAATAAAATTAATAAATAAATTCAAAAGCTTGCTTTTTAATTTATCTTTTTTGAAAAAACATTGGTGATCTTTTTTTTAAAGTTTTATTTTAGGTTTGTAGGTATAAGTGAAGGTTTGTTACATAGATAAACAGGTGTCATGAGGTTTTGTTGTACGTATTATTACATAATATGGGCATTAAGGTCAGTACCCAATCTTCTGCTCCTCTCCCTCTTACCACCACCCACCCTCATTTAGACCCCAGTGTCTGTTGTATCTTTCTTTGTGTTCATAAGTTCTTATCATTTAGCTCCCACTTATAAGTGAGAATATGTAGTATTTGGTTTTAGGTTCCTGCATTAGTTTGCTAAGGATGATAGCCTCTAGCTTCATCCATGTTTCCACAAAAGATATTATCTCATTATTATTTGTGGCTGCATAATATTTCATGGTGTATGTACCACATTTTCTTTATCCATTCTGTCAGTGATTCATGTTTACGTTGATTCCGTGTCTTTACTATCGTGAATAGTGCTGCAATAAACATGCATGTGCACATGTCTTTATAATAGAATGATTTATATTCCTCTGGGTATATACCCAGCAAAGAGATTGCTGGGTTTAATGATAGCACTGCTTTTAGCTATTTGAAGAATCACCACACTGCTTTCTACAAGGGTTGAAATAACTTCACTCCTAGCAACTGTGTAGAAGTGTTCCCTTTTCTCTGTAACTGCACCAACATATGTTATTTTTTTTACTTTTTACTAATAGCCACTATGACTGGTGTCAGATGGTATCTCATTGTGGTTTTGATTTTCATTTATCTAATGATCAGTGATATTCAGGCTTTTTTTATATGCTTGTTGGCCGCATGTATGTCTTCTTTTGAAAAATGTCCGTTCATGCGCTTCACCCATGTTTAGTGGGGTTGTTTGTTTTTGTCTTGTAAATTCGTTAAAGTTAATTATAGATGCTGAATATTAGAGCTTTGCTGGATGCATAGTTTGCAAGTATTTTCTCCCATTCTATAGGCTGTCTGTTTACTCTGCTGATAGTTTCTTGTGCTGTGCAGGGCCTCTTGATAGTTTCTTGTGCTGTGCAGGGGCTCTTAAGTTTAATTAGATCCCATCTGTCAACTTTTGCTTTTGTTTCAATTTTTTTTTTTGTATCTTTGTCATGAAATCTTTACCCGCTGCTAAGTCCAGGATGGTACTGCCTAGGTTCTCTTCCAGGGTTTTTATAGTTTTGGGTTTTATATTTAAGTCTTTGATCCATCTTAAGTCAATTATTGTTTATGATGAAAAGTAGGAGTTCAGTTTCATTCTCCTACGGATGGTTTGCCAATTTTTCTAGCACCATTTATTGAGTAGGGAGTTCTTTTTCTATTGCTTGTTTTTGTTGACTTTTTTAAAGATCAGATGGCTGTAGATGTGCGGCTTTATTTCTGGGTTGTCTATTTTGTTCCATTGGTCTATATATCTGTTTTTGTACCAGTATCATGCTGTTTTGGTTACTGTATACCTGCATTACAGTTTGAATCAAGTAATGTGATGCCTCCAACTTTGTTCTTTTTGCTTAGGTTTGCCTTGGCTATTGGGGGCTCTTCTTTGGTTCACATGAATTTTAAAATAGCTTTTTTCTAGCTCTGTGAAGAATGCCCTTGGTAGTTTGATAGGAATAGCATTGAATCTATAAATTGCTTTGGGCAATATGTCCATTTAAATGATATTGATTCTTCCTATCCAGAAGTATGGGGTGTCTTTCGATTTTTTGTGTCTTCTCTGGTTTCTTTGTGCAGTGTTTCCTATTTCCAATGGCAGAGATCTTTCACCTTTCTGGTTATCTGTATTCCTAGGTATTTTATTCTTTTTGTGGCAATTGTGGATGGAATTTTCTTCCTGGCTTGGCTGCTGTTGGTATGGAAATGCCAGTGATTTTTGTACACTGATTTTGTATCCTGAAAGTTTGCTAAAGTTATAGCTGAATGAGCTTTGAGGCCAAGACTAAGGGGATTTCTAGATATAAAATCATGTTGTCTGCAAACAGGGTAGTTTGACTTGCTGTCTTTCTATTTGGATGACCTTTATTTCTTTTTCTTGATAGAAACAGATTTTTTAAAGTATAAGTGAATGACATATATAAAATTATATAATAATAATTTTGAAATTCTTGATTCCCATAGAAAATTAAAATTTCCAGAACTGAGTCAAGAAGAGAAAATCTGAAGAGATCAATTAAACATAAAATTTAAAATTCTGTAAAAGAAACTTTTTTCAAAAGTTACGTGATTCACTCTATTTTACACTTAAGTTATTCAGAGCTTTCAAGAAAAAATAATAAATTATATGTTTAAAAAGTTATTCTGAGCCAGGAGGGGTGGCTTATCCTTGTAATCTCAGCACTTTGGGAAGCCAAAGTGGGCCAATCACTTTAGCCCAGGAGTTCAAGACCATCCTAGGCAATGTGGCAAAATCTTGTCTCTACAAAAAATTTAAAAAAATATTAGCCAGGCATGGTGGGGCATACCTATAGTTCCAGCTACATGGAAGGTTGAGGTGGGAGCATCACATGAGTCCAGGGAGGTTGAGGCTGAAGTGAGACATGATAGTGCCACTGCACTTAAGCCTTGGGAACCAAGCCAGATCCTATCTGAAAAAAAAATTGTTCCATAAAATTAAAAAGGGAGGAACTTCCAATTAATATAAGTAATAAACAAAGCAATGAAATTACCATGTTAACAAACCTTGGCATAAGATACTGACAAAAAGTAGAACCATTTCTTTTATGAAGATAGATGGAAATTCTAAAATGAAATAATAGTAAATTAGCCCAGCGCTATATGAAAAACAGAGTGTAACTATGATTTAATGTTAGGAATCATATACAGCTGACATTTGAACAACATGCAAGGTTGGATGCCAACCCCCACCATAGTCAGAAATCTGTATATAACTTTTGACTTCCTAAAATCTTAACTGTAATTGCTTACTGTTAACCAGAAGCCCTACCAATAGCACAGTTTATTACCATGTATTTTGTACATTATATGTATTTATTATATACTGTTTTCTTATAATAAACTAGAGAAAAATATCATTAAGAAAATCATAAGAAATAGAAAATGTATTTAATATTCATCAGGGAGAAGTGAATCATCATAAAGGTCTTCATCCTCATTGTCTTCAGGTTGAGTAGGCTGGGGACTTGGAAGAAAACAAGGGGTTGATGTTGCTGTCTCAAAGGTGACAGAGGAGAAAGAGGTAGAGGAAGTGAAAGGGGAGGTAGGAGAGGCAGGTATACTTGGTGTAACATTACACAAATACATTGTAATTTCTATTAGCTTTTTAATTTCTCTCAAAATGTTTCTATACGGTACGGATCCTTCTTTTACTAGTTGCTTTAGTTTAAGTGCTTATATCATAAAAGGGCCCCTGTCATTAAAAAAAAAAAAAAAACCAGTCCTAATAATCAAAACTCTTCAACCAGATTTTCAAATGTCCATCTATTTTCTGGTACTGGTTCTTCAACAGCTTTTTCCTCATTGTTTGGCACTGGTTTGGAAGCACTCATCTCCATCAAATCATCGTCTGTTAATTATTCTGGTGTAGCATATGTTGGCTCTTGAATTTCTCAAGATCCATATCTTGAAATCCTTTAAACCCCTGCTTTTTTTTTCCATATCCACAATCTCTTTCATGATTTCCTTATTGACTCTGTTTTAAATCCTATGAAGTCAAGCATAACATGACAAAGCATTGATGAAACCCCTCCAGAAAAGTGTTGTCATTGCTCATGCCTTCTTGTTGTACAACCAAAAGACTGACAACTGGTGTTTATCATTTTTCTTCAAGGCTTGAGATTTAGCAGATTCATAGATAAGGTCAGTCCTGACCCTAAGCCTGACTGCATTTGTACTAAACAGTAGAGTTAGCCTATTCCTTTATGCCTTAAATCCTGATACTCACTGTCTTTTATTTCTATTAAGTGCTTTTCGTTTTATTTTTATTTTTTTATTTTATTTTATTTTATTTTATTTTATTTTGCTTTCTCCCCCCAGAATAGAGCACTTTCTTCTTCATTGAAAACCTGTTCAGGCATCTTAATTTATATGCTGTCTCTTGGTTAGCAGGAGCTACTTCCGTTGTTTTAAAATTTTTTAAGTCATACCTCTTTCTAAAATTATCAAACCATCCTTCGCTGGAATTAAATTCTCCAACTTTTAATCCCCTATCTTCCTTTTGCTTTAAGTTGCCATATAATAACTTTTTCTCAAATTATATTAAAGTCTATAGGTATACCTTTCTTATAGAAACCCTGCATCCACATAAAAGCTGCCCTTTCAATACAAGATAAAAAGATATTTCACCAAAATTGCAAGATTTTTGTGCCTGTTGGTGTAGCTGCGGTGATTGCTTTTAAATTTTCTTCCTTTTTCTCTCTCTCTTTCTGTCTCTTTTTATTTTATTTCTTTTTAACAATGGTTCTTACACCAGATTCATTTATCTTGAATTCTGGACAACCACAGTGGGAGACTCCATCTATGGCACATATCAAGCAATTCACCTTTTTCTTGTAATCTCATGACTTTTCTCTGCTTGTTAGGAGCATTTCCAGCATCATTAGTCACATTTCATATGGATAACATGGTTGTATTTAAAATATATGGTATTGCACTAAACACAATGAAAAATATGCAAGAACAACAAAATATCTCTTTCTACTGTGATACACAATTTGATGGAGGGTTAAACTGGTCTGGTGGAGATAATTAGTGTTCCATGGTGTTTTAGGCAGAAATTCAACAGCACTTGAGTTCATTGCCAAAGCAACAGGAGGTGGCTTCAAAATTATTACAGTTAATGGACTACAGTTAATTTTATGCAATTATGATTTAGTACTGCACTTTATGTTTGCTTATATCTCTCAATTATGAATGATACCACATACAGTCTATGTTTGTGTGCATAAATTTTGATAAATTTAATTTTTGTAATAGGTCTGTGTATAATTTATGGTAGCAAATGATAAAACAGACAAATATACATGTACATTTTTTGCATTCATAACATACCTAGCTTTTAAAATCATATTTGTAGACTACATAGTTCATCTGTAAATTTTATTTCAAATTATCACAAATCTGAAAAATCATTTCAATATATTTTTTGGAAAGAACCTGCATATTAGTGGATGTGTGCCATTCAAACACATGTTGTTCAAAGGTCAATTGTAATTAATTCTCCTAATAGGTCATGAGAATAAAATCAAAGATCATTTTAATAGATGGCCTGAAAGTAACTGATAAATTTGATATCCACTCATATTAAAGATAACACTTTTAGCAAAAAAGAATAATTTATTAATGATATAAATATTTATGGCACCTTAATAACTGTCATTATGCTTAATGTTGGAATAGACAGTAATTCCACTTACAGTTGAAAATAAGGCAAGGACTGAGCACCCAAAATGGTCATCAACCCTACCTCCTCTGTGGCAGAGCCGCCACAGGTTCAATTTCCCTCCAAGATGATGAAGACCAGCCCACAATGTGCCCATTATTGCTGGCTGTGCTTTTCTATACAGCTTTGTCCCTCAGAAACTGAAGACAAACCTTCTTAGTGTCCATTGCATCCATCAACACAATTTCCATAACTAGTAGAGCTACTGTGCCAGATGCATGCCCACCAATGGCTCAAAAACTGGCCTGCCCTTAGCAAAGTCATGCCATTGTCTCCAAAACCATTTTAGACCATAGAGGCACTCTGATGTTGATTGCAGCCAAAGAAATCACACAGAGGCTATACTACTGCACCCACTCAGAACCAAAGCCAAAGCATCCTATGAAACTCATAATTAGGACACATTTACAGGAAAAATCTTTCTCTACAAAAGCTACTCTATAAAATTGGAGGGAGTGAATGTTTCACCAGATATTCAGACATGAATGTAAAAACACAAGAAATATGGAAAAATGAGGCAACATGACACCTCCAAAAGAACACAGTAATTCTTCAGAAACAAACCCAAAGAAAAGGAAATCTGATGCCAAAGGAGGAATTAAAAATAATGATTCTAAGGAAACTCAGTAAGATAGAAGAGATAGACAATTTAACAAAATTAAGAATACAATTCATGATTGGAGTGAGAAATTAACAGAGAGATATGAATCATCCAAAAGCACCAAACAGAAATTTTTGAGCTGAATAATGTAATGAATGAAAGAAAAAATACAATAAAGAGATTCAGCAGCAGACTAGATGAAGCAGAAGAAAGAATTTATAATCTTAAAGACAAGTCTTTTCAAATAATCCAGTAACAAAATAAACTTCTTTTTTTTTGTAATAACAAAAAAGAAAAAAATAAGAATAAAAAAGAAATAAAAACAGTCCCTTGGAATTATATGACACATTTAGCCAAACACATTTACATTAAGGGAGTTTCAAAAGGAGAAAAAATGAAAAAAAGACAGAGAAAAACTATTTAATTTAATCAAATTAATAACTGAAACCTTCCCAAATCTTGAAAAAATAGGAGCATCCAGATCCAGGAAGCTCAAAGATCTTGAAATAGACTCAACCCAAAAAAGGTCTCCTTAAGGCACATTAAAATCAAAACTTAAAAGCCAAAAACAGAATTTCAAACCAGAAAAACATGTCAAGTCAAATATAACAGAATCTTCAATGGATTAACAGCAGATTTCTCAGCAGAAACCTTATAGACCAGGAAATAGGGGGATGATATATTTAAAGTCCTGTAAGTCAACAAACAAAAACAAAACTGTCCATCAAGAATACTATACCCACCAGAGCTATCCTTTAGAAATGAAGAAGAAATAAAGTCTTTCCCATAAAGCAAAAACAAGGATTTAATCACAAGTAAACTGTTCTTTTGAGAAGTACTTAAGGAAATACATCTAGAAGCAAAAGGCAATAGCTACTGTCTTAGTTCATTTTTGCATTGCTATGAAGAAACAACTGAGGCCGGATAATTTATTATTTTTTAAAAAATGGTTTATTTTACCCATGGTTCTGCAGACTGTGCAAGAACCATGGTACTGGCATCTGCTTCTGATAAGGACCCCAGAAGGCTTCCAATCATGGCAGAAGGTGAAGGAGGAGCAGATATGTCACACAGAGAGGGTTCAAGACAGAGAAAGGAAGAAGATGTTAAACTGTTTGTAACAATTATATCTCATGAGAACTAATAAAGCAAGAACCCATTTCCATGAGGCTGGTACTAAGCCATTCACAGCATATCTTATTCCATGATTCAAACTCCTCCCAACAGGCTCCACCTCTAATAATGAAGATAATGAGATGTAGAGGGGAAAAATAACCAAAATATATTAGCTACCATCATGAAAATACACAAAAGTGTAAAACTCACTGATAGAACAGAGACACAAAAAAAAAGAGAAAGGAATCAAAACTTACCACTGCAGAAAACCACCAAACCATAAAGAAAGAGCAGCATAAAGAGAGAAGGAAAATAACAAAAGACATACAAAACAACCAGAAAATAATTAATAGAAGTAGAGAAATACGTCTGTATCTATCAATAGTAATCTTGAATGTAAATAAATTAATTTCCCCCAAATAAAAGATAGAATTGATGAATGGAAAAAAAAATAAGGCCCAACTGTATGCTGTCTACAAAACTTCAGTTCACCTATAAAGTTAAATAAAGACTAAAAGTGAAGGTGTGGAAAAAGTATGCCATGCAAATGAAAACCAAAAACAAGCAGAAGTACCTATACTTACATCAGATAAAATAGACTTTACATCAAACTCTGTAAAAAGAAACAAGGAAGGTAATTATAAAATGATAAGGGAATAAATACATCAAGAGCATATAACAATTGTAAGTATATATGCACCCAATACCAGAGCACCCAAATATATACGTATATATAATATATATTATTAGATCTAAAAGAGGAGGTAGACTCCAATATAGTGTAGTTGGAGACTTCAATATTCCACTGTCAGCATTGAGTAGATCATCCAGACAGAATAAACAAGGAAACATCAGATTTAAACTTCACTTTGACAAAATGGACTTCACAGACATTTGCAGTATATTTTATCCAACAGCCACAGAATACAAATTCATCTCATTATCACATGGAACATTCTCCAGGGTAGAAAGCAGTACTAAGAGAGAAGTTTATAGCAATGAAACTGTACATCAAAAAAAGTAGAAAGATTTCAAATAACAACCTAATTATGCACCTCGAGGAGCTAGGAAAGCAAAAATAAACCAAACTCCTAAAAAAACAAGGGAAATAAATAATGAATACAAGGGCAGAAATAAACAAAATAGAGACCATGAAATCATAAGCGTCAACAAAAGAAACAAACAAAAAAAAACTTATTTTTTTAAGATAAAAAATAATTGGCAAACCACTAGCTAGACTAAGAAAAAATAAAGAAGAACCAAATAAAATCAAAAATGAAAAAGGAGACATAACAACTGATACCATAGAAATGAAGATCACTAGAAATTACAATGAATAAATATATGCTAACAAATCAGAAAACTTAGAGAAAATAATTATTTCTTGGATGCTTACAACCTACTAGGATTAAACCAGAAAGAAACAGAGAACCTGAAAAGACCAATAATGAGTAACCAGATTAAAGCAGGAATAAAAATTCTCCCAACAAAGAAAAATCCAGGACTGGATAGATTTATTGCTGAATTCTACCAAACACTTAAACTAACATCAATTCTTCTCAAACTATTAGAAAAAAATTACAGGAGAGAGAATTTTCCAAACTCATGCACAAATCTAGCATTACCCTGATACCAAAACCAGGCAAACATACAACAAAAAAAAAGAAAACTACAGGCCAATATCCCTGACAAACCTACAAGAAAAATTCTGAACAAAATACTAGCAAACCAAATTCAACAGCACATCAAAAAAATTATACACCATATCAAGTGAAATTTATCTCACGGATGCAAGGATGGTTAAACCTATACAAATTAATAAATGTGATACATCACATTGAAAGAATATGATTGTCACAATAGATGCAGAAAAAGGATTTGATAAAATTCAAACTCCTTCATGATAATCTTGACAAATTGGATATAGAATCTCAATACAATAAAGACCATGTATAATAAGCCCACAGCTAACATCATATGAACAGGAAAAGTTGCAAGCCTTTCCTCTAGGAACTGGGACAAGGCAAGAATGCTGGCTTTCACCACTTTTATTTAACATTGTACTGAAAGCCCTAGTCAAAGTAATTAGGCAAGAGCAAGAAATAAAAGACATCCAAATTGTAAAGGAGGAAGTCAAATCATCCCTGTCCATAGATTACATGATTTTATATAACGAAAAACCTAAGGACTTCATCAAAAAACCCTTAGAACTGGTAAATGAATTAAGTAAAGTCTCAGGATAGGAAATCAATGTGCAAAAATTAGTAGTGTTTCTATACATCAATTATACACTAGATGAAAAAGAAAGCAAGAAAGAGATCTTATTTGCAATAGCCCCCCTCCACACACACAAATACCTAAGAATAGATTTAACCAAGGACATGAAAGATGTCTATAATGAAAATTATAAAACTCTGATGAAACAAATTAGATACAAAAAAGGAAAAACATCCCATCTTCATGGACTGAAAGAATTAATATTGTTAAAATGACCATACTACCTAACATGATCTACAGAGTCAATGCAGTTTCTATCAAATTACCAATCCCATTCCTTACAGAAAAAGAAAAACAATCCTAAAATTCGTATGAACCCACAAAACACTCCGAATAGCCAAAGAAATCCTAAGAGGGGGAAAAATCTGGAGGCATTACATTACCTGACCTCAAAATATACTACAGAGTTTCTGGTAACTAAAACAACATGGTACTGGCATAAAAACAGACAAAGAGACCAATGGGACAGAAGAGAGAGCCCAGACATAAGTTCACACATCTACAGGCAATTGATCTTCAACAAGGCTCCAAGAACATACATGGGGGAATGAACACCTTCCTCAATAAATGGTGCTGGAAAAACTGGATAACTCTACGCAGAATAATGGAACAAGATCCCCGTTCTCTCACCTTATACAAGAATCCACTCAAAATGGATTCAATACCTAAATGAAAGACCTGAAACTATGAAACCACTGGAAGAATGCATAGGAAAATGCCATGATTTAAATGTTTGTTTCTTCTGCATCTCATGTCCAAACGTAATCCCTAATGTGGCAGTATGGAGAAGTGGGGCTTTAATGAGGTGATTGGGTCATAAAAGCTCTGCTTTCATAAATGGATTAATCCATGAATGGGTTAATGGATTAATAGGTTATCATGAGAGTGGGACTCATGGCGTTATACAAAGAGGAAGAGAGTCTTGCATTAGCATGATCAGCTCCCTCACCGTGTAATGCCATGTACTGTCTCAGGACTCTGCAGAGAGACCCCATCAGCAAGAAGTCTCTCACCATATGCAGCCCCTTGACCTTGGACTTCTCAGACTCCATAACTGTAAGAAATAATTTCCTCCATTGTGTAAAGAATATGCATAAAACATTTTCAAAATGCATTAAAGTAATACAGTTCAAAAAATAAATACAACCACTTTAAAAAACATAATGCTGCTTTGTTACAAATTGATATTTATTTATTAATTAATAGACACCTATACAGTACTTACATTTTACTGTGCCAGACTCTTGTCTGAGTGTTTTGAACATAATAATTCATTCAATTTTTATATTATAATCCCCATTTCACAGATGAGCAACCTGCAGCACAGAGTGTAAGTAACTTGCTCATCATGCAAGGAATTTTCAAGCACTGACTACTTTTTTTAAAAAGCTGAATGTTGGGTTTATTAATAGGTTTTGTCTTAGTTACAGATGTGAAATTCATTGAATATCTTACTGTGTATTGAGTAGCTTTGTGGTACAGGCACCTTCTTAGGTCCCAGGTATACAAAGGTGAGGCAATTATGGTCACTGCGTTAATGGAACTTGCTTAGAGGTAGGAGAGAGAGAGAGAGAGAGGAGTGAGTCAGCACTTTTAATACATGTACCTAGGATCAAATGAGAGCACAGAAGAGGAATATCTAAATCAGACTAGAGAGTCTCGAAGGGCCTCTTCAGGAAGATCATGCTTTATCTATGATATGAAATACAGTGGAAATTTAGAAATGGAGAAAAAGGAAAAGGAGGAGAAATACTTTTCAGGCCAAAGAATTAACATATGTGTAGGAGTGATGATTAGCAAATTGGCCACATCCTCATTTGTAAGTATATGTAGATTTTTCAAACCTTTTATTTTACATGGAAGAGCTAAATGCATTCATTTCATCTTCATAACTCAGGAATTGAAATTTAACATATAGAAATTGAAATTTTTTCTGCAGTATTTTTTTTTTTTTACATTTTTAAAAACATTTTTTGCAGTGAGCAGAGATCGCACCATTGCATTCCAGCCTGGGTGACAGAGTGAGACACCATCTCAAACAAAACAAAACAAAACAAAACAAAACTTTTATTTTAAGCTTAGGGCTATAAGTGTAGCTTTGTTATATAGGTAAACTCATGTCCTAGAGGTTTATTGTACAGATTATTCCATCAGCCAGGTATTAAGCCTAGTACCTATTAGGTTTTTTTTTTTTTTTTCTGATCCTCTCGCTCCTTCCAACCTCTATCTTACAATAGGCCCCAGTATGTGTTGTTCTCCTCTGTGTCCATGCGTTCTCATCATTTAGTTCCCACTTATAAGTGAGAACATACAGTACTTGGTTTTCTGCTTCTACATTAGTTTGCTAAAGATAATGGCCTCTAGCTCCATCCATTTTTCTGTGAAGGACATGATCTCATTCTTGTTCATGGCTGCATAGTATTTCATGGTATATAACTACCACATTTTCTTTATCAGTCTATCATTGATAGACATTTAGGTTGATTCCATGTCTTTGCTGTTGTGAATAGCAAGTGCTGACTACTTTTAGAGAATGCATTTTAAATGTCTGTCAAGACAAAAAGATCATTTAATTGCTTCTTCCATTTGTGTTGATTCTACCTGATGAGTTAATGAAAATTTCATTTCCCTATGCATTACTCATTCTAGGCCAGGGAGTCTCACATTAGAATAACATGGGAAACTTGAAAAACAACTGGGTCCTACCTCCAGAGATTATTTAACTAGTGAGTTTTGGGTATCAAACTTTTAGAAGCTCTTAGATAATACCCACAGGGAGATCAAGGTTAAAAGTAGTGTCCTAGAAGAACAATGGAAACATTCTGGCTCATAAACTTTCTTGTTTTTCCAAATAATTCTATGGTTACTAGTGTTTTTGTATATGTGGCAGCTGAGCATATAGTTTAAGGTCTGATACAGAGTATGCAATCAAACTTTATTGAAAAAGGCTTTCTAAATGCACATCCACATACATATACAAATACATACTTTCAAAAACTAAAAATTGGTCTAAGTGTGGTACTTATGCCAAATTTAAAAATTGATTTTAATGTACAATTCATGTGCAGCTTTTGTTTTAAAGAAAATATAGATTTAAAACAATTTCTTGTTTGTTTGTTTGTTTTGAGACAGAGTCTCTGTTGCCCAGGCGCCATCTTGGCTCACTGCAATCTCCTCTGCCTCCCAGGTTCAAACAATTCTTCTGTCTCGGCCTCTTGAGTAGCTGGGATTACAGGCATGTGCCACCACACTCTGCTAATTTTTGTACTTTTTAGTAAAGATAGGGTTTCACTATGTGAGTGTAAATTAGTTCAACCATTGTGGAAGACAGTGTGGCAATTCCTCAAGGATCTAAAACTAGAAATACCGTTTGACCCAGCAATTCCATTACTGGTATATACTCCAAAAATTATAAATCCTTCTATTATAAAGACACATGTATACGTATGTTTATTGAAGCACTGTTCACAATAGCAAAGACTTGGAACCAACCCAAATGCTTATCAATGAGAGACTGGATAAAGAAAATGTGGCACATATATACCATGGAATACTATGCAGCCATAAAAAATGGATGAGTTAATGTCCTTTGCGTGGGCATGGATGAAGCTAGAAACCATCATTTTCAGTAAACTGACACCAGAACAGAAAACCAAACACTGCATGTTCTCACTCATAAGTGGAAGTTGATCAGTGAGAACACATGGACACAGGAAGGGGAACATCACACACCAGGGACTGTTTGGGGGTGGGGGACCAGGGGAGGAAAAGCATTAGGAGAAATACTTAATGTAAATGATGGGGTGATGGATGCAGCCAACCAACATGACACAGGTATACCTATGTAATACACCTGCATGTTCTGCATATGTACCCCAGAACTTACAGTACAAAAAAAAAGAAAAAAGAAGACAGGAATTCACCATGTCAACCAAGCTGGTCTCGAACTCCTGACCTCAAGTGATCCACGACCTCAGCTTCCCAAAGTGCTGGGATTACAGGCGTGAACCACAAGGCCTGGCCTAATTTCCTCCTTTTTGATGAGGCTCTTCTTTTATTATGAAAGTATCCCCAAAATTAAGATTATGAATTAGACATATTTCCTATCTTTTAACAGATGGAAATTGAGTTCATATACCTATCATATATTTCTTAGTTTACTATGTTAGAATATATGAGTTCTTGATGCTGTTAGGTAAATTTCTAATGCCCATTGTGCGTTAGTATTGATAGTGTCAGAAACAAATGGATGTAATTGCACAAAACAAAGACCTGAGGAAATTATTAGGCAACCCAATCACAGAAGCTTTTGCCCAATAATTTGAATGTTATAGGTAGAAATTCTATGAGAATTTGGATCATTTAAATAATTACTTCATTTTTATCCTTAACTTAGCTTTTATTAAATTAGTATATAAACATTTGAACATTTTATCTTAAGATAAATCATCTGGGAGGGAGAAATGTAAATTAACCATGGAATGTTTTACCCCTTGTATTCAGACAACTATTTAACCTCTCTACACTTTATTTTCATACCTGGGACATTATATAGAGTTATATATGCTAATATTGTTGTTACAAATATATTCATGATATTGTCAAAATATTGAGAAGACCTCATAAGTCTGGGGCTTAATTTTTTTCAGATATTATGGTTTTACTTTTTACTCTGTGTGTTCTGAAACCTGTTCTTTTTTTCAAACACAAATACCTTTTTAAAACAAAATAATGTAACATCTACAATGCATTCCAATTTTAAGGTAATATTTATGAGTGCATATTGCTAGAGATTTCTTTCTTGAAGTGGAGCTCTGTATAGGTAAGAAATAGGGAAAAAATAAAAATATTCAGCAAAAGAAGATGCTTAGTAGCCAACTTGTCTTCTCTTTTCAAGGAAATTCTAAATTTAAGCACTTTAGAATTGAGTTCTAGATCTATTCTATATTTATTAGTAGACGGAAAACAGACCTGAATCAGGGATTTGGAAAGCTTACAGGTTATTAGGAAAGCTCTTTTTAGAAAAATCGTAGCTGTTAGGCTGCTGCTGAGAAAGTTGAGCTTCATTCAAAGAATCTCTTAATCATCTTTCCTATTGCTGAAGCTGCAGTTAACATATAGAAAAGAGTGTTCTTCCTTTTAATGAATTCCCAAATGCTGTGGCATTTATTAAGGAAATATTTAAGTAGAACCATTATTCAGAGGATATTTTATTCTTTCCTTACTACCACTGCCCTGTCTCCATCTTATTAGTTTCCTAGTGGGAGGTTAAAAGAAATCTACAAGAATATATTGTATTACCTGTCTGGTCTTATTCTTTACTTAACTTTGTGGCACAAAAATAAAAATAGGTTTAGATTGGAATGAGTGCTGATTAAGAAAACTCTCAAGCAGGTTACATGTTATTTAGCCCTACTACAATTCTAGCTGTTTTTATTTAGCCATTTAAATTCATAATTAATATGAATAAAATTAAAGTCATGGATATTCCTTTATTTTCAGTGTGTATTTATACAGTATATAGTATAAATGAGGCATGGTATTCAGTTCTGGGATACAAAGATGAATAACAGAGAATTGGGACCTGGCACAGAACCATACTGTCTAGTTAAAGGAGAAGATAAATAGGAAGAACACACCTGATGACCACTCAGCCAGACTTGGAAGACCAGCAGACTTCCAGGAGGAAGTGTACAGATCTGCCTATTGGCATGAATATGAGTGAACAATTTTAAACATTTTGATGTAGTTGAACCTTAAAATCTGTGGAAGTGTGGGCAAAAGTGAAAGGATAAATACCATCTCTTTGGGGATACTGCCACAATACAAGCAAATAGTTAAATTAGTCTAGATCTGAATTACATCTGCAAAATAAGAAATATGGAACAAGAAATGTAACAATACCTAGATTAGAAGCCAGGTGCCTGTAATACCAGCACTTTGGGAAGCCAAGGTGGGTGTATCGCTTGGGGTCAGGAATTCTAGACCAGCCTGGCCAACATGATGAAACACTGTCTCTACTTAAAAAAAAAAAAAAAATTAACTGGGTGTGATAGCATACACCTGTAGTCCCAGCTACTTGGGAGGCTGAGGTGGGAGAATCGCTTGCACCTGGGAGGTGGAGGTTGCAGTGAGCCCAGATCATGCCACTGCATTCAAGCCTGGGCAACAGAGTGAGACCGTTTCAAAATACAAAAACTGGAATGCCAATTAGAACCCTTGGTTTTAAAAGGCATATCTCCTCCCAGTCCGTAACAAATCTAATTATTACAGCTCAAAAAAGGCATTATTTGCCCATTTTTCTCATTCTTGTGGAATCTTCCTGGTTCAGTGTTAGGTAAAATGATTAGAGACCCTATATCTTGCTATATTGATACCTAAACTTGAGGTTCTTATCACTGGGATTTTATAGAAAGAATAAAGAGTTAGTTCAAGTTAATATAAGATTAACAAGACAAATATACACATATAAACTATAATGATAATATAGTTCTAATATTAATTTCATATTCTTCCCCAATAAATAAAATATCTTACCCAGCTAAGTTTGAAAAAGCGAGGAGTCTCTTCTGGGGCAGTCTAGATTTCTCTCCTTTTTTCATCTTGAAATTTGGCTGAGATCCTTCTGTGTGTCTCACACTGTTCTGTTCCACATGAGTCTGAGGGATTAGTTGTACAGAGTTTTTATCTCCAGATTTTCTAAGTTTTCATTTGCACTTCTCAGGATACTTTTATTACCAGGATTACTAAGGATATGTTTTTGTTTTTTTTTTTTTTTTTTTTTTTTTTTTTCAATTCTGCCTGCAAAATTTCTGCCACCACTTATTATCAATAACCCAGTTTGCTTGAAATTTCCCTCCTTTTTGCCATCCAATTTGTAGTTGTTGATTATTGTCTCTGTGATCTGGACCTATTGTGGAAATAGGCTAAGTATATTAAACTATACTCTTATTTTTGAGAAGAGTAACTTTCCTTTTGGGGTCTGGAAGCTCAAAACTGATATCCCATTAGCAGCTCAGTCTATCAATCAAGAAGGGTTTGTGGTGTGCTTATGAATTCCCAACATTGTGCTAAGTACAGGGAATAACAAAATGATGAGATCAAATCTCTGCTTTCAGGGAGCATATAGACAAGTGGATAGGAACATTGTGTAATGATACTTTCTTTTTTTTTTTTTTTTTTTTTGAGACAGTTTCGCTGTTGTTGCCCAAGCTGGAGTGCAATGGCGCTATCTCCCTGTACTGCAAGTTCCGCCTCCCGTGTTCAAGCGATTCTCCCGCCTCAGCCTCCAGAGTAGCTGGGATTACAGGTGCATGTCACCATGCCCAGCTAATTTTTTGTATTTCTAGTAGAAACGGGGTTTCACCACATTAGCCAGGCTGATCTCCAATTCCTGACCTCAGGTGATCCACCCGCCTTGGCCTCCCAAAGTGCTGGGATTATAGGCGTGAGCCACCGTGCCCGGCCAGATACTTTCATACAATGTGATCCAACATCCTCTTCAGCCTCAGCAGCTTAGGTATTTTGTTTGACCAAAGCTCAATGTCTTGTGGATGATAAACATAGTCCCTGTGTTTATGTCAGAGCATTCCACCACCCTATTGCAGGTTATATTTCCCTTGTCTCTGTTCTCTTCACCTATTCTACTTATCTCTATTACCACAAATGGCATAATGAACTTTTTCAGTCAAATTTATTGAGTTCCTTGAGAAAAATTCACCCTCTTAAGAGGACAGTCAGTATGCGCTTTGATAACCATATACGTTTAGGTAACTACTCCCACAATCAAGACACAGACATAACCTATTGCCCCAAAAGGTTCGCTTTTGCCTCTTTCTAGTCAAATGTCTCTCTCTGCAACTGATATGATTATTCTCCCTGCTATTTTGCCTTTCACGAAATGGCTCATATATAGTAAATCGTATAGTATACAGATTTTTGCGTTTGGCTCCTCTCATTTGGCACAGTGATTTTGAACTCATTTATGTCGTTACATACACCAGTAGATTTGGTGGTTGTTGTTTAGTATTCCAATGTATAGAAGTACCAAATTTCATGACACATTAGCAAGTGTTATTTGCTGATTTTCATGACTAAAGTTGCCCCTTTTTAATTTTCCTTGCCTCATTGTACTGAGTAGGGCTTCCAGTACAAAGTTGAATTGAAATGGTAATAGTGCCCACCTTTGCCTTGTCTTCAATCTTGGGGAAAGTATTCAGTCTCTAGCATTCAATGTAATGCTAACTGAAGGCATTTAAAGCGAAATCTTTCTTCTATGGGTTCCCAAGAATAGTCTCCATGGAGAATGTCTCACAGCAACTCCTTTGACACAGGGTGATACCTCTTCTCCAGTTAGATGTTTACAACACCACACAGCTTCTGCAATCCGTAACATACCACAGGCTGCTAGCTGCTCTGGATAGCAGCCTGTGGCATGTTATGGATTGCAGAAGCTGTTGAGTCTTTCAGGAATCTCTTCTGGACTTCTTTAATTAATTTACTTATTTATTTGGAGACAGGGTCTTGCTCTGTCACCCAGGCTAGAGTGCAGTGGTGCCATTATGACTCACGGCAGCCTTGACCTCCTGGGCTCAAGCTATCTTTCTACCTCAGCCTCCTGAGTAGCTAGGACTGCAGGCACATGCCACCATACCCAGCTAATTTTTCTATTTTTTATAGAGACAGGATCTCACTATATTGCTCAGGCTGATCTTCAACCCCTGGGCTCAAGTGACCTTCTCATCTCCCAAACGGCTAGGATTACAGATGTGAGCCACCTTGCCTGGCCACCTGGGCTCAAATAGTATGGTACTGGTGTCAAAGCAGAGATATAGACCAATGGAACAGAACAGAGATCTGAGAAGCAACACCACACATCTACAACCATCTGATCATTGACAAACCAAACAAAAACAAGCAATGGGGAAAGGATTCCCTGTTTAATAAATGGTGTTGGAAAAACTGGCTAGCCATACGCAGGAAGTTGAAACTGGAGCCCTTCCTTACACCTTATACAAAAATTAACTCCAAATGGATTAAAGATTTAAACAGAAGAACAAACACCATAAAAACCCAAAAGAAAACCTAGGCAACATCATTCAGGACATAGGCATAGACAAGGACTTCATGACTAAAACACCAAAAGCAATGGTAACAAAAGCCAAAATAGACAAATGGGATCTAATTAAACTTAAGAGCTTCTGCACAGCAAAAGAACAAGAGTGAACTGGCAACCAACAGAATGGGAAAAAATTTTTGCAATCTACCCATCTAACAAAGGGCTAATATCCAGAATCTACAAAGAACTAAAGAAGATTTACAAGAAGAAAACAAACAAACCCATTCAAAAGTGGGCGAAAGAGATGAACAGACACTTTTCAAAAGAAGATATTTATGCAGCCAACAAACATATGAAAAAATGCTCATCATCGCTGGTCATTAGAGAAATGCAAATCAAAACCACATTGAGATACCATCTCATGCCAGTTAGAATGGCGATCATTAAAAAATCTGGAGACAACAAAGGCTTGAGAGGATGTGGAGAAATAGGAACAATTTTACACTATTGGTGGGAATGCAAATTAGTTCAATCATTATGGAAGACAGTGTGGTGATTCCTCAAGGATCTAGAAATAGAAATTCCATTTGACCCAGCAATCCCATTACTGGGTATATACCCAAAGGATTATAAATTGTTCTATTATAAAGACACATATGTTTGTTGCAGTGCTGTTTGTGAAGGTCTGGCCACAAACCAGTTTTATGGTCTTCAGCCCACGCTCACTCAAGTGAATAAAACAACCGAGTATGTAGGTACCAGAAGAGAGGATGCCAAACTATTGCAGTTTGTGGTGCAAATCATTAGAAACTCCAATGATTGTTTCTTTTGCTGTGCAGAAGCTCTTAAGTTTAATTAGATTCCATTTGTCTGTTTTGGCTTTTGTTGCCATTGCTTTTGGTGTTTTAGTCATGAAGTTCTTGCCTATAGCAAATAACAAAGACCTGGAACCAAGCCAAATGCCCATCAATGATAGACTACACGAAGAAAATATGGCACATATACGACATGGAATACTATGCAGTCATAAAAAACAACGAGTTTGTGTCCTTTGCAGAGACATGAACGAAACTAGAAACCATTCTTCTCAGCAAACTGACACAAGAACAGAAAACCAAACACTGCATGTTTTCACTCATAGGCGGGTGATGAAATATGAGTACCCTTGGGCACAGGTAAGGGAACAACACTTACTGAGATTGGTGGGGGTGTAGTGGAGGGGAGAGGAAGGGAGGGACAGTGGAGGGTGGAGATGATGGGGAGGAATAACACCAGGAGAAATGCCTGAAGTAGGCGACAGCAGGGATCGAGACAGCAAACCACCATGGCATGTATGTACCTATGCAACAATCCTGCAGGATGCAGGATGTGCACATGTACCCCAGATCCCAACGTACAATTAAAAAAAAAAATCCTTGGACCTGTTATTTTCCAATGGGCCCTTCCCTAGTCCATGGGATACATATACAGCTCTGACCTACCATTGGCTTGCTCACAGTGTTGCCACCACTCTAACACCAGGAGCATTTGGTAGACTTCAGCCATGTTACCCAGGTTCCAGGGCTCATGAAGCAGGTTCTGTAGGCGGGCTACTTGAAGCACCTCTCCCATGGTTTCAGTGAAGAGAAGCAACACTCCTTTCCCAGAAGGAGCTCAAGGAAAATATCACAAACTGAAATAGCTTTCTCCAAAGGTCTCCTCTCTTCCGGTATCTTCAGACTCAGTGGTTTTATTCACTTGAGTGAGTGTGGGCTGAAGACGATAAAACTGGTTTGCAGGTAGATCTTCACAAATCCTGCATAAGCGTTCAAATGCCTTATCCTGAAAGGTGTGGGTGCTTTCTTCTGAAGTTATATTTCTTTAGGGACTTTAGTTAACACGAAGGCAGAACAGTCTAATTTTATAACTATATTGCAAATTAATCAACTAATACTAGAAGATTAACTTTTCAACTTCAACTTGGCATTTTTCCAACTATGTAACACTATTTCAATTTATATCCAACACATAATAGGCCAGGAGAATCATATCTATGAATAAGCACATCAAGTAAGGAATAGCTATGTGCATATACTTCTTTAATTACCACCGTATAGTTCCATGATTTAGGAATTTCTGAGGAAATTACTAAGGGAAAAAATGAAGGTGAGATTAGGTAAAACTGACAGAATTGCAAAGAGTAAATATTTAACAGTGTGTCAGAGTAGGATCCATAGTGTTAAGTTTTTTTTTTTATGTATAACCTTGATTTGAAGTGAAATCTCTTATTTACTCATTCAATATATATTTATTAAAATCCATCTAGGTAGAATGTTGGGCACTAGATGTATTTCAGGGTAAAGAATGTAAGTGCTGTGATGGAGCTTGCATTCCCAAGGGAGAAAGAGACAATAAGCAATTAACAAATAAATAGACATAGCCATTTTTGATAGTGATAAGTATGTAATAGTAAGAAAATATGATATAGATTGAGTAGGGATGAGGATGTGGTATAGTAGACTCGAAGACCTCTCTCTAAGGAGGTGACATTTGAGTTGAAACAAACAAAAAGGATCCAGCTCAATGAACATATGGTGGCAGCTTGTTCCAGGCAGAGGAGACAGAAAGTAAGAATGCCCTAAGGCAGGAATATGTTTGATAAATTCATAGATTAGTCAAAGGCCAATGTGACTGTAGCATAATAAGAGAGGTGGAGCATAGTAAATGATGAGGTCAGACGGAGAGGCAGCAACCAGTTCATGTAGGGTCTCAAAGGTTATGCTAAGTCATTAGATTTATCTTAAGTACAGCAGAAAGCTTTTTGTAGGGTTTTAAGCCAGGAAATGACGTGTCTGATTAATGTATTTAAGACATCATTCTCTCTATGGTGCAGAGTATAAATTCTAAGGAGCAAGAATAGAAGCTAGAAGACCAATTAGGAAACTATTACCACGGTTTAAGTGAAAGATGATAATGACCTAGACTAGGTAGTAAAGATGATGACATGGATGGCAGTGAAGATGGACATAAGTGATGGATGTATGATATATATATTTTTTAAGGTAGAGCTGATGGGACTTGCTTATTGATTGTAGTTAGAATATAAATGAAAGAGCATAACTCAGCCTTGAGGAATATGGCTGATTGAGAAGAATGGTTCAGAAAGTTTTAGAAATTAGTTTTCCATGAGATAATTTTGAGAAGCTCACTAAACATTTAAAGGGAGGAGTCAAGCACATACAGTTGCAAATGAATTGGAGTCTGGAGGTCAGTGGGAAGATCATGGTTGGAGATACAAATATGAGATTTATTGGCATTTTGATGACAGCAAAGGGACTACATAAGATATTTAAGTAAAAAATGTTCAAAGATTGAACTCTGAAACATTTCAACATTTACAGGTAGAATATAAAATGTTACACTAATGAAGTACACTCAGATGGACAAACCACTAGGGTAATAGAAAAGTCCCAGGTGAATGTACATCATGGAAATCAAGAGAGTGAAACGTGTCACAAGAGGTAATGGTCAACTCTAGCCTAATGTTTCTAAGAGATAGAATAAGATGAGGAGAGAGAAATTACCATTGTACAGGTCGTGGGTGATGTTTTCATTTGTGTTACCCTCCCTGACCCTCTACTCAAAGATAGCAAAGTGTGAAACAAAGGCTACAATAAAGATAGTTTATTTTGGTTTATGATGCTAGGGACTAGGAATGGAGGATTGAAAAGAATGAAACAGAGAAGAGGGAAAGTCAATACACATATGCATTAAGCTCATCATCAACATTTAGCTTACAGATAAATGTTCTTCTCTTCTATCCCACAGGGAGTCAATCCTAAGGCACATTCTACATGGGAGACCTGGAACCTTTTAAGAAGCTATGTGTAATGTGCTTTAGAATTGACTGCCAATAGGATTGAAGCGAAGAATATTTATCTATAGGCTTTCCCTCTCCAGTGGTCAAGGGTTGTTCATGGAGTATTACATTTCCAGGTTTTCACAAACTCCACTATTGAGAGATGCCATCTTTAGTGTAATCGAAGAAGTATCAGAGCAGGAAGATAAAGAAAAGAGATACAGCTAAGACAAGGTATTGTTCTGTTATATTTCCTGAAAGCTTGTTACCATAGCAATACTTGCAATAAAAGGTGACAATAAGGAATGTAAGATGGGGCAAAAAAAGGTCTGACAACTATTACAAGAAAAGAAAATTACAGTCCAGTATTCCTTATATACAAAGATGTAATTCTTAAAATTTAGCAAGGTAAATCTGTGAACACTTAAAATGTATAATACATCATGGCCTAGTGGTACTTATGTCAGGAATGCAAGGTTAGTTTAGCATTACAAAAATTAGTACATTTTACTAGGTGTGGTGGTTCGCTCCTGTAACCCCAGTGCTTTGGGGGCCAAGAGGGGAGGATCACTTGAGACCAGGAGTTCAAGACCAGCCTGAGCAATATAGTGAGCTCTCATCTCTGCAAAACAGACCAACAAAAAATTAAAAATTGGCCAGGTATGATGGTGTACACCTTAAGACCCAGATACTTGGGAGGCGGATGTGGGAGGATTGCTTGAGCTCAGGAGTTTGAGACCAGCCAAGTGCAACATAGCAACACCTTTTCTTTAATAAAAACAGAAATTATCGAGGCACCATGGTGCACATCTGTAGTCCTAGCTACTCAGGAGGCTGATGCGGGAGGATCACTTGAGCCCAGGAGTTCAAAGTTATGGTGAGCTATGGTCATGCCATGGTCTGGTTGGTAGCACAAGACCCTGTCTCTAAAAGAAAAGAAAAACTATGCAAAAGACTTCAGGTTTGAAAGGAAGAAGTAGTGAAATTCTCTTTATTCACAGGCAGTATCTTTGTAGAAAATCCTGTGGGGTCCAAACAAAGCTACTAAAACTTATAGGAGTTTAGCAGGGTTCCAAGATATAAGATTAATATCCCCAGATCAATTATTTTTTTGGTACACTAGCAATCAGAAATTAAAATTTAAAAATATCATTTGCAATGATATCAGATGTGAAATATGTAAGGATAAATCAGACGAAATACATGCAAAACTAGTGCTGTGAAAACTACAAATATTTCTGTAATACAATTTTTAAAACCTACGTAAATGGAAAGTGATATTGCATTTGTGAATTAGTAGACTTAATAGTTAGGATGTCAGTTCTCCCTAAATTAATCTATAGATTCAACTCCACCCCAAACAAAATCTGAGAAAAGCTTTTTTTTTTCTTTTTTTTCATAGAAATTGACAAGCTTTCTCTTGAGCTTACATGGAGATACAAAGGACTCTAGGAGAGCCAAAATAAATTTGAAAAAGAGCGAAATTGAAGACAAACTCTACTTAAACTAAAGACATAAGGCTATAGTAATCAAGATAGTATGATATTGATGTCAAGATAGATAAGTAGACCAACATAAAAGAATAGAGATTCCACAATTATATCTACACATATGAACAACAAATATTGACAAAAATGATTTTGAGGAGAAAGGAGTCTTTTATTTAACAAATGGTATGAATGGTAGTTGAAACAATGAATATCCTATGCAAAAGAAGAAAATGAAAAGAAAAAAGAAAGAACTTTAATCCATAACTCATACCATATATTAAAAAAAATTAACTCAAAATGAATCATTAACCTAAATGTAAATTGAAAAGCTACAGAAGTTCTAAAAGAAAACACAGTGATTTAAGTGATTTGGAGTTATGCAGTAATTTTCTAGGCATGACACCAGAACTGGAGGACATTATGCTCAGTGAAATAAGCCAAACGCAGAAAAACAGCATTATATGATCTCACTTATATGAGGAATCTTTTTCAAAAAGGTCAAACATACAGAGATAAAGAATAATACAATGGTTATGGGGAGTGGTGGTAGGAAATGAGGAGATGGAGGTCAAAGGATACCAATAGCATATATGTAGGATAAATAAGTGTAGGATACTCTGCCTCAATAAATAAATAAATAAGCCTAGGGGTCTAACATACATGAGGACTAGAGCTAATAAACTTGTATTGTATTAGGAATTCCTCCAAAATAAGTAGACTTTAGCTGCTCTTGTCACACAGAAAAGGTAACTATGAGATGACAGATTAATATGTTTCAATATGGCAACCATTTTACTATCTATACATATCCCATAAATCATGCTGTAAACCTCAAATATACAAAATAAGATTTAATTTTTTAGAAAAAAAGAGAATCAAAAAAGACATTGACTGGGAGATAATATTTGCAAATCATTTATGTAATAAAGGGATAATATCTGTAATATATAAGAAACTGTTAAAACTCAGTAATAAAAGAAAGACCCAATTAGGAAATGGGTAAAAATTTGAATATACTCATATACTAAAGAAGTCATATGGATGGCAAGTAAGCACATGAAAAGATGGCCACCATTATTAGTAATGAGGAAAATATACATGAAAATCTCAATAAATTACAACTACATATCTATTAGCATGCCTAAATTTAAAATGACTCACTGCACATAGCAGGTGTTGGCAGGGATGTAGAGCCACTGGAACGCTCATTCATTCCTGGTCAAAGCAGTTCAGTGGACGCTTTAAAAAAAGGTAGTCTTATACCTACGGTGTGGAACAGCCATTGTACTCCAAGATATTTACTCAAGAAAAGTAAAAGCATATTTCCATAAAAGATTTGTACTTAATATGCAAAGCCAAAAACTGAAAATAATTCAAATAGACATCAATATGATTGGGTATATTCATTTAATAAAACACTATTCAGTATAAAGAGAAGTACTACTAGTATCTGCAACAACACAGAAAATCCTTTCAAGCAGTATGCCCAGGGACAGAGATAGTTATAGAAACTGCATATTTTATTATTTTATTTACATACATTCTAGAAGATGCCAATTAATCTGTAGGGGCAGAAATCAGATCAGTGGCTGCCTAGGAGAGTAGTAGAGGGTACAGAAGGAAGGGGCTGAAAAGGGGTATAGGAATACTTTGAGAGATGAGGGCTTTGTTCATTATTTTATTGTGATGTTGGCTTTACAGATATGTTCTTGTGTCAAAATTTATCAAATTTTGTACCTTAAAGACATCCAATTTACTGTATGTCAGTTATACCTCAATAAAATTAATACAAAGAGGGAGAGAGATACTTGGTACAGGTAAGGCAAAGTACTGCTGTTACTCATGTGTTAAACTGGTTGCCCAACAATAATTGAGAAAAGAAAGGTGATTTAAAAAGATGTGAGGCACAGCACCAGAAGTATCTGATATAGTAATAGCAGACTGTGGACAAAGAAGTCCATATAGTAATGTAGGCAGAAAATCATCATCATCATCATAAATTAAAATTGTATAATATTGGCCGGACACAATGGCTCACACCTGTAATTCGAGCACTTTGGGAGGCCAAAGGTAGGCAGATCAATTGAAGCCAGGAGTTTAAGACCAGCCTGGTCAACAAGGTGAAACTCTGTTTCTATTAAAAATACAAAAATTAGCTGGGCATGGTGTCATGGGCCTGTAGTCACTGCTACTCAGGAGGCAGAGTCTGCAGTGAGCTGAGATCACGCCACTGCACTCCAGCCTGAGAGATAGAGCGAGTCTCCATCAAAAAAAAAAAAATTGTATTAATATAGTATTTACTATCACCAGACTCTTAATATTGTAAACACATAAGTTTTACACATATATATTAATGCCTCATAATATATATTTATGACAATTATAGATTTTTATATATTATATAATTGTAAAATAGATATAATATATATAGTTCATATAAAATATATATTTTCCTATAATAAACCCACTAGTACCATATAAATAGTAGTACTATATGTAGTAGTTGACACTATATTTTAATTCAGTAATATAGGAATGAGTTATTTCCATTTTAAAGATGAAAAACAGACGCAGAGAGTCTTAGCTGGTGTCTTAGTGAGTTTGGGTTATTATGACAAATTATCATTGACTGGGTGGTTTAAACAAGAGAAATTTATGCCTCAGTTTGTGAGGCTGGAGAGTCCAAGATAAGGGAGCCAGAGTGATTGGGCTCTGACCCTATTCCTGGTTTGTAAATAACTGTCTTCCTCCTGTGTCCTCATAGTGGAAAGAGAGAAGAGAGAGGAAGCAACTCTCCCTTGTCTCTGCTTATAAGGGCACTAATCCCTTCATGAGGGCTCTACCCTTATAGTCTAATTGCCTTCCAAAAAGCCCATGTCCAAATACCATTACATTGGTATTATGAATTTTGGGGAAGTGTAAACATGCAGTCCCTAACAGCTGGTAAGGGGCTCAGTCCACTCATATTAAGTAGATAATACTTTTGAAAAATATCTCTGAAGGTGACTATAGATATAGACAGATATAGACAGTAACTCAGATTGATGAGTGGGAAAGAACCAAGCATTAAGGAAGAATTCTTAAATTAAAGATGATAATGCTAATATATGTATGTATACATGTGTATACATATACACATGTACATATATATTTATATGTATATGTATGTACATATATATACATATATATATGTATGTACATATATATATATGTATATGTTGATAGAATGATCCAGAAGAAAGGTTAAAAAATTATGATTCAGAGGAAACAACATAAATACAGGAGTGACATCTTGGGAAAGCAGACCATGTAATGATTCTGCGATGAACTAATCTGTTGAGACCCTGCATTAGAACTGCATCCAAAGCCCTTTTAACCTCCCAACCTGCCTTTCCAATCTCATCTTTTGTTGGTCTCCATCTCATACATTAAACATCTTTAATTATTCTGAACACACTATGTTTTCCATTTCTCTGAGCCCTTGCTGTACTTTTAACTCCTGAAAGAACATCTCTCACATAACTCCCATATAGTGACCTTAACCTTATTCTTCAAAGCCTAGTTCAAATATTGGTATATTTGTGTAACTTTCTCCAACTTCCTAACATCAAGTCTGCTACTCCCTTCCTTGCTACTCACAGAACATGTGACCTCTTATAGTTCTGACCACGTGACATGGACATGTTTGCTTATTCATCTTCTTCTTCCATTAAATGGTTAAATTCTTGAAGATTGGGCTATATATTTTATTTTAAAAAGTTTTATCAGGCTGGGCGTGGTGGCTCATGCCTGTAATCCCAGCATTTCAGGAGGCTGAGGCAGGCAGATCACCTGAGGTCAGGAGTTCGAGACCAGGCTGACCAACAAGGAGAAACCCCATCTTTACTAAAAATACAAAATTAGCTGGGTGTGGTGGTGCATTCCTGTAATCCCAGCTACTCGGGAGGCTGAGGCAGGAGAATCACTTGAATCCAGGAGGCGGAGGTTGCAGTGAGTAGAGATTGTGCCATTGCACTCCAGCCTGGGCAACAAGAGCGA
>NW_016107337.1:8957356-8995515 GCF_001604975.1 Cebus imitator
AAAAAAAAAAAAAAAAAGAAAAAGAAATATATATATATATATTACTTTATCAAGCACAGTGCCCATCGTGTTTGTTCTCAAAATATGTTTCAATAGTGAAAATCTGAATAAAATATAATTGGCCTAACTGAATCTGAGGACATATTTACATGTAGGAAGAACTTTCAGTAGTTGATAGTAACTCAGTAGAGAACTGTTCTACTATTTTAAACATTGCCTCTCTTAACACACAAGAATATAGAGTGTAAAATGCCCTGGGCCAATAAGATAATGCCCTTAGGGTTAAGACGAGCACCTAAAACATTGCCTGATCTCTTGCACGTGTAAAGCTGTTTGCTTTGTCCCCTGGTATTAGATGACCCCTGAAGATGGCATGAGTATCCCTAGGCTACTAGCAATTCTGTTGAGAGAGACTGTATAGTTTTCCACTGAGCTATGTAGAAAGATTAAATTGAGGCACAAAGGCTAAAGGACCTGCCTGGGGCTAAAGAAAGTCGACATTTGAGTCCTGCAAGCTCTGGCCCTACTCATATATTTGGCACACAACCCTCTTTACTTCAGCAAACCTGTTAGCAGCTTCAACACTTACAGTGATAAGGCAGAAAAAATAAACAGTCTTTTGCCTCAGTAACAGGCCTTTTCGGTGGGTGCCAATTCTCTGCTGCAGATTTTCTACAACAAGCTGAGAGAACTAATGAAAGATGTTCTCTTTTTTCTTTTTTATTTGTATAAAATACCTCTTAGTTCTAAAGCATGGGTATACCATGCCCAATGTGAGTCTTCTACTTCCTATTTGAGATTTACAGCCAATTTTGAATTTGCTGCTGCTGCTGTTTGCTTCCCATCCTATTTCCCAGGGCTAGCAAATCTATACATAGTTTACATGTGGTTCAATTTTTTAGTCTATTTTCTCATCAGATTCTTAGGCTTTGAGCCATCGAAAATGGCAAGAGTAATCAGAATTGGGCTTAGGGTATGGGAAGCGGTACTTGGCAAAGGTGTGACTGACACCTTCTTTCTCACCCTCTATTCTTTTCCTTCATCATCAAATTTTCTACAGTAAAATGTCCTTGCTCTCTCTGAAACAGACTGTCCCACCCCCATTACAGCTATGTCTTTGTGTGATGGCCTGATCAGATCCTGAGTTGATTTCATTTCTGTTACAGTCAAAACTGTCTCTGTATATGCCTATCTATATTTAATGGTTTTCTCTTGGGACTCAAGTAATTCATATTTCATGTGAAGTAACTTAATTTTAAGATGTGTCTGGTCTAAATAGATAATTTTCCCCTTTCTACTCTTCTAAGACAATGACAATTTGATTTTCCATTTATGGTGACATGAATGTAACCTCCTAGAATTTAAGCACATCACTTCTGTCCAGTGTCTAAGAGCAATCTCATTTGCCAAGCATCCTATTTGAGTGCAATGTTTAATGCAGACCTAGTACCACCAACATTAAGGAGAACTTTGGCTGGGTAACCAATCATAGATGAAGTGGGAGCAAAAAATCCTCAGGATGGCTTTTCCTCTTTGTCATCCTTTCTAGTCGATAAGCTGTCACCCACCTAGTTTCAGAAAAGTTGTAAAACCACTCCTGCATACAGGCATAAATTGTGCACGTTAGATTTCCATTTTAAGAATTATGAATCTCATCCTAATAAAGATCCTCATAACATATTAGTTTGAAAAGCATCAAAAAATACCTAAAAGCTTCCATTGCTTGTCATTAGTGATACCCATATACTCCATCCCACCGCCAATATTGCTGTCAATCAGGTAAATTAGTGCTAAGAAAAGTGCTCTGCTCAAATAAAGCAGACTGGGCCTGGAGGTGTTCCTCTAGTTCCATTGTTCTTAGAAACCATGCTGTTCTAACATAACAGCAATGGAGATGAATCTCTGACACAATGCATTTTAACTAGAATATTTTGACATTCTGTTTTACCTGATATACTCATTTCTAAGGAAGAGAAAAGAGGATACTTTCTATTTTGCCCAAAAAAGTATATTTTTTGGAAGTCGCTTTAAAAAGATTTAGTCAAATTCAATTTTATGGAATCATATACATCTATTTTTAAATGCTCTAGAAATGCATGACTTACACTACCTCATAGTTTTTATTTCAACTCTTCTTTTCAATCAAGATCAATCCACCTTCTCCCACTTGCTCTGCAATATTGCCTCTACAAAATTTATTTGGGTAGCTCCTGTGAAAATTAGTCTGAGCCCAAGGAATTTCTAAATTTCAATTAAAATATTTATGATTTCTTAATGCAAATATTAGAATATCATCGGGACACTAATGATACTCTGAGCCACATCTTCATTTCTTCTATTCTGAAAGTGTAGCTTTAGAGCTCACCTAGTGCCTAGCTGAGCCAGGGCTTCACATGAAAGCTGACTGGCTGAGTTTCAAGCTAGATAAAACAGAGGTGATAAAACAGGACCAGAGACATTATTCTCTGGAGTCAGCTGAGAGCACTCTAACTGCTCACAAATGTGCTTTCCATACTTCCATTATCTGTTGAACTGCAGTTTTTTAAATGATGCCACCAGCAGATTGTACACTCCTTGAAGGTAGGGTCCCTAATGTTCTCTTTTGCATCTCTGGAACATAGTGTAAAACTGGTATGTAAGAGGAAACCAGTATATATGCATCAAATGAATGGATGGACAGATGGGTGGATGGATGGATGGACAAGTGGATGGATGGAAGGATGGATGAATGAACACTGGCTAAACCAATAAGTGGTTTATGTTAATCCTAATCCTCAGTACTGTGCTGACAAATCGTTTTATTTAACCGCAAAAGAAGCTTGATAAGGTGTATTACAGATTCAAAGTTAACACCCATGACAGCAGAGATATCAAACAGACACTTTGTGCTAATTAGCATAGTTCTCTTCCTTCAGGAACCTAGACAGATGCAGCCTCACACAAGGGTGAATAGCTTGACCAAGTGAATGAAGTCTGGATTTCATTCCTGACTCTCAGCCTCTTAGCCAGAAGCCCTGGTGCTGTGTGCAATCTGGAAACCCAATAGAATACCAACTCTTACTGTGATAACAATACATAAATTGTTATTTAGTGTAGCCTACCAATTATTAGTATACCCCACTAAGTATTATTTCATGTACCCTACTAATAATAATAATTACTAATTAGTAGGGGTACACTAAGTGTAATCATGTAAAAGGAGAAACTTCATTTGGCCAGGCACAGTAGTTCACATTTGTAATCCCAGCACTTTGGGAAGCTGAGGAAGGAGGACCACTTGAGGTCAGTTCACAACCAACCTCGACAACATAGCAAGACCTCATCTCTTCAAAAAAAAAATTTTTTTTTTAATTAGTCAGGCATGGTGACACATGGCTGTAGTCATAGCTACTCAAGAGGCTAAGGTGGGAAGATCACTTAAACCCAGGAGTTTGAGGCTACAGTGAGCTACATTCACATCATTGTACTCCAGCCTGGGTAATAGAACAGGACCTTGTCTCTAAAAATAAAAAAAGAAAAAAAAGAAAAGGCTGCATTAAACCAAGATTAAAGAAGATAGTTTGAGTTCATTTGTTATTTTAACAAACAAAGCAAAAGAATAAAGGTGGTGAAAATTATAGTGTGAACTATTACGCTGAACTGAAAATTCCACTATAAACTCATCATGAGAAAGTTTATTTCCTCTCTCTCATACCCGTCCACAAAAGAGAATATAAAACTTTAGCCCACTTTAGCTTTTCTCCTTGAGAAAAGGAGCAGAACAGAGGACAGCAGTGAATCATTAGTTGCACTGAATCTAAATTCATGCTATAGCAGAAAGCATTATACCATTGTTTTAATATTAGATCTCAGATTCAGCTATCAAGTCAAAGAATTTATACTCATCGAATGCTTAAATTTGTGACTGAGATTTTTAAAACCAAGTTTATTAAGATAAAATTTATATTAAAATGCACATAAAACATTTTAAGTGTACAATCTGATGAATTTTGACAAATGTACACACCCATGAAACCATTCTCCCCAGTGAAAATGCAGAAGGCTTCTATCACCCCAAAGAAGATGGAAAACAATTCATAATGTTTCTTCATGGCCCACTGCAGTAAATCTTACCCCCAGTTCTAGGCAACTGATTATCTGATTTCTATCATAAAATTAGTTTAGACTTTCCTAGAACTTCATGTAACTGGAGTAATACACTCTGCAGTCATTTTTTGTCTAGCTTCTTTCATTCAGTGTAATGCTTAACAAATGTACTCATATTGTTGGATGACTGCATTCCTCTTCATTGCTGAGTAGTATTCCATTGCATGAAAAAAAAGTTTTACTTTTATCTGATCATGGAGTTTGTTTCCAGATTTTGTCTATTGTGAATAAACCTGCTATAAACATATTTGGATATAAGATTTTGTGAATGTTTTCTCTGCTTGTGTTAACATTTTAGGAGTAAAATTGCCATGTCTTATAGTAAGCATATGATTCGCTTTATTAAAAACTGCTACATTCTTGTGACAGCAAAGTATGAATGTTTCACTTGCTTCACATCCTCATCAACACTTGGTATTGCCAGTCATTTAATTTCAGCTATCCCAGTAGGTCTGAAGATGTATCTTGTGCGAATTCACATTCCCAGCTACCTAATAATGTTGAACATTTTTCTATATATTTATTGTCTATTAGAATGCATTGCTTTTTGAGGTATAAATCCCTTTGCCTGTTTCTGTTGGGTCATTTTCTTCTTTTTATTGAGTTGTAAACATTCTTTATATAGCCCTATTACAAGCCCTTCATCAGATGTATGTGGCAAGTATTTTCTTCCAGTCTGCATATTGTCTTCTCATTTTCTCAATGAAACCTTATGAAGAACAGTTTTTACTTTTGATGAGGTCCAATTTAAGACTTTTCCCTTTTATTTGATGGTATTTTTATAAGAATTATTTGCCAGCTCAAAGTTCTAAAGATTTTCTCCTGCTTGTTTTTAGAAGTTTAACAGTTTTAGCTCATGTGCTTAGGTATGAGCCATTTCTAATTAATTTTGGCATAAGATATGAGGCAAAGATCAAAGTTCATATTTTTCATCTGAAAAACCGATTGTTCCAATACCATTTTATGAAGAGTCTACACTTTCCTCTTTGAAGTGAAGACCTTTGTCAGAATTAATTGACCATAAGTGTGTGAAGGCTTGTTCAATACTTTATTTCATTGTTTTCTTATCTGTCTTGATTATTGCATATTTAAAGTAAATTTTGACAAGAAACATGAAATCCAACTTTAATCTTTTTTGTAAAAATTATTTAGCTACTCTATTTCTTTGTGTTTCCATACTACTTTTAGACACAGTTTCTTAATTTCTATGGAAAGATCTGCTGTGGTTTTGATAGATGTTGTTTGGATTTATTTATCTATTTGGGGAGAATGTGCATCTTAATGCTATAGAGTTTTCTACGCCATGAATATATCTTTTCAATTATTTATATCCCCTTTCATTTTGCTCAGCAATGCCTCACAGTTTTTATTGTAGAAGTCTTAATTTTATTCATGTTAATTGGTTTTGTTTTTCTTGTAAGTGATATATTTTTAAATCTTATTTTCTAATTGTTTGTTGCTAATGTATAGAAATGATTGATTTTTGTAAATTGTCCTTGTATCTGATGAATACAAGTCTCTCTCTCTCCCTCTCTTGCTCTCTCTCTCTTGCTCTCTCTCTCTCTCTCTCTCTCTCTCTCTCTCTCGTGTGTGTGTGTGTGTGTGTGTGTGTGTGTGTGTGTGTGTGAACTCCTTGGGATTTTCTACATAGATAATTATGTCATCTGGAAATAGAAATAGTTATATGTATTCTTTTCAGTCTTTATGCATTCTTTTTTCTTGCTTCATTGCGTTTGCCAATATTGCACTCCAATGTCTAATCAAAATGATGGGAAGGGACATCCTTATTCCTCAATTTTAGAGGGAAAGTATTCAGTGTTAGAGCTGTATGTTTTTTGTAGAGGTCCCTTTTCATATTAAGGATATTATCTGCTATTTCTAATTGCTAAGTATCTTTATCATAAATGGATATTGTGTTGCAACTAAGATTTTTCACCTACTGAATCGGAGTCTATGTAGCTTTTGTGTTTGGACAAAAGTTGTTTGTGGTCTGATTTTTAAAGCAAAACATTTTAAGAAAAAAATATTAAGTTTATAATGTGCTGCTGTCTCTGTTCAGATATGGGAAAAGGGGAAGAAGTACCTTATTCATATTAGACATATCAATCAAGAAATATCCTCCCCAAATGAACTGTTTGCATTCAAGAATTATATTCCTCCAAACAAGATAATAGTGATTTACCTTTACATAATACTTCACAGTTTACCTGGGAGTTTTTACCCATAAGAGCTCATTTGATCCTTAAAACCTCTGAAATAAAGTGAACTGATTAATTTTTTTTTACTATATTCATTGTACCATGGAAGAAATAGGGCTCAGAGAGATTACATGGAACATTTTTATAGATATGTTATGTTAATGTAGGAGTTTCACTTCTGTGCACAACTTTGTATAGTTAAACTTTGTAGTTGGTGTAGGAACAAAATGGTTGCTAAGGATGGTGACAAGGAATCTCTTCATTCTTAGAGCAATTCTATTTCTTCAGAGATAATTTAGGACTTCTGTAACAAAATCTGAAACATAGAATCCCTTTGAATAAATGTTTACCTAGGCTGTAAATGCATCATGTAATAAATGTAAGTGCCTGAGAGACAGGGCCTCATTCTTAGTCTCTTGAGTATGCCTCTGCCCATAGCTCAGAGCCTGGCACACAGATCACAGTGAAAACGTGTGGGTTGGCAGACTAGAACACTACCTGCTTCTGCTTCTTCTGAGATGAAGTATTATACTTAAATTCTAACATCAGTTTTGAATCTCATAATTACTTTATACTGCAAAAGTAAATAACAAAGAATAATTTTGCACTTCAGGAGTCATGTTCTACTTCTAAAATTTCTTAGTACCTATCCTCTACGGAGTTGTAAAAAAAAAATGACGTAGAGAAATTAGCATCTATTTATACTTCTTAAAATTAACAGGACAAACATATGCTTTAGATATCTGAGACTCGAATTTTGATTCATTAAAATTTATAATGTACACCTAAAGGGGAAGAGTCTAGGATTTCAACTGTGGACCATGACATAAACACTCAGCAGCACGCTCAGTATTGCAATGGTCTCTGTTTATCTTTCTTCCCTGCTAGACTGAAAACTCCCTGCAGGCTACAGCTGTCTTGCTCCCAACAACTGAATTAGGTTCCTACTATCATACCTAACGCATGCTAGCACTAAATACATATTTGGTGAAGAATGAATGAGTGCCAAAACTGTAGCTACCAGCTCAAGTTCTGAATGAAACTACTTGTGCTTTTTCAATTTAATGGCAGAATAGTTTGAATACAAGAACACATGCTGGGGATCAGGACATTTTTTCTATTAGATGCTTTGTTTATCCCTACATCTTTCAGACAGGCAGAGGGAATGTGCTCCAGGAAGGAGAGTGGGATGCTGGGTGTCAAGTCTCCAGGGTTTAATTCCCAACTCTGAATTTCACCAGCTTCAAGGCCTTGGGCAAGTCACTTAACCTCTGTTCGAAACAGAAATAATATCACCTCCTCCCAAGAGCGCACCAAGGCAAGTTTGATTGATAGCTAAGCTCTTGGAGTCTTTGATGAAATGTGCTGAATGTCTGCCAAGTATTACTACTGCTAATAATAATAATGTTTTTCTAACACAGTCCCACGGAGCAAAATAAATCGGTAACAAGGGAGAGATTGCTCCATCGAAGCAAATTGTGACCAATTCTTTTTGAAAGAAGGATGATAGGCTTTGTTCCACAATGGTATCATTTTCTGCAATCTGTTCTCTCCTTATTTATAAGTAGAACTGGTTGTCAAATGTCTATGTGAGATGTTTATGCTTCTTTAGAAAGGAGAAATGAAGGGGAGAGATTTGAGCTAAATACAGATACAGTCATATTATGGAAGTGTCATGTTTTGGGGATTGGTTAATCAATTTATAAAAGATAAACAGGTGATTAGTAAGGTAGAAATGTTGTCATTTTTTATTTCATCAGCTGCATAGTTTCATTGTATCCAAAAAGAAAATCTAAGGAAACTCTAATCCATCAATTTAGTTTTGGAACATCTATTTCTTGAAATAGAAATATTATTCTGTATTATTTAGAAACTTTGTTCTTTTTTGTTACAATATCAAATATGATTTTAAAATAAGATTGATGCGTTTTTTTGGTTAAAAAATACATTTTTACTCTAGAACATTGAGACAAATATATAAAACATAAATGAATAAAAATCGAAATCTTACTACAACGTACCAATTAAAGTGTATTCTCTGCATAGACTGCCAGAGCTCAACCCTATGTCTGCCATTTTCAGTTTGACCAGGCTTCTTCATTTGTATATAGCTCAACTTCCTTATCTTCTCAGTGTGACAATACTGCCTGTCTTCCAAGGTGTTGTGGAAAATTTATTAAATAGTGCATGTGAAGTATTTAGAAGACTGCCTGGCAGAAATACCATTATTAAGTAAGCTGTTATTGTATTGCTATTACTTAACCACTCATAATCTCTAAATTTACAGATAATTTTTATGTATTCTTTATTAAGAAAAATTAAATATTAAGATATAGCTTCTTTTAAAATATTGAGATCACACCACACAAACCGTTTTTAACCTGCTTTTCCACACTTAGCACATTACAAGGATTGTCTTATATCATTAGACACTGTTCTACATTATGATACAGTTATTTAGGACTGCAAAATATTCTACTGATGGATATGTCTTAACCTAAAAAACAACAACAACAACAACAACAACAAAACCTTCCTATAGTCACCATTTACATTGTGTCCAGTTTCTGTTTTTATAAAGAATGCAGCAATGACCATCATTTTGTGTATCTCAGCATCTTTTAAATTATGGCGTTGGGATAGATTCATCAAAGTAGAATTTTCAAGGAGCAAAGGATATACATATTTTAAAGCTTTTGCTATTAAATTATCCTTCAAAAAGGTTGAGACAATAGTGTGTATGTCATAATAATTTAATGTTGTCCTTTTAAATCTACATAAACATATTGTTTATCTTTGTACGAGCCATACCTGAGATATTCTCTTATTGGAAATTTAGAGACAGAGAAATAAATGAAGAGAGAGTCCAGTAGATTAAAAGAGTGTAGAAGACTTCTGCATTTTTCGAAGATTGATCCCTACCTAGAAAAAACATATAGATGGGCATCTCAGAAGATATATAAATGTTGGCTAAAAAAAGTAGCAATCATATGCGCTGCCCGTTTTCTCTAGTTAAAATGATTTGTTTTCAAATCTGTTATTTTCTTCTACTTTATGATACATAATATTAAAGCTATTTGATATAGCTGTATTTTGGCATAGTTTTTATTACATTCTTATAAGTTACTTATTTTAAGAAATCAGTTAATAGAAAGGCAAGTTCTCTAACATTTTTTAAAGTTTTATTTGATATTTAATTGACAATAATGTTACAAATTAATAGGACATAGTGTAATGTTTGGATACATGTATACATTTTTATCTCAGTAAGATGTACATCTTTAGAGAGATGCTGATGCAGATACAAGAAGCTTCTGGCACACTTTAGGAAATGGATGTCCGTTTGTATGATTCTCCTCACTAAGTCACACTTGACCAGGAATTGTCCTCTTTTCCTTCTTAGCCTTGCTTTTTTTCTCTGAACCGCCCTCCAGAAGGAAGACAATCTCTTTTAAACTAAAGTAATATAAATTGTGTCCAGAAAAAAAAAAAGGCAATCTTTGAGTTCAGTTTGGTGGCAGAAAAAAAGAGAATGGAAACTTATTTATTCCAATGAAGATCTTCCCCTTAATGTTAATATATCTAGTACCTATTGATAACAAGAACATGTTTCATGTATTGTGATGAACAGTGTACATCTAAATTCTACATATAAAGCTGTAATTTCATTGAGGGGCTCTAGTGACATTGAAAAATGATGTCACTGGTAAGCTGAGTTAGAATTACAACTTTAATTATTTACACTTGGGTCTACATTATTCCTATATTATACCTGTCATAGTACTATCTTGTCCTGGGCCTGCTAACAGGACCATGATGATAATTTACTCCATCAGTGGGTCAGGTAGAACAGCAGAGCAGCATCAGTCAACCACTTCATACAGAGATGAGAGTAATGCAGCAACTGGTTAGAGCATGAAGGGTAGAATTTACATAGAAGCTGTTTTGCAAATCCTATCATCTAGCAAAATTAGAGCTTCCTAGGGATCTCCAGAGAGTAGCTGCTCTAACCTGCTAACCTCTTAAAAGTAGAAAACTGTTTTCATTATTTTCCTATATATTTAGATGTCTCTCTTACTATTTATTGTTTGACCTACCTCTGAGATTACTTTGATCACAACGGGAATCCATATTTATTTTAGATATTTTTATTTTGAACTTACGTGTTCCTGTGAGCAGACCCTGGTCTCTTTTAACAAAATCACCTTGTTTGTGACTTTTCTTACATTAAAGACCCCAGGAAAATGTAATGTAGTTTGAGCACATACGGGTGGAAGAGATTTTGGATTCATTCCACTTATCTAATATTTCACTTAAAGGAAATCTTTAGATTAAGATTATTTTTACATATTTCATTGAAGAATAGTTGTATGGTACAAATAAAAGTAAGCATAATGTTTTAACATGAGTCTGTAAATCAAAGAGCTCCCTATCACATAATGATATTACTAGGAACTATTACAATTTGATAGGTATGTTTATATATCTTTTCAAATAGCCTCCCATGAACAAGAAGAAAGAGATGGCGTGGGAAGGGCTTTAACTGGACATTAATCACAACTATCATCCAAGTTCCCCATGGAGCCCAAGTATTTCATGTGATAGCCTGAATGAAGAGAAGTTTCTATAGCAAAAAATGGAGATACCAGTCATATGTAAGTTATTCCATTAGTTACATGTCAGTGTGAAATACTTTGAAATCAGCTTGTGTACAATTCCAGTAACTGCAGATTATACACACACACACACACACACAGCTTGTGTACAGTTCCAGTAATTGTAGATTACACACACACACACACACACACACACACACACATGATTTCAGCTGATCAATAAGCACCCTTAGAGAAAGAGCACATAAGACCAATCTGTTTTCTTGAGAAAGAGTATAACAGAGGGAGAGCTTAGAGAGGAAAACACAAAAATAAAAATAGTAAGTGAGTTGGGTATTATTGGTTATTATTGATTATTGGTGCTTCTGAATTATTTCCAAATAAAGAAACTATTCCTATTTGTGTCCTAACAATGAAGAAAAAGTAAATCTCATTTATCTAACCACCTACCATGTCAGTAAACACTTTAAAAACAGAGCGAATACTCTAAAGTTTTGTTTCATAAACTTTGTATCTACCCATACATTTTTCTTTAGAAATAAGATATGGTTTATTTGATGAAGGCCTTGTATAAAACTCTAAACTTATAGAAAACATCATACTTCTATATAGTATCTTTGATTTTCTAAATTACTTTCAAGGAAAAGTATTACACATTCATGTCTAAAAATATTACACATGAATTAAATTTTCACTAAAATATGCTGGAACAGCTATTTTTACAATTATATGGATTTATTTCCTAAATTGAATTTAAAAGTCTCCAGTCTATAATGTAAGATAAGTCTTACAGACATGCAAGAAGAAAAATAAACATTAGCTCTAGGTAGTCAATGTGATTTATTGTTCATACTACAAATATTACAATGTTGAACAAATGGTTAACTAGCCTTTACCTACATTATTTACATTTAATAACTGGGAAAAAATATTAGCAAAGTTCTTGGGATTTGCTGAACAATTCCCTATCCAGCCTCTCAGTCTTTTAATATTAAAGCTATTCTTTTTTAAAAATTTATTTATTTAACTTTATGTGCATACTATATCTGGCATTTCTCCCCATGTTATCCCTCCCCACCCCCCGCTGTCTCTCCCCTAACCCCCCGCCCCCAACTGCCCCTAGTGTGTGATGCTCCTCTCCCTGAGTCCACGTGTTCAAGCCAAGGCTAAAGGGTTGTCCTGGCCTCATGTTCCCATGAGGGAGCTCCCACAGACAGATGTTTGTGGCCTTTTCCCACTTGCTTACTGACTTACATCTTCTCGTGGGATTTTCTGGCTGGCAAGTTGGAAGAGCACTCATAGTAATTGCAGCTTCTCTTTGTGAAGCTGCCTGCCCTTAGAAAGCCTACATTCTGCTCTGTCGTACTAGGCTTCTTGGGTCAGGAGTCTCCTACAGGGATGTCCTGTGGTGCCCAGCTCACTGTGACAGTGTGGCTAAGTATAAATCTGAGTGAAGAATTAGAAAAATGCAAACCTAAGCCATATCTCCAGCTTAGCTTTTATCAGTAAGAAAGCTATTCTTTTGATGCTCATCTGCTTCCTGTGGCTGTGGAGTGTTATTTATTGAGTATTTCAAGAGAAGAAAGGCATGATGCACTGTCTATTAACCTTAAAGGATGGATGCAAGGACAAATGTTTAGAGGCCAGAATAACATGTAGTGGTCTGGTCTTTGCTGATGGGGGTGCAGCTAGGAGACAGGACCATTTAACAGCTTGTAGATCCACGTCTTCTAGAATTGAGTCCCAGCATTTTGAGGCAGCATCTGTGTGGCCGTTATTCCAGTGGTATGGCTGTTTATTAGCTGGGACAGACCCAAGCAAGCTGGCTACCCAGGCCTACGTGTGGACATCATTGTTGCTGCCCACAAATTGCTTGCACAGAGGCAATTAGGCCAAGCATTGCAGGTGAGGCCCAGAAAAGAATAAGGATATCCTGAATAAAGGGAGTTCTTTTATCACGTATCACTGTGAAGACATTTTAGGCACTGGATGTATGAAATGATCTTAGCTTTCTTTTTTTTCATCCAAAACCTTCAAGCTAGGACTTTAAATTTCAAATGCCGTTAAGTTCCATTCAAGCAACAGAGCTTCATAACAGGCATTGGCAGGAATATGAATTAACTTTTTCCTGACCTGCATTTAATGCAAAGGAGATGAACTATGCAGGGGTCCATCCCTGTATTCATGTGGTTTGTTTCAAGAGAACTCTACCCCTACATATTATCTTCAGGTGACTCTGGTTCATCAACAAGTAGCCCCCAGTAGTGGAGTCCTTATTAAATAAGGAATAAACTAACTTGCTTGAAGTAGAAGAGAAGCATCCCAACAAAATGTATTCAAACCCAAAAGCTCAGAAGGCAAATAAAAGGCGTGTGTCAGGAATACTTTCTCAGGAGCCAAGTTTGCTCAGGTAACAAGGAGAAATCGGATTATATTATATTATATTATATTATATTATATTATATTTATTTTGAGAGAGAGTCTCACTTTGTCACCCAGGCTAGAATACTGTCAGGCAATCTTGGCTAACCACAACCTTCGCTTCCCAGGTTCAAGCCATTCTCCTACCTCAGCCTACCAAGTAGTTGGGATTACAGGTGCCCGCCACCACGCCTGACTAATTTTTGTATTTTTGGGTAGAGATGGGTTTCACCATGTTAGCCAGGCTGGTTTCAAACTCTTGACTTCAAATGATCCACCTGCCCCGGCCTCCCAAAGTGCTGGGATTATAGGCGTGAGCCATCCCACTCAACCTGGATTGGTTTTTAAAATTATAAGAACATGATCATTGGAGAGTGGAAAAAAAAAAAGGAAGTTTAGTTAAATGACGGGAAGAGAGAGATTTTCTTAGGAGCAAGGTTAAGCTTTTAAAGAGAAGAGAATAAGCCAATATGGCAAGAAAAAGAAACCTTGGAGGCCAGGCTGGGCAAATAAGAAAGGAGAAAGGTCATGCACCCAGGTTTAGCTGTCTTTGCATTAGAGGATTAGAGAAGAGTATTTTGGTTGTTACTTGATCAGAAAGCCTGATTGAGATTCAAAGAAAACTACCAGAGCAATGGCAGTGAGATCTCCAGAAGCTCACTGGAATGATTCTCCCAGAGGGAATCCTGGATCCCAAAAACCAAGGGGAGGCATCCCGTTAAAGCTACAAATAATCATCTTCCTAAAGCTTAAGTCAACTGTCAATGAGTGGTTTTCTAAAAGTTGGATATGTAACAGAGGAGAAGACTAGAGTATATATTTAAGGCATTAGTAGGTGCATTTGACGATCCTGTGGTGATTGTAGGCAGTGAAATCTTTCCTGAGATAAGCCTGAGAAATGTATGGCTAAGGGAAGGCACAGAGAAGGCAGAGCATCATACCTATTGATATGTATTATATACTAATTTTAGAATTTTACATAAGAGCTCATTTAATATTTATAATAATCTCAGAAGGGGAGACTATTAATATTATCATTGTACAGATAAGAAAATTAAGGCATAGTAATTTAAGTGATTTTCTCAAGGATATATAACTAGTAAATGGAGTAGCTAGAATTCAAATTCATGTGGGCCAGCTTCAGCATCTGGGCTCTTCAGCACTATAATTTACTGTCTGTCTTATATTGAAGGTTAGTGCTGGATTAGGAAGTCATCTGATGAGATATTGCTTTCTGGGTGTGATTATCCAACACAGGATGGGGTGGGGAGAGTAGACACATTTGTTTGAAAAGTGGGTTTTTTTGGCAGACTCACAATTCGTTAAATTCACGCTTCTTCTAGGACAGACAGGCTGGTGGCAGTTTAGCAAGACTAAATCTAGAGGAATATGTTAGAAAAATAAATGTCTGAAAGGAAAAGTGGAAGTTACAGAAAACAAGATGAGTTTTTTAGGTGGTACAATAATAAAGTCCTTTTAATTGTAAAAACACAACTGGGTCTCCCTGAAATGAATCATAGGAAAAAGGGAACAACAGAGACATGTTGCAGTACTCCAGAAAAGGTGATAGCAGAAGAAAATATTTTTGCTGACATTAAAGTTTCTCAGTTATTCACGACCTGAAGAGACAAGGAGCTGGGGAAGAAACAGGCTCTGGGAAATGGTGTGTGGCAAAATTTTGGGTCTGACCAGGACTTCAGGGACACAGATTCTCAAACTCTAACACCGGTTTTGTTCAGCAATCTGCTAGGGTGAGGCAAAACATATGTTTCAGGCAAAACAAAGCAAATGAAGCCTAAGAAGCAGAATTCATGGGCCTTATCATGATCAGCAGCAGCAAGAAATGCTACCTCAGAAAAATAGGCTATATCATTAGACAGAAGCCACAGTGGGTTCATTGCTAAGGTGCCGAAAGCAAAGAGGTCAAGGGTAACACAAGATGCGATTTCAAATATAATAGATGAGAAAGAAAGGAGGCCCAAAGAAAGCTTGGGAAATTTCTAAATTTTGCAAAAAGCAGTGATATCTCAAATGCTGCTCTCTGACAGAGGAGGCTGTGCATAGGTGCATTCCTCTCCCCACATGATCAATATCTGCATGTAGCTCCCAGTGAGAGAGTTCTCCCAAATGACTTCATGTTCACAAGACATAAATTTCACGTAATTGTGCTAGACTTATAGGGAGTGAGACCACTGAATACTACTGAGTTTCTTCTGATGACTGTCACAAGGATCTAGATTTTTACCAAGTACTGCTTTCTAAGAAAAATGTTTTATTTAGATAATTGCCTCAAAGACCTAGAAATTTGCAGTTTCAGACGAGATTAGGTGCTTTTAGGATGGTATAACCGTAGACAAATTTGCTTGAGTTTCACATTTTCATCGGTGTAGAACTAGTGCCAACGTAATTTTTAAACCCTTAGCTTTAGTCAGTGAGGGGCATTTTCATAGAGTAGGAAGTAGAAAAGAAGCCACTGGAGGTAGGCAGCTCAAAACAACAGTTGTGGCTTCCCATGGCTTCTGTGATTTGTTTTGAGAATTACCTGCCTGGCTAAGCTGGGATCATTTGTTGTGACTTCCCAGTGAGTGCTACACTTTGAGATTTCCTGAAAGAGGCATTCCGATCTTAATCCATCAGCTCTTCAAATGATTATATAAACTTCTAATTCCATATAATAAATATCTCTTTAATCAAGCTAACCTGGAGTAGCCTCCATTTTCGGATCAAACCCTTATTGATATAGCTAATGTCAAAATAACTCAAATTCTGATCCTAAGGGAAATGTATTCCCATAGAATATAACCAAGACTGCAAGAAGCAACAAACAAACAAACAAACAAAAAACATTAAATCTACTCAGGTATCACAGTGACCTGCCATTGGCTAAGAATGAACAGAATAAGAAAATTTGATGACAGTGATAACTTTTTGAATTTAATGAATTTCTTTTGAACTTAAGAAGCTTGGATTTGTCTTTTTTGCACTTGTTGAAAATTTTTGATACTTGATTTGTTTAGAAAGGGTCATAAATTCAACGTTTCATCATTTCTTCCTAAGAATTGGAAGATATTCCTATTATCCTATAAGATTTTTATATAGAAATTAAGTATCCCTTATCTAAAATGATTGGGACCAGAACTGTTTTGGATTTCCAGTGTTTTCAGATTCTGGAATATTTGCATTTACACAGTAAATTACCTTGGGGCTGGGACCCAGGTTTAAAGACAAAATTTGTTTTTTCATTTATCATATGCACATAGCCTGAAGGCAATTTCATACAATATGTTCTTAATAATGTTGTGCAAGAATCAATGTTTGTGAACACTGAACCATCAGAGAGCAAAGGTGCCATTATCTCAGACACCCTGTGGATAATCTGTGGTTGTTTGGCATCACCGTCATTCCTGATTCTGAATGCGTATGCTACAGATAAGCAATCACTTTTTTACACTCATTTACACATAAGCACTTAAGAGCAAAAAAAAAAAAAGAAATGACATACCTTTAGTACAGTGAAGAAATACTGTGATCAGGCTAGCCAAGCAGTACAGTAGCATCACCAGAGTACCCCGATCAGCTGTTAAACAACAGCAACAATCAACAATAGTAGGCTTTCAGTCTCTACCTACGATGCTCCATTTTAGTTGAAGGTTACTGTACATTCATTGGATTTTTTTTTTTTTAAGTGAGAAAAAACATCAGAAGCAGATGATGGACAAGAAAGTTGGTCCTCTAGGAATGAGGAAGCATTCTGCTGGAGGGCTTTTTTAAATGTTTTCTCCAGAGTCATCTGCCTTATTAACAATGGTTTTTGGCTTAGAAGTTTCTCTTTGATTTTATGAACTGATACGATTTGTCCTTTTGTTATAATGCATGCTGCTCTAGTCTTTCAATGATCTTGACACACATTTTTACCATGTCATCTATCAGGACTTTTTCTGCAGTTTTAACAATGCTATCTTCATTGTCACTATTATCACAATCACCTTGATTCAGAACAATTTCAGGTATTTCATCATTGGTCAATGAATGAACAATTGGAGCCTAATTACTGATGTTAAAAAATTCTTTGATAGTCACTTCTTTGAGCTTACTGAAGGACTCTGAAGGTATATTTTTTTGCATACGTAAGGAGATCAGACATCATTTTTTTTTTTCTCACTTGACATACAGAATCCTTCAAAGCCACCACCACCTTGTTCATCATTATCACTGAACCTAGTCTCAGGCCAGAGACTGTGCAACGCATATGCAACTGTGTCTTTAGTCACTGTGTTCCAGGCATTGGCTGCAGCATATATGGCAGGCCTCATGCTAAACTCTTGAAAACTTTTCACACTCATATCACTGTTCACTGCTGCTGGCCTGCTGTTCAAGAAAGTGTTTTTATATTTATTCTTCATTGATCTAAGGATACCCTGGTTATGTGGCTAAATTAATAAAATCACATTTTGGGGAAAGTACATTCATGGATCCACTCATTCAATACATGACTGAGATCTTCATTTTTAGCTTTATACAGTGTTTTCTATTTTTCACTAACTTCTTGAACTCTTGGCTTCAAGCAATCCTCCTGCTTTGGCCTCTGAAAGTGCTAGGATTACAGACATGAGCCATCATGCCTGGCCTATTTTTCATTTTATCACTTTTAGCATAGAACGTCAACAATTTATCCTTCTGTTTCTTTAGGTCTTATATGGTAGTTATTCCAACACGATACTCATCTGTAAGATGTTGTATATGTACATCACTATCCAGTTTCTCCAAAAGCTTGACTTTCTGTGCTATAGAAATATAAATACTCTCTCTTTTTCTTAATACTAATGCCTATAGGGATATCTTCGGGCCTTTTGACATTTTCAACATTATCTTTATACCACAGTACAGACAATAAGCCCCAAAACACCTTGACTAATGCACACAGGGCTTGGTCCAACATGGGGCATTGTGGAGAACCTGCTGCTAACACATTTAGCCTACACATGTACCTTTGTTTGTTTGTTGTTTTTGAGATGGAGCCTCGCTCTATTGCCAGGCCAGAGTGCAGTGGCGTGATCTCGGCTCACTGCAATCTCCACCTCCTGGGTTCAAGCAATTCTCCTGCCTCAGCTTTCCTAGTAGCTGGGACTACAGGCATGCGCCACCATGCCCAGCTAATTTTTGAATGTTCAGTAGAGAAGGGGTTTCAACATGTTGGCCAGGATGGTCTCAATCTCTTAACCTTATGCTCCCCCCGCCTTGACCTCCCAAAGTGCTGGGATTGCAGGTGTGAACCACCACGTCCAGTCACACGTGCCATTTTATTACACTTTTTGGGTGTGCTTGCATGGAGGAGTCTGGATGTGCATGGAAAAGATATATCCTTTGGGTATTAAAGTTTAATTGCCCACAGAGTTCCCAGAAAAGTACACAAAGAAAGAATAGTAAAAATGTGGTAGGGTAGGTAACTTACCCCAATAAGTTATTGGATTTAGTTCCTCCAGTGGATTTGCTACACCTCAAATGACTATATAGCTCTCAAACCAGGGAAGGTAAGTTGCAGAAGGCAATGTGATCCCCAAATGCCACTCTCTAAAAGAAGAGACCATGCATAGGTGAATTCATAGGCCTCATGCTTCCATGGCTTGTGTTTCCCTGAAGGGATTTCCACTAGAACACTCTGGGCCTCTATTCCCCATCTGCTCTCACTCATCCAGACCACTCATCTAGACTTTTCTCACTTATTCTGCCCCTTCGTAGAGGAAACATGAAGTACCTTCCTGGTGAGTTTGGGTGAAGAAATGCTTCTGAGTTCTTTCTCTTTCCTCCCTGAATCCAAAGAATCTTTCATGTAATTAGCTTGTTGGAGCAGGGTGGACCCCAGTGAGATCTGCAGTCACTTAGTTCTGCACGCGACTGAGTGGCATGTACCCTGATACATACTAGGAAGCCTGCTGTGGCCATCCATCTGAGCCAGGTCTTTAACGCAGTTTTGTCAGGAACATGAGTAATATGTTTTTCTCCGTGACTAGTTTTGAACTTAGCAAGGAAAGTATTACCACAAGATGAGATTATTTTCTTCAAAAGGAAAACATCTTGCAAGCATCAACGCTTTCTATACTCTTTCTAAAATTATCTGGTTCTTTTTCTAGATGTTGACTAGATGCATTGTTCCTCAAATTCTTTTTGACTATAAGTCACACTGCGAAACATATTTTATATTGTGACCTAGTATTCATACAAAACACAGCAATTTTCATAAACTCATTTTTTATTATATGTGTTATCTCTGATAGTCTCTATTCTATTTTATTTTATAAAAATAATGGTCACGCTCCCTAAATAACTTTCCTGACCTTGTAATAAATCACGAGTCACAGTTGCAAAATGCTAGACTAAGCCAGAAAACTGAAACTGGACCCGTTCCTTACACCTTATACAAAAATTAACTGGCAGTGGATTGAATAATTAAATGTAAAACCCAAAACTGTAAAAACCCTAGAAGAAAACCTAGGCAATACCATTCAGAACATAGACATGGGCAGAGACTTCATGATGAAAATGCCAAAAGAAATTGCAACAAAAGCCAAAATTGACAAATGGGATCTAACTAAATAGCTTCTGCACAGAAAAAGAAACTATCATAAGGGAACAGGCAACCTACAGAATGGAAGAAAATTTTTGCAACCTTCCCATCTGACAAAGGTCTAATTTAATCTAGAATCTACAATGTACTTAAACAAATGTACAGGAAAAAAAAAAACATCAAAAAGTGAGTCAAGGATATGAACAGACATTTCTCTAACAAAGACATTTATGCGGGCAACAAATATATGAACAAAAAACTCAACGTCACTGATCATTAGAGAAGTGCAAATCAAAACCATAATGAGATACCATCTCTCACTAGTCAGAATGACAATTATTAAATGTCAAGAAACAATAGATGTTGGCAAGGTTGTAGAGAAATAGAAACACTTTTACACTGTTGGTGGGAATGTAAATTAATTCAATCACTGTGGAAGACAGTGTGGCAATTCCTCAAGGATCTAGAACGAGAAATACCATTTTACCCAGCAATCTCATCACTGGGTGTATACCCAAAGGCATATAAATCGTTCTACTATAATGACACATGCACATGTACATTTATTGCAACACTATTTACAATAGCAAAGATTTGGAACCAACCCAAATGCCCATCAATGATAGACTGGATAAAGAAAATGTGGTACATATACATCATGGAATACTATGCAGCCATTAAAAGGAATGAGATCATGTCACTTGCAGGGACATGGTTGAAGCTGGAAACCATCATCCTCGGCAAACTAACACAGGAACAGAAAACCAATACCACCACATGGACACAGGGAGGGGAAAAACACACACCAGAGCCAGTCAGGGGGTGAGGGCCAAGAGGAGGGAGACATTAGGACAAATAGCTAATGCATGCAAGGCTTAAAACCTTGTTGACGGGTTGATAGGTGCAGCAAATCACCATGGCACAGGTATACCTAGGTAACAAACCTACATGTTCTGCACTTGCTCCCAGAACTTAAAGTAAAATTAAAAAGAAGAAAGAAAAATGCTAGAATAGAGCATACTATGTCCTGGTACTAGGAAAGAACACTTTGAGAACAACTTCTAGACACAGAAGTGTTACATAAAAGAAAATGTCATTTTGGTTTTCTTCAAACATCTTAGTGAGTTGCTTTGCTTTCCAAGAGAGCAAACACTGTAGCCTCAGATGTGAGGCTCCATAGGAAGCTGATGACAATACTGAATTTAGTATTTTATCTGCCTGCTAGGTTCATGGAATACCCAGAACACTGTCATTTGCTCCTGGTCACATGGCAAATATTGCTTAAGAGTTGCAGATCAGTTTGACTCGTCAATTGGATTTTCTGCTCCTGGAGGGCAAATATCATATCTTTGATTTCTTTTGTACCTTTATACACATTTAATATGTGGCAGGCATGGTTCTTACCTTCAGGTACCATATAATCTACTTAAAGGGATACTAAACAACAACTGTTAAGAACACTTGCCATGAAACCAAGGCTAATTATTTCTCTGGAAATTCCTCTGAAATTTCTCTGGAATTCTAAAGGTAATGTGGAAGTGGCTGAAGTCAAGTACTATTAGTCAGCGGCAAATTTTGGAATGGGTGAATTCTGAATTGACTTTTAAAAGACTGTAAGATGACTGAGAATGGAGGGTGCTCTACAGAGAATTTACTTTCTGGGTCTCAGCACATCACCTGTTTAAGAAAAGCAATTTCTTTGCGAAGGATTCAGACAATCTTTCCTCTAGATGTGTGCTTTGAACCAATTATAATTCAGCGCCAAAGAGAACCAGAGCTGATGCGTATCTGACATACTGTTATAGCATCACTAATCTTTATAGATCAAGGAGAAAATAAAGAGTGGTTTGTAATTTGCAGCGCTGATCTAGAGAGCAATGGCATGGTATGACCTTTAACAAATTACTTATGTGATTGGTTAGTATGAAGTTGAGAAGAGGAACCAAACGACCGAAGGCATTATGTCCCAAACTAGCCTCATCCTAAGAATCACAAGGGATGAGAGATGACAGCTCATATTTTAAGGTCTTTTCCCAGGAATGATGACTTACTGGTCTGGAGTAGAGCATTCATCTGGAAATCTCTGGTCAAAGAGTAAGTAAAACAAATAAGCATTTCCAAAATTTGTTATTTAATAAAAACAATTACTCTTTACCAAACATTTAAGTTTCCTGTACGTTTAATCGTGACAAAAACTCTACAAAAGAACTATTATCTCCATTTCATAGATGAGTCTCAGAGCCTACTCAATTCACATAGCTGATAAGTGAAAGAACCCTGTCTCACCTCACGAGACTCTTGTGTTCCTAATCACCAAGTGTACGGCCTCCAAAGAGTTGTAATTCTCTATAGTTCAGCCTCATGCTCACAGTCTTGGGCTCTGAAATCTCACAGGCTTGATACGGAATTCCAGGTGCACAATTCTCCAGCTGTATGGGCTTGCTGACCATATTAAGTTGTTAGTTTGTAGTAAATGGCAGCTTTCTCATCTGTAAAACAACAATATTACTAGTATTTACTGCTCCTAGAGCTGTGAGGAGTAATTGCTTCAAATATATTAGAAAAAGCCAAGTGCCCTGTTTGAAGTGTGATGTCTTTGTTAGCCTTCCGTAAATGTGAATTCAGGGTATGTGAAAGTTGTATCACGTTTTGGTTTTTATCGTTTGTTTTAGGGCTTTACAGAGTCTGTGTCTTTTGTGTCTTCCCTTAAGTGTACCTCACCCATGTTTCCCTGATGAGAAGTTGCCATTTTCTTTTGAGACTACAAGACAGTCGTTAAAAAAAAAAAAAAAAATGTTGCCTCAGTATAGCTTTTCAAAGCATTAAGAAAGTAGACTACCCTTTCTTGAACCATATGCCAGGAGATTTTCTCCTACTCTCCCAACTGAAAGCAATGTATCTTAAGTCCTAACAGATTCACAGGCTTCAATCCTATGACTAATATTGGGCAGGCTCACCCAGGATTTATTAGGGATCAATGTGACCAGTGGGTTTGGCAGCTGGTAGTTGTCCTCCTTTCTTGTAATGCTGTAAAACTAACATTGTTGCCATTATTACATCATTTTAGTGTCTCCAAATATGTTCATCAGTCTGACCACTGCTAAGTGCTTTTATGAAAAAGAAACTTTCTGCTTCTTAAAAGGTTAGCCAACATTTGAGTGCTGGCAAGTTACCAAACACAAATCTTTTCCTCCCTCGCTACTTCTCACTGCCCAGCTGATTGAACAAGCAATACTCAAAATATTTGGGGAGCTTGATGTAGCCCACAGGAACGTCAAGTTTCTCCTACTAATTCTTACTGTTCCAAATTAGCAATGCAGTTCTTGTCCCGAGAGCTCAAACTGCCAGTAATGGTCTTACTTTTTGTCTTAAAGACACCACATCTGAAGCCTAATGGCAGCACTAATCCTGATTTATTCCTCCAAATGCCAAACCTGGAAGGAAAGGTCAAATTGGTCAGTGAGTTCTTCTTAAAATAAAACAAGAGGAAACACAGCCAGAAGAGGCCAATATAAGATGGCTTTAGTCTTGCCCTCGTTTACTCAAGACAGTCAACTTAGAGCTCATCTGTCACCCAGGATCATGGTGAGTCTTCCTAGGTGGCTGCTGCCTTAGTCCCTGAAATATTTTGTTCATTCTTTCCCATTGGAGCCAAGTGTCTCTTAAAAAAAATATTGCACTGCTCATGTTCCTAAGACCTCAAGATTACCTCCTCCTTAAAACCATGCCAACTAGGAGGGGCCTCTCCTGTCTCAATTCGCTCCTTTCACAAAAGTTTGCTCTCTCGTTAATCTTTTACATTCAAAACATTTTTGGCATACTAGACCTGCATTTAATTAGTACAGACACTTGGAAGACTAAATGTCCTGGCCTTACAAGGAAAGGAAGGAAGGAAGAAATGTTTCAGGCCCAAAGATCTGTCTCTCTAAAACCTAACAGCTTATCCCCATCATCTCTCAGCTATTGAGGTCAGAGGGTGGAAGCAATACTAAGTTTATAAACTATTTGGAAGCAACCCCTATTAGGATTAGCACTCTACCTTATGTGAACAGGAGAGTTATCAGACTCTGACACCATGAACTGAAGCTGATCCAGCTTTCAGTGTTTGAGCAGTGAAAGAGGTACCTTTAAATCCCAGCACTACTTATAATCTGGTTTGCTCTTGCTATCTTGTCTCCATCAGCCTGCCGACCTCGATGCCCACCAGTAGCTTCAATGTTGAATGTTCTCTTTTGTGATTTCATGCTTTCCTAATGCAGCCAGCCCACTCATGTCCTCACAGAGATCACCAGGGTAAGAAATGGACCCTGTGCATTGTCCCAGGAGTGCAAGGGGAGCTATCGATAGCAATTGCCTTCAGTGCAGCCTTATTATGCTCACAGATATCCAAAGTGGCATAGGTATGAGCGGTTTCTCTGTAATCACCATTACACCATTGTGATTGATAGTTACATTTCAAATTTGCAACATTCAAGCATATTTTAGTGATTCAATAACCTATAAATGCCCTGCTTCCTTTCTTATAACACGAGGAAAACAAAAAACCCACAGATATTACTTTGCTTTCCAAAGAATAATAAAAGAATATTCTGCAGATGATACTTTCAACATTAAAGGCTACATAGATAATAAAGTTTGCTTTAAGTGTAGTCTCTTTTAGCAATACACTTTGGCTACATTATTCCCTAGCTTCTAAGATTTATGATTCTTAACAAAGAAAGACTGTAATTTAGGTGTCCTCCTGCAATTATTAATCTAGAGACACCTGCACCATATGAACAAAACATATAGGTAATTTCTATCACTCTTTCCCTTAAACTTGCTTACTTTTGAATCATCATTTGCAAATATTTTATTGCATTTAACCTTTACTCTTTCCTTGTTCTAGGAGAGGGGAGCTTCCATTTACTTCAGTCACATTTTCTATGGCTAATTTGTAGCAGTTAGCACACAAGATTCTTCACTTGAGCCTTTCTGTGCAAGTTCCACTGTGTGTACATACGTTTTAAAATTCGCTCTCTTTTCTAATTATTTTCTTGTATTACTGTTCATTCTTCTGCATATCTTTCCATGTAGTATACTATAGAGAAATATACAGCAAGGACATAGAAAATAGAAACATTGTGTATTAAATCCATGTAGACAGCTTGATAATTTGCATACAATTTTATACATGGTCATAGCCCCATCCCTGAGCAAACCCCTTGAACCTTCCATGTCTTCTCAGTAGCCTGGGGGTCTTTTATTCATATAACATGTACTTTGACTTTGCTCCTTTACATGACTTCTGAGGGACTTGGATATGACATGAAGACTTGATCCTGCCTAGAAAAGATCAGAATGAAAACCATGCTCTGTGTGTGTGTGTGTGTGTGTGTGTGTGTGTGTGCACACGCACACGCACACAAGAAAGCACATACATGAGCACATGTGGTCAGTATGTTATGGAATGGAAACCCAGACCAGTGAAAGTAGTCCCTGGGAAGAAAGCTCATACTAAGAATGGATGTGAAGCACTGGCATCTGGGAATATTGAGGCAGAGGGAGAGAGAGGATGAGTGGGACTTACTAACTCGTCTCTCTGTCTCCAGTCTTTGTCCTCCTTTAGTTCTTTTCCACACTGTAGCTGCCAGAAAATAGAAATCTGATCATGATAATCACTTACTTAAACGTTTTTAATAGCTCTCTGCTAACCCTCCAGATAAAGTCCAGACTCCTTAGCATGATATATAAAGCCCTTCATTATCTGGTTCCGGCCTTCATGGCCAGCTTTATCTCCCTCCACTCCCCACGAAGCTACAGATGTACAGCTTTTCTGTGTTCCCAGAACATGCCATGAGAACAGGGTTTTTCTTTTATTCAATACCATTGTGATGAAAGAATTGCGTGACCCCCAAAAAGCATCAAAAACGTTGTACCTCTAACTGTTTTGTTTCTTTAATCTAGGGCATAAATATGAACTAAGCAACTTAATTATTGAAAAAGGTCACAGGCAGAATGATGTTGCTGTACTGTGCTGTTTAAAAACATATCCTTTCAGTTTTACTTCTTAATACGACTTGGTGCCATTAAGCACCCCCTAAAAGTTACATGCACTTGGATTTAGTAGGGTATCATTTACTTTTAGTTTGTTGTGTTCTGTTCAGCTACCACTAAAGTAAATCACCTAAAAGTTCTCTCTTTAACCGTATTGTATGTGTATTTTAATATATGCTTGGAAAATTTCCCTGAGCTACTAATCTAGACTGTCATGAAATTTGGAAAATGTGGTAAAATATTGCACTTATTTTTGAGGTACTTTGGTGAATGTAACTATCAAAAAGACTTAGATCTAAACCAACGATGGGGAGGTCTAGTTTCTGCCCTCCCACTGAGCAGCTGCACCACCTTGCCTCAAGTTTAAGTTCTGTCCCATCTCAAATTCTGTGTGAATGGGACTGAGAGAGTCCCTAAACTTTTCAAGGAAGAAGGTGCTACTCTGTGTAGCAATTCCCAGTCCATTGTGATATCTCTTTCTTATCAGGTTTTTTACTGGCAAGGATATCATTGGGTACTTCTCACTAAATTCAGTGATCCTTTGTCAGTTCTCAACCTGCTGAATTTTTAAATGTCACTTAAGATGATTGACCACGCTCTCTTTGAAACTCTGCCTGCCCTTAGCTTCTTGTTCTCATTATACAATTGGCAGTAGCATCTTTTTCTTCTTCATGGGATCCCTTCTTTCCACCCTTTAAATGTGGGTGTTACCATAGTTGAGTTCTGAGCCCACTGTTCATCTCATTTTCATAGTTTGTTAGCCACCTATTCTTGTGGTTTCATCTTTCACCCAAAGGTGTGTAAGTCCCAGATTTCGATCTCAAGCTTGCACCTGGATTTAGACATTTTTCTAAATTTCTGATGGTTGACTCCACCTACAATTCCTACTGGCAACTCTACCTTACTAGTCCATAATAAACTTTGTCATCTTCTCCTTTCCAGGAACTCTTACTCCAGTAATATGTGTCTACTTTTATACTACCAGTCACCCAAAGTAGACTTCTGGAAAGATTTTTTGAGCCCTTGTTAATATCCCACATTTAATCAGTTTTCATATCTTGTCAATTTCAAATTTGTCTTTTTTCTTCACCGCTACCATACCTAGGTTTTAATAAGTCTCCTCATAAACTCCTAGGTATCCTAACTGATCCATTTGTTAAATGAAAGAATGAATGGATGGGTGGATGAGATCTTTTAAATCCTTGCATACAATTCTGTACATCACTTTCCCTATTTGGAAATAAGGAATTTGAGAATGTTCTGTCATATAACCCTGCCATTTTTCATTGTTTCTAAAGCTTATCAACCAATGTACCCTTAGTCAACAAGTATAGAACATTAGCCCTCCAGCCATAAAATTGTAATCAAAAGCTTGATTTGGAGAAGCGATATTTGAGAAGCTTTTATAAGCCATGTGTTTTTTCATCTACTCCAAATGTCATCACTGGATCATGTTAGAAAACCAAAAAATTATATATGGCACCCAATCAGTTTAGCCACCAAAATCTTGTCTCAAGATTTGTTTTAACATTATGCCTTTTTCTCTCAATGGAGGTTAAATTTTGCTGAATCCAATCACATACTGCATACATTGGTGACAACATTAAATTATACAGTGAACATTGAACTAAATGTTAGACTTCTACCTGATATATATATATATATCCCGCTAGGAAAACTATGTTTCCCCTAAATATTTGCTGCTTCTTCCAAATAAAGAGAAGAAAACATTAAAGACAAATTTGAAGCAGAACATACCAATTATTTTGGCTTTTACGGTTGGCAGGCTTGTGTCCTCTTTTCTAAGTCTATTTTTATTTTGGTATTTTATTACTTTTTATTGTTAAATGTCTTAAGTAAACACCTGGTCGAAAAAGCAATGAGTAGCAGATGCTTAAATGAAAATTTTAATACTGAAGATAATATTGTATTATAGGGTTCTTTTATTTTTTACTTTTTTTTTTTTAGAGACAAGGTTGCATTATGTTGCCCAAGCTGGAGTTCAGTGACTATTCACAGGTGCCAGGTTTTAATGAGTCGCCTTATGGACTTCTAGGCATCCTAACAGATACATTTGTTAAATGACAGTGCAGTACAGCTTTGAACTCCAGCAACCAAACAATCCTACTGACAATGCCTCCAGAGTAGCTGGGACTACAAGTGCACACCTCCACACTTGGCTTCTTGTTATTTTATGTGGTTAAAAAAGTAAATGAGACAATATCTATACAGTTTATAAGAGCTAGGACAGAAGGCTGCCTTTTTAGTTCCCCAAAAAACTTTTCTTTAGTTCAGGTGTTCAGAAATGTCATTTTTTGATGACAAAAGTATTTACTCTGTAAGTGTTAAATAACAAAAATAGAATATTAAAATATTTGTAAATCACATATATTCTACTACGTGGCAATGATTTTGTTGTTGGTGGTGGTGGTTTTTTGAGACAGTTTTGCCCTGTTGCCCAGGGTAGAGTTCAATGGCGTGATCTCTGATCACTGCAACCTCCGCCTCCTGGATTCAAGTGATTCTCCTGCTTCAGCCTCCTGAGTAGCTGGGATTACTGATACCCACCACCATGCCCAGCTAATTTTGTATTTTCATACAGATGGGGTTTCACCATGTTGATAGACTGGTCTCAAAATCCTGGCCTCAGATGATCCACCTGCGTTGGCCTCCAAATGGGCAGGCAGTGATTTTTTTTTTTATCATTTTATGTCCATCTTTGAATTTGGTATTTATATATATAATGCATATGCATATTTTTAGTTAATAAAACCATGTGAACTTGCACAAATTGTCTTTTCATGTTCTATGACACCATTTTTTATATTTTAAATATTTTTGGATTCTGTCATTTTAAAAATTAAATAATTTTCTGTTTTGTGATTTTTTAAAAATAATTCTTTGTCACTGTACTGGATAAAAAGCAGATGAATTTGGAAGATTAAATTTTTAAAGATACAATGTATTGCCAACTCTTTAGAAGCAGAGAAAATAATAGCATACAGAAGTAAAGAGAAATAAGTCTTAGTGTCTACTATGGTGGTGACATTGCAACAAGTAACTTCTTTCTGTAAACTGATTAAACCTTATTGTAAAATATCATTTTTTCAAAGAGAAAGACTATAGAGCTGTAAGTAAATATCTTTCTAACATTACAAGGCCGCCATAGGCATTTTCTCTCATTGAAATGAATGAAACCTCTATTCAAAATACATCACCATACTTTCTAACCATACTTAAGTAAAGATGAGATGAGACTCAAATAAATCTGATTCAAAAAGCTCTTCAGTTTAAGGAATCTCCTACTGGGAACTAATCTTTAAACCAGGCATATGTGATAAATCTGGAAGGTACATTCACCATTAGAAGCAGGTAGAGAGGAGTTCTTTCCTACACTATAGTTATAGCTGCTGTTCAATGGGCAGAATAAATATTTGGTTTTATGCCCCATTACTCCTACGTAGTGATGTCTCCACATCCTTTACCGCCTCTGATAACCTTTCCAGAAGAATTTTCTAATATGGGTTTTGAGTGAGACAGAAACTTTGAAAGTAATCTCCAGAAATCCAAGCCTTTGGTAAGTGTGTGTGTGTGTGTGTGTGTGTGTGTGTGTGTGTGTGTGTGTCTTACCAGAAGCAGACACAGATGAAATGCAGGAAGAATTTTATGAGGCCCCATCTTTTCAAAGTCTGACGATTTATTTCCCTTGGGAAAAAAGAGGAAGAAAAAATGTTCTACTGTGAAGATATCACAAATCATTACTCTACTCTGCCACATGTAAAGTCTTGCTTTAATCATTCCTCACATTGCCAGATTAGAGAAAAACAAAATCAGATGTAAAACTCTTTATTCCCAGAATTGAAGTGTAAGTAGTGCAAATCTATGTTCGTACCAAGTAGTCTCTTACTTTGGGTCTGGAATACTAATACTAATGTCATCTAGAAGTTAGTTATGTAACACCTCAGAACCCAAGGCTTTCATACGAGTGCTCTGTTTACTTTCATGTTTTTAAGATAAGCTAGGAAAAGATATTATTTCATTAGTAAATTTCAATACAAAGTTATCGCAGAAAGAGAGTTTATAATTTGACAGACCTAATGTTTTGAATTTTAGAAATAGGATCTAATGTTAGAACTATTCACATTTTGTTTTAGAACCTTTTTTCTTAGACTAAATTTTGAGAAACTTCTTTGCCTTACAAAGCATGGTCTTTTAGTTGTTCCAAACTAATACTGAGTTTTGGATGGGCTCAGAATTTGACACCCCTTTTCCTGATTTCTGAACCCAGAGTTGCTGTGTCTCATTGGGCAGATTGTGAACTTCAAACTCTATAAGAAGCTATTCACACTCACACAGACCAAAGTGCTTGCTATCTTCAGACAAGTAAATCCTAAAGAGAAGGAAAAAAGGAAGGATAGAGCTAGGCATACCTAGTTGTTCCAGATCCACCAGCCAGAGAAGTTCCTTCATCCTTCAGAAGGAGTAAATGAGGGGGTGGAGAGAGAGGCCTGGAGTGTTAACGTTAATGATGCCTCACCACAGAGAAACAGAGTCAAGGGCAAAGGAGGTTGCCCCTCGGCATCCCAGCCTTGTGAAAATTATTTTTCGTAAAAAACGTTAAAGACTCCTATATTCAATAAATAATAAAGGAAAGTTAAAGGCAAAGATGAAAATGTCAGCTGATGTAAATGAATTCTATACTCTGTTAACAATGAACTATTTCAAGGAAGTGAACAGAAGTTTCTCTGGCCATTATTATAAGAAAAGTTTTTAAAATGTGTTCTTAATATTATTAGTAATATATAATATGTTGATATTATTGCTAGTATTTATGTCCAGAGAAGAATACTGACTCCAAGAGGAATGATACAGAGTAAAAGGCTCTCTTTTTATGGGGAAAATTATGTAACTTATCAGGAAACACAGCCGCAACTTTGACGCTCAGCTATAACAATTTTATCATCCTGCACACTCAATATGTTTCCTCTTCTCTACTGTTTACATCTAAAAATCTTATCCATATAAATAAACAGTTTCTAGAAGTCTGTAACAGCATTTGCGGGAAAGGGCTGAAAATATTTTTACCAGCTTGAGAAAGCGTACTTATTATGGTCTGATGTAAAAATTATGCTGTGCATAATGATACTTACGTTGGCAGGTGGGGCACTGGGGGTGAATTTTAAAGGCCAAGACAGTCACTCTTAGAATATCATGAGATGGCCAAGAGATGATTTCAGGTATGGATTCTCAAGCCAAAGCCACAACAGTAGACATGCAGTATTGCAGGAACTAGTGGGGCATGAAGTGGCTCCTCGCATGGGCAACTCTAGAAAGCATGTTCCAGCATGAAAGCAGGAAATTATTATTAAATGTGGCTATATTTGATCCCATTTAAGACAATCTGGAATAATGTTTATAAAGAGACAAAACGTAATTGAACTAATTAACCATGTTTAACTTGTCCAACAGACCCAGTTAGTGATAAAGCAAATAAGAAATATATTTTTTCCCCACAAGTTTCAAACTCTTCAAGTACACGAAGCCACTTGCCTCCTCTTCCATACTATGAATGGAGACTTTTGCTCCAAGTATCTTTCTTCCTTAGGCCAACAATAACATACCCACCTTACTTGCAGCTCTGGTCAAAGGACTGACCTCTTTTGTAACACTGCATTCATTCATCCATTTTTGCACTCACTTTACTTCAGGAGTCAGACATACTTGAGTTCATTTTCTGAGTCTACTACTTAATAATTGTGTGATGTTAGGCAGGTTTCTTGCCTTCTCTGAGAACAATGAGTATCTCCCTCACAGGGCTCTTGTGAAGATTTTATGAGAAATTTTATGTAAAGCACAAAAGCTTTACTTGGAACAGAGTGAGCATCAATTTGGAGATGTTATTATGTGTATGAATATTAACCATACTACTAAACCTTGTGGATTCAAAGATTATTAATAAATCGTTCTTTATCTAGGGGATAGCAGAGAGGCAAGCAACTAATCATAATGTTATGTGAAGAATTTTAAGGTAATGGCCAGATCATTAGTCCTGAGATCATCAGTCTGTCTGGTTCACGTTTAATTCCCAGAATTTAGAGCAGTGACTGGCCATCATTATGCAAAAAATACTCAATAAGCACTTTTTTAACAAATTCATTCATGAATTAATGCCTGAATTATTGAATAAATGAATTATAGAGAAATGTACATATTGGTATGAATACACTAATGAAGGATCAATTAATTCTTCAGGACAAGTGGGAATGAGGCATGGATTTGTGTTTATTAAGAGGGAGCAGCAGAAAGGGTAAAGCTTTTTGTTTGTTTGTTAAGTTTGTGGGCCCAGGTTGCAGGGAAAGATTCCTGAGGCTAACCTCTACACTCGGAAAATTTTTAGGCTGTGCAATTAGGGTAAGATATTTGAATTTAAAGATATAATAGGATCAAAAGTTCAAGGCTAAGAACAAAAAGGGCATTTTTAAGGGCTAGATGGAGCGTGGGCATACAGGGCAAAGACAGGAGAAGGGAATAAGAGGTGCAGAGGCTGATCTGAAACATACATAAAGAGCTGCTGTGAATTCTAAGGCATTTGGGCTTCATCCTGTAAGCAATAGGGAACCATTGACAGTTTCTAAGGAAGGGAGACACAGCTTAGGTTCTGACAGTGCTTTTGTGTATAAAAGTTTCCGACTTTTACCACGGAGCTTTGCCCCCCACAAATTCTGTACCATAAATGAAAAGACTGTCATTTATGCTGTCTGTGTAAGTCCTGCCCCAGGCATTTGTACATGAGGTGTTTTTCCATTTTATCTTGTAACATCTAATGCCATCAGCTTTGAAGTAAGCATCCCTCCTTTCAAGTTGCTTGGTATGCTTAATTCTGTGGTTACCTGATAAAGTGCCTAATGTTGTAAAGTTTAGAGCTTATTTCTTAACACTACAGATAAATCAAAAAGAAGGGTGATCATAGCTTTGGATTGGAGTTCATCAAGGAAAGGTTTCTCTGAGAGTCAAGGTTTAGGTATTGAATATAATGCAGTGAATCCATTTTATACATGATATCAAGTGGGAAAAAATATGTGTTTGAGAAGAAAATTGAATTTAAAGACTTCAGAGATCTGATATCTCTTAAAAATAGTGTTGGCTAGGATATACTCCCTCACTGAAGAAATATTTATTTGCCTCATGAATCTTGGACCTATGAGAGAAAATGGTAGTTGCTGAAATATAATTTAGTACTGTAGGAAAAAAGTGAATTGATGAAGAAAGTTGAAAGTCAAGAAGTTTTACATAGAGATTTTAGGCAAAAAAAAAAAAAATACAAAGAACAAAGTCAAATGTACAGGATTCTAGACTAATTTAATTGCTCATATTGGCAAACGAGAGTACAAATGTATGCTTCAGAATTTTAGAAGTAAAACCCTATGTTGTGTTTAATACGCAAAGCCCTCTTGGCTTTAACACATCCTTCCTACATCCCCACTTGGAGGACAAGAGAGTTCAAGCTGTTTATGGCAGGAATGTCTACCTTTGGGCTTTTTAAACCTGGTTCAAACCAATCACAATCTCTTTCTTAGGTCTTAAAATAAGATCAAACACTGCAAAATTCCCTTACTAGTGTTTAAGCCCAGTTGCCTCTGTCCAGATGACTCCTATAATCCAGCCAGGCAGAACACCTCACCCTGCTGTTCCTGCTGATTTTCTGTGTGTCCTTTGATTGTAAGTAATTATCTCCAGCTGTCCTTGCACCCTGGTCTCCTTTAACTCCTCAATGTCTGGCCTCAGAGATGGCCATGCTGGAGGAAACTTAGGGTCCTGAATATCTCTGCACAAAGTGGTTAGGCACGAACCATAAAAAAAAAAAATAGATTTTGGCATCTAGATGATGCCATGCCCAGAGATTCTTCCCCAACCTCTTGAAGTACTTTCAATGTACAAAGTGAAAAGCAAGAAAGAAACCTCCCAAGGAAGCCTTCCCAAATTTTCATCCAATACTCTTTCCCTGCTTATAGTGTCTATGAATCCATCTTCTATTGTGTTAGTAGTTAAGGCAAAACAAAACAAAAACACCTAAAAGAATCTTTTCTTTCCTTGATATTTTCCACTTTATTCTTTATTAAATGATCATCCACACTTTGTGAAGTGTTATTTGAGGTTGAAATACAGTGTCTCTTCTTTGCATTTGATTTTGCATTGAAAGGCAAAAAGCAATATAAAATTTTTATTGGAACAAATGGGTAGGTATGCATGCATGTATATGTAGAAGTGAAGTATGAAATCCAATCTTTTAGGATTTTTACATTTGACATTATTTGCCCTAGTTAACAGTTGCTGTACTTTGCAACTTAAAATTTGAGAAATTTGAAGGAATTCTTGATTTTCATAGGCATTAGTTGTGATAACCATATTTTTCACAAAATAAAATTATCAAACAGATCTCTTATTACATTGCAATATTTTATTGAATTTCTTGACTACAAATCTCTAAAAATTAAGAGGCAGAGAGCTTTGGGAGAAGCCTTGAGTCAAGCTGCATGACAAACATATTGGCTGTGTCTTTGCTCTTTCTCCTGGATAGAAGCTTATGGCAAGAAGAGGAAAAGACATTCTTGAGATTAATAATAAACCCAGATTACTTAATATGTAGTAGAGTGTATTAGTCATGGCTCTCTTGAGAAACAGAGCCAATAGAATATATAGAGATATATAGGAAAAGATTTTGTATGAGGGACTGGTTCACCGGATTATGGAGTCTGAGGAGTCCTGTGATCTGCCATCTGCGTGGTGGAGGCCCAAGAAAGCTGGTGGTATCATTTCTGGCTAAGCTAGAAGACCTGAGAACCAGGAGGCCCAATGATGCAAACTCCCAATCCAAGTGTCAAGCCCTGAAAACCAGAAGTGCCAATGCTCCAGAGCAGGAGAAGATGGGTGTCCCAGCTCAACAAAATAGAGCAAATTTGCCTTCCTCTGACTTTTTGTTCTAATCAGGCCCTCAGTGGATTAATGAGGCCCACCCACATTTGTGAGGACAATATTCTTGACTCAGTCTATTGATTCAAGGAAACACCCTCATAGACACACCCAGAAATTATGCCTTACCAGCTATCTGGATATCTTTTAGCCTCATCAAATTGACACGTAAGATTAACCAGCACAGCAATCAACAACAGCAACTTAAGAATCTAACAGTATAAAATTAGTTAAATAAATAATGGTTCACTTTAAAGTTGTCATACTATGTTGTCAATAAATATCAACGGTAGAGGTATGTGTATTCAATGGTATAGAAAGATAGTTACATTGTAGCATTATGGAAAATTCTCATTATAAAAAGTATGCAGTATGTTTCCAATGTAATCAATTGTCTGTATTAAGGTTACTAGCCTAGATATTAGGGACACCGGTTCTATTGTCACCCAGCCTGAGTGCAAGTGGCCTCTACTATTGAGGCTGGTTACCTTCGGAAACCTGGTTAATCTCTCTGTGCCTACAGTTCCTCATTGGTAAATGGAGATAAGAATAATACTTACCCTCTATTGTATTTGTCAGGGCCAAGTCATCCAATCTATGTGAAACACTTAGAAAAAGCACTGATTCATTGAACAACTCAATACATGCCAGCTATTATTAATAGTACTATCGGTAATTATATATAGTTTAGATATAAAAATATAAAGGCTAAAGGTAGGAATTAATTATTCTTGATATGTTTCTGTGTTTTATTAAATTGCCTGTGATAACCCTGTATTTATCTTGAAATCACAGACACACACACACACACACACACACAATCAATCAATCAATCCATAGTAAATATCATTTGCAATTAAGAAAACCTGAATGTGATTCATGGTTCATCTCTTTGAACTCAGTTTCTCTCACTTTCAGCAAAGCATTTTCCTTTTCAGCTTCTGTCTCCTCATCCATAAAACAGGACTAGTTAAAAACGACTTCAAAGGATTGTTATGAACTAAGATGAGTATCTATGTCTTTTTAGTTACAATTTCTTAAGCAGTTTCTATGTTCTGTGCACTGAACTAAATGTTTTAAATACATTTCACATTTAATCTTCTCTAAAATAGAAGAAACCACACAAAATAGCTATTATCCTTATTTTCAAATGAGGATTGAAATGTTCCATAAACATTTCAATAAAAATAATTTGAGCAAACACTGAAATGAGAGATAGGCCTGGGCATAATCCTTTATTTTCATTAAGATGTTTTTCTAAGTTTGGTTTCTTTTGCACACTAGAAAATTTTTATTTGACTCTACAGTTAATTTTAAAGCAATGGAATGTAGTTTCCAGATACAAAACAATAATTCTTCTGTAATGTACTTTTTCTCAGCAGTATAAGTTACAGAACTATGTTCCTACTATATATCAAAAGGAATCTGTTCATTCAAAGTTCCCACAGTTAACACTACCCATCATACAGTAATAGCTCTTCATTTGTCCTTCATGGACAATGTGATTTCACTGTGCAGGTCAACTTGTTATCCCTAGCATGGAGGATGAATTTGTATATAAGGTGAGTGTGTTATTATTCTGGACACTTTCTCTGGAAACGAATTTGCCTTTGCTACACACAGATCTTCTGACAAAGCTACCATCCATGGACTTACAGAATGTCTTATTCTCCATCATGGTGTTTCACAAAGTATTCCTGATCAAGGAGCTCATTTCGTAGCAGGTGAAGTGGGGCAATGGACCTGTGGTCATGAAATTCACTGGTCTTATCATGTACCCTATCATTTTGAAGCAGCTGACTTGATAGAATGGTGGAATGGCCTTTAAAGACCCAGTTATAACACAAGCTAGGTGGTAACACCTTATAGGGTGGGAGCAATGTCCTCCAGAAAGCTGTTTATGCTCTAAATCAATGTCCAGTGTAAGCTACTGTTTTTTTAAGACTACCATCTGGCCACTTAGGGCTCCTCATGCTTCTAAATCAACTAGTCAAGAAGGGAGATGCTGGCTGGAGTGACTGATTCTGATTACCAAGAGAAACTGAGCTGCTACTTTACAATGGGTGTAAAGAATGCAGGAGACCCCTCAGGGCATGTCTTTATACTGCCATGCCACGTGATAAAAGTCAGTAGAAAGCCGTATCAAGCCAACTTAGGTAGAACTAGTAAGATCCTTCAGAAAGGAATATTTTGGTCACCCTACCAAAGGACCACAATCAGCTGAGATGCTTGCTAAGGGCAAAGGAAATATGGAATAAGTAGTAGATGAAGGCAGTTATAAATACAGATATGACCACGTAACTACTTGCAGAATTGATGACTGTAATTGTTATATTTATTCCTTATTTCGTTATGAATTTGTAGGTGTACTTGTGCTTATATATACATACACATATGTGTATGTGTTTACTTATTTATTATCCCATTATCATATAACATAAAATGCATACATAATAGTTAATTTCATACTATATTTTAAAGGTTATAAGCTGTCAAGGAGAAGAGTAAATATCACCCAAGGATTTTGCATCCTCTCCTGGAAAAAGGGCTAGTGTTCTGGGTTACATGCAAGATAGTTATTTTATATTAGGTAGAAGTGTGACCTTGTTATTGTCTTTATTTGAAGATTAGGTTTAAGGAAATGTCACCCCAAGTTGATAAGAGGTAGACTGTGATGGTTAATTTTATGTGTCAGCTTGGCTAGGCTATAGTACCCAGTTATTTATTCAAACACTAATCTAAGTGTTCTGACAAGTCACTTCATAGTGTGATTAATATCTATAATTTATTGACACTAAGTAAAGGAGATTACACTCAATGATCTGGATGGGGCCTCAGTCAATCAACTGAAGGCCTTACTAACAAAAACTGAGGTTTCCTAGGGAAAAAGACATCCTGCCTCAAGACTGCAGCGTTAACTCCTGCCTGAGTTTCAGCCTGCCTGCCCTACAGATTTCAGATTTGTCAGCGCTGTCAAATGCATAAACAAATTCCTTAAAAGAGTAATAATAATGTATATGTCAAATATATATTTTACAAATGTATATATGTATATGTGTGTGTATGTGTGTGTGACCATATATATACGGTCTCCTATTGTTTCTGTTTCTGTCATTGATATAGTGGGATACCTTATTCCATTTATTTTCTATATAAGTGTAACAGGGCAACCCAAGAATTCATCCTTTTGTTTTTTTTTTTTTTTTT